>NC_091298.1:26341320-26433820 GCF_038502225.1 Cherax quadricarinatus
CCTGATATTTTGAGAATATTTTTCCTATTGAGCATCTTCGGTACTCCAGAAAACACCTACTGCGTGGCCTCAACTGATCCACACTTGCCCATTAATGTGTCTATAGACCAAAAGAAGCTAATTAATCAGTGCATACTTCCATGTCTCGATGCAACAGAAAATTTATCAAGATTCACCCATATAGCGTTTTTCGTAAAAAAATAAAATGCCATCCACCGGTATTTGATACTGTATTTCTCTAGCTCTTTCTTACTGTTCTGTAAGTGTTCTTGAACATCAATTGAAATAAATAAATATACAAACAACGTAGAACTCAATGTATCGAACATATCGCCATATGCACATAAAAGTCTCAGCAATAGGGCATGCAAGGTTGGTAAGCCTAAGAAAGGTTTTAGTTACCTCAGGAAATCCACCACGACATACGTCAGGTCTGTTTTAGAACACGCCACAGAAAACATGCTCAGGTACTGAAGAACGTACAGATTTTTAAAATAAGTCATGTTCCAGAAATGAAAAGTTGATCTTTTAGAAACGGCCTGAAGAACTAAATCAAACATCTGAAGAGAGGACCTCGAAAGATAAAATTACGATGTATAAGGTGCTCAGAGGTTTTCATTGAGGAGAGATTATTTGAACTGAGAAGCACAGAAACGAGCCTGCTTAGGTAAAAGCTATTAACTCAAATGAATCACGGATAGGATAAAATACTTATTCATTATTCAGTCTTAGGGATGGTTTGGAAGTGGAATGAGTTTGATGAGAATATAGTGGTGGTAAACTTCACTCACAATTTTAAGAATCGGTTGGATGGGGCAGAAAAGGTCAAGAACCAGTAAATATCTACCCATTTCTGAAGTAAAAAGGCATGGCTAGGAGCCGAGTACTGACGTTTGTATAAATTACTCGATGAGGACTCTCTTCATGCACGTTTAGCTACCCTCGGGAGCAAAACATGGTGCTTCATTTTTTTCCCAAGAGACAACACAATTTTAAACTAGAGTGAATAATGAATTTCGAACAAAAAGAAATAAAACAGAACAAGAAAACAAAGTGACCAAGCATTAAAAATAACAGATAATTGGCGAACACGAGACTGTTGATCTCAGTGCGAATGAAAATTTTCTAGAGGAATGAGACAAAAATGTTTGTTTATTTGGGAGTCCCATACACACGCCCAGAAGAAATCTTAAAATCATAGTGAAACCAGACTACCAAATTATCTAAAAAATAGAAGAAATAAATAAATGATATATAAAATATGTCATATTTAAAAAAGTAGCATCATGGGAGTGAGGACAGCTGCCAACCTGGGAACCGTTAGCTAATACTCATAAAATCTCTGAGCAGCAGTGAAAACTTACAGATCCAATGAATGAGTGTAAAAATAAATCTAAGGAAGGAGGAAGTTCGATCATACTCATCAGAACATACTCAGTATTTTCCAGCATTCGCTGTTTGAGATGAAGCACGAAAAGCGAAGGCAACGACAAAATAAGGAACCTCGCAGAGAGCGGCAAGTAATATCCCCGATAGTAAATAGTAATCAGAAGATTAACGTAATAGAGTAGCAAGGACGCAGGGAATGAGAGGAAGGAGGGAATTAAGAAACAAAAGGGAAAGTAGCCAGATCAGCATGATTAGTATTGATTTAGGAAGATGGGAGAGAACAGGGAGATAATGAAGGTAGGTCAGTAAGTGGAAAGAAAGGACCAACAATCCCACAATATATTAAAATACAGGAGAGACGAATTTAATAAAGATAAACAGAAATGTATTGACAACAGGCCACATTCTCAGGTAAGGAACATGAGGGACCAGCTGCAGGACATACAAGGTACTGTGCACACACAGCCCAGCTAAATGCAGAACATACAAGGTACTGTGCACACACAGACCAGCTAACCCAAAAATGACAAATTATACAAGTCTGTAAAAAAACAGATGTATTAAAATATAACAGGGAAGCAAATAAAATAGTATAGAAAGCAAGAATTAAAGTGTGTTTAAGACAAGCTTTAAATATCTCTAAAGTGACCTGTAATTATGGTAGGCTTAGATGCAGGTGAAGAGCTCTTGGTTCAGTAAACTGGAGCTACCCTCCACACACCAACACACACACAGGAGCTGTGACTCGACCCCTACAACCACAACTTGGTGAGTACACACACACACACACATACACACACACACACACACACACACACACACACACACACACACACACACACACACACACACACTGACACCTCCTGAGAAACACATTAACCAAATAACTGTTGCAGCATATGAGCGCTTGGCAAACCTAAGAATAGCGTTCCGATAACTGAATAAGGAATCATTCACGACTCGGTACACCGTGTAGGTCAGGCTCATATTGGAGTATGCAGCACCAATATGGAACCGCACACCTGGTCAAGCACGTCAAGAAATTAGAGAAAGAGCTAAGGGGTATGTCCTACGAGGCGAGGTTAAGGAAATTCAACCTGACGATACTGGAGGACAGGAAAGATAGGTGGGACAAGATAACTACATATAAAATACCGAGAGGCATTGACAGGGTGGATGGGGACAAAATGTTTCAGAGATGAGACACAACAACAAGGGAATACAGATGGAAGTTGAAAACTCAGATGAGTCACAGGGATGTTAGGAAGTATTTCTTCAGCCATTGAGTTATCGGGAAGTGGAACAATCTGGAGAGTGAAGTAATGGAGGTAATAACCATACATGGTTTTAAGAAGAGATACGACAAAGCACATGAAGCAGGGAAAGAGTGGACCTAGCAGCGACCAGCGAAGAGGCGGGGCCAGGAATTGTGACTCGACCCCTGCAGCCACAAATATGTTAGTGCAAATAAGTGAGTATAAACAAATTTTCTTTCCTTGACGCGTTCACGCTGCTATTACAGCTAAGAGAAGTACGCTCTACAGTTACAGCTAAGTGCTCCCTACAGTTACAGCTAAGAGAAGTGCACGCTGCAGTTACAGCTAAGTGCTCCCTGCAGTTACAGCTAAGAGAAGTGCACGCTGCAGTTACAGCTAAGTGTTCCCTGCAGTTACAGCTAAGAGAAGTGCTCCCTGCAGTTACAGCTAAGAGAAGTGCTCCCTGTAGTTACAGCAAAAAGAAGTGCTCCTTGCAGTTACAGCTAAGAGAAGTGCTCCCTGCAGTTATAGCTAAGAGAAGTGCTCCCTGCAGTCACAGCTAAGAGAAGTGCTCCCTGCAGTTACAGCTAAAAAGTGTTCCTTGTAGTTACAGCTAAGAGAAGTACTCCCTACAGTTACAGCTAAAAAAAAAGTGCTCCCTGTAGTTACAGCTAAGAGAAGTGCACACTGCAGTTGCAACTAAGTGTTCTTTACAGTTACAGCTAAGAGAAGTGCTCCCTACAGTTACAGCTTAAAAAAAATGCTCCCTGTAGTTACAGCTACGAGAAGTGCTCCCTGCTTTTAGTGCAATCCAGCAGAGTCAGAAAAGTGAGGCAAGGTCCAAAATTTGGCTATGCCTTAGGCCTCTGGTGTTACAAGAAGTGGGTTGTAAATACAGTTAATATCAACGGGGAAAGGCTGTGGTTGCAAAATAAATGAGACACAAGACATCAGAATAGACCAGCATCTCGCCAACAGCCAGGCGCACGATACTCATCTTTATGTGGGAGCAAATTGGTCAGTTGTTTTTGGATTGAAGTGCCTTAGCTGGATGCGAAAAGGTCACTCTTCATATGTTTGACTACTGGGAAATACGAGCTTCCCGTGCATCAATATGTTAGTAGGGGTGTGCCAAAGTGTCATTATCGGCAAGTATCGGTCATTTTTATGGTATCGGTATAGGTGAAAAAGTTGCTAGTATCACCCACTCTTCTACCGATACCGATAAAATGGTAATATTTCACATGTTTTTAAAATATTAAAATTACCACTACCTCACGGCCTTAATATACTCACAAACACAGTACATACACTTCAGCTGGTTATCCATGATTGTATCCTGGAGCAGGAGCTAATAAAAGACAACACTGCTGCAGTAGTCATACCCACAGATCCAGACACACTGGAAAGGGTCCCCTTCGGCTGTAATCCTAACTCAGAACACCTAACAAGCCAATCTCTAATCACCACCTTCATTCCAGCCAACTAACCCCTAGCAGTAAATTTATTACACCTGATCAAATACCAAAAGAGGTCCATGATTCCAATAGAATGGTACATCACTGTAATTACAGACGGAAACATATGCCAATAAGTTAAATAACAGTGTAGATGGAACACTTTATATCTGTCCAATCAAACATAGGTATAATATCAGTTATCTTCACAAGAGATTATAGCATGAAAAGATATTATTGACTATACACCTGGAACACAAAGTACAGGAGGACCTTAAGTAATCGTTACAGTTACATACTACCCTCAAACTAACATCTGACTCGACTAGATCATGGCAACAAATAGGAACAGAACAAGGCACCATGTCTAATATAACCATAATGACAACCCCTATAGTTATGGTGAGATGAATATTAATGAGTGATGAGACAAGTATGAATGGCCTGGTATTCTCTATAAAAGAATCAGACACAGAAAGGAAAAACTCTGGGTTCTCATACAATTCAAACTTTCGTTGAAAGTTCATAGGGGAGTCGAAACTCAAGTGGGAAATTGAAAATTGAACCATCAGACTATCATAAAGAAAATCACACTGAGAGGGCACGTGAAGATTTTTACCAGAAACACAGGAGGACGCCGAACTCGAATGGCAACCCACCCAAATATTTATGGATTTTTTCCAAATGCTGAAAATAAGGTATGCACAAAGAGAACAGAGAGAGTCAATGCGGCGATGCATAACTTATAAATTAAAGAATGTGGAAATACTGAAAAAAACTATATCCAAAATTTAATTTATATGAAAACCTGCATTACAGTATATATAAAATATACCGTTATGAACCTCAGAAAGGAACATGATAAGTAAGTGATCAGTGTCAGAACTGAGCAACTCCCAGTTAGGAAAAATACGTTGAAGGGAAAACTAAGAAATAACTGCAATAAACAAAGGTAAATTATTAAAAATATCTATATATAATTTTATTAATGTAAATAAACAAATAATATGGCTATTATATTCTTGAGCCTGAAGCGCTATTATAGCTAAATGGTGTTAAGGTGTAGCAAGGCAGCGTTGGAGAGCCACGTCGTGTTTGACAGCGATAGTGTGCGTCTCCGGGATGATGAGTAGCCGAGTGCTGACAATGGCTTGTTAATGTCACCAGTTGATGGTGAAAGGCTCAGTAGGTGCCCAGGTGATCACAATTCTGACAGCGCGTTTGCAGATTCCCTCCACATAGAGGAACTCTGTCGGCATATAGGAAGTATAATATGGTCTGATCACAGAAGTCGGCTTTGTGGCAGAGAGAGGAGCGGAGATACTGCTAGTATATTACTCTCAATTCCGCACGTATTACTCAGGCGCTGGCAGTGTTGAATAGGCAATTGTGGCAGGCCAGAACAGGTGGGAATCCATATCGAAGTGAACTCTACCTGACACCTACCTAGCTTACTTGGTAAACTGGGCGTCAGGTAAACACGTGATAAGTGCTAAACGGACTTTCTCTTCTCCCAGACTATTCCTGTTCTCTGCTTTTCCTACATTTCCAATTTTTCTATTCTCAGAAGCTCTCTTAAAGTTTCTTAGATATCAAACTTTCTTTTCGCCAAACTAACAACCTTCGTGGTAATCTAATTCGTATCTCTTCTCCTGATATTGATACCTCCGAAGTCTACTCCATTTCTTGCTCCTCTTGTCCTCCTCAGTATTTTGGAGAAACTGGTCGCTCTCTTTCTGACATACTTAATTAAGGAGCACAAAATAAGTGTTAGACTTGCGGTTAACAATATTGTTCTTTTCTGTCATGTTAGAGATCACAGTCATCCTATTGGCTGGTCCTCTGCTAAAATATCCACTCTTTTTCTAGCCTTCACAGACTCAGTCTTGTTGAATCATCCCTTATACGCAACTTTCCTTATATGACTCTTAGTCCTGACTTTGTCTCTGCCTTCCTTTTTCATTACATTGTTAAATGTTCCGGACTTCAGACTACTCGTGACTTGACCTGTTTCTTTCTTCTCCTCCTCTCCCTACCTCTTCTCCTTTTCTATTTTGCTTTGTCTTCCTTACTTTTGCCTAGGTGTGCTCTGTTCGTTAGTTATTGGTCCCACCTTTGTGGGCCATTAGTTCTCCTGCAGTGCTCCTTTTTCTTGTTCTTAGACTTACTCCACTACTACTTTTTCACTACTATTGCTCCCTTACTACTATTACTATCATTACTATTAATACTACTGCTACTGCCCCGCTTCACTCCCCTTTCGAAATATCTACCACTACTCTCCTTACTTACTATTACTACTTCCACTACCAGAAGTCTACCACTACTTCTCCACCTCATTCTTCCTCTTTCTGTCCCGTCCTTGTCCTCATCTCCTATTATTATAATCAAAAAGAAGCGCTAAGCCACACACACACACACACACATTATATATATATATATATATATATATATATATATATATATATATATATATATATATATATATATATATATATATATATATGGGTCCGTCACCACTGTATGTTAGTGTAACTTGTAAATGGTCAAAGTCGGACCGAAACGTCGTCCTCAGTGTCTCTCTCCTATGTGTGAGTTATTTGTGTATTGTTTCAGTTACGGTATTGTACCTTTTTATTCTTTATATGATATACACAGGCTAAACACACACACACACACACACACACACACACACACACACACACACACACACACACACACACACAGAGTTTTGCCTTACAAGTTAATCGAAATGTTTGACAGTCTTGTTAAAATAAATGAAAAGTGTCTCGAAAGCATTTTCCATCCAGGTGGCCTTGAATTATCGTGAATATGTTTTGGATGTTTGACGATGTTGGAGGATGTTCATTTTCTCTCTCTCTCTCTCTCTCTCTCTCTCTTTGTTGAGAGAGAATAAAAGATGGAGAACCTAACAAGAAAGCGCCGGCAATTATATGTAGAAAAAATAAAAATGATAGGAAAAAAGAGAATGAGTGGGTCAACTAAAGTAAACAATTGAAACAGAAACGAATATGCAAGAACGAGGAGATAAGCCGAGTGGCAGTTTAAAAATGACTTAACATTATAAGTCAAGTTTGAATCGAAACTGCTACTCAATCACATTAGATAACAGAAAACAGTAAAAGACAAGGAGATATTGCAGGAGGAGGAGGAGGAAGGAGTAGAGCTCACGAAAAATAACAATGCGTCTGAGAGAAATTTAACAATTGAAACAGATATTCTTGATGGAAAGTGGAAGCAACACAAGAGACTAAGAGAAATGTTACACCAGCAGGTAATGGACACTGGTATGTATGCAACAGGGAAAGAAATTAAAAAAAAAATGATGCGCTGGATATATCAAAGGCAATGGAACCCGACAAAGTTTCACCACTGATTTTGCTAGAGTAAAAGCTCCGTATGAACCACTAAATAAAAATCTGCGAGTCAGTTTGGAATTATTATCAGAGATCTCGAAAACGGCGAATGTAATCCCAATATTTATGAATGGAGACAGACTAGGAAGCATTTAGCTGCATAGCATCGCTGACATCGGTACTATACAAGGTAATAGTGAACATAATCAGTAGTAGTGTATAGTAGCACTTGAAGAGCAGTTTAGTGAAAAAATATAACCAACACAGGTTTACAGATGGCAAATTTTGTCTTCCAAAGATGTTCAAGTTCCATGACGAATCTACAAACGTGGGCTAGGAGAGAGACATGAGTGGAGAGCAAAACAAGCATATGATAATATATATCACAAGGGACTGGGACAAAACTTGGAGGCAATAATAAATGGGAATGCTCTACACTGGATCAGAAACTAACTTTATGGCAAAGGGACAAAATTTTTTTGTAAGGGATATCAGAATGGTAAAATTTACCAAGTGGGGTATCGCAGGAACTGGTGTTAGGACCAGGCAAATGTATTCATATTTGTAAATATAAAATTAATGACCCGAATAAAACTGATCTAAACAAGGAAAGGCAACAAACAGACCCGAACAAATTACAGGCTTGGTCAGAAATGAAGTTACTTGTAATCAGTCAGAATAAGTTCAATGTTGTGAAATTTGGGGAACGGATAAGAAGACTGGAAACTAAGCATAAACTTAAGGAACAGAGGCTACAAACCTCACTCAAGGAGAAAGATACCGGGGTCAGCGTAGTCCAGAGAATATCGCCAAAAGCACACATCATCCGAATAGCCTTTGCAAGGAATGCTCGTTTGGTAAATCTATGATCAGTTTGCAGGAATTTTAACACTGAGTCAATTTCAGCCCTCTAAACGACCTTTGTCAATCCCAGCTTAGTGTATTCATCACTAACATGGAACCCTCCTCTAATGAAGCCTTTTTCGATACTGGAGAAAATGGAGAGGTATGGAACGAGACTACTTCTCCAGTTCAGGATAAAAGCTTAGAAACCGATGATTTGAGAGGACAGAACTGGGGGAGACAAAGCAACATACACAACACTCTAGAGGACTTGACAGGGTGGACACGGATGAAATGTTCGTGAGGTGAGAAAGAGGTACACGAGGGCACAATTGAAAGGAAAAAAAATTACAGATGAATTTCAGAGTTGCCAGGAAACATTTCTTCAGCGTGAGTATAGTCAGGAAGTGGAATGACTTCGACAAATAAATAGTGGAAGCAAACGTCAAACTTAGTTTTATGGATAGGTGTGAAAGGGACTACGAGATTAAACTAGAGCAACCCCCCCAAAAAAAGTCAAATTGAGAGAGAAAATCAGGAGCCAAGACTCGATCCCTACAACCAAAAATGAGCGAGTGTAAATTTTTAGGGCAAACGCACATTTGAAGGCAGAGATCAAAGTCTTTCAGCACAGATTTGTAAGAAGACAGAGTTTATACACAGGAAACCTTTTCTAATGAATCTTTTGGAGTTGTATGAAAGAGCAACACTGATAAACTAGGAAAGGGAAGGATGGATGCACTGCACTTCACTGGAGTTCAAGAAGACATTTGACACAGTACACACTTTGTAGTGTATCTCCGGTTAACCTTGCAAAGGGTAAAAGAAAATACCTAAGAGAAAGGAATCAGAGAGTGTTGCATTAAGTATCAAATTAGACTGTTCTTGATGTATGTGAAGGACATGACCGAGCCAGATGAATTATTTGTATATCTGTTTGTTAACTAGACCCAACAGCCTGTACGTGAAGCGTTAAGGGAATAAGGAAAGGAGAGAAAAATATAAAGATGCAACACAGTCCTGGGTTTTGATAAGGACCTGCCTTGTATGGGCCAGAAGGCCTTCTGCAGTGTTTCTCGATTATTATGTTAAGAAAATATTCTTTGAAGGAAGCATAATACCCAGCATGGCACCAAAGTCGCTAATCAACCTAATAACTTCGTTGTTTTATGGTAGGCTATCAAACCAAACAAAGATTAGAGAAACATTAACAAGCTGGCTATAACTACCCTATACCCATAATATATCAATCCCGATGTAGGTCAGGCTGTATGAACATAAAGTTCATATTTCTCCAACATAATGCAGAAGGTAGTAAATATCCAGATGTTTGCGAGAATAGTTAATATAAGCTGAGAGGACTTTAATGTGAAGAGAGACTAAAAACATCTAACCCAAAAATCTTAGAAGGAACATGGAACGAAGGTGCCATCAGAAAAACCACTCTGCAGTCCCAGGGTATTTAGAAATTGAAACAAAGATAAGGAAATTAAAAAAAAAAAATCTAAATAACTAGGTAAAAATAATGATGCAATAGGACGAAGAAGGCTAGGAATTAAGAAAACCAGTAATATAATAAAGAAACTAGATTCAAAACAATCAATATGTGCTAACTGATAAAGTATTCCTGTCGATTGTAGATCGAGAGGTTGGACGCATGGGAAATGTATCTCAACTCCAGCATACATCTTTGATTAGTACACACACACACACACACACACACACACACAGTGTAGTGGGGACAGTGTAGTGGGTCACAAGCGCCAGGCTCCGAGAATCTTAGTGCTTTTAGGGCGTGTTTTAGCAGCTAGAAGCAGCCAGTGTTAGTGACAACGTCAGTGAACAACCCTACAAGTGATAACCAGTGTATTAGCAAACATAAATAAAGTGAAGGCGAGAGAAAGCCTGAAATTATACAACAAAATTTCAAAGCGCCAGTCGTTGAGGCCTAGTTGGCACCTGTTGCCACATTGTTACACATATACAAAGTACAAATCGAGTGACTAAAGAGAAAAGACCAAATAGAATTAAGAGAGGGTGGCTAACGACAAAATGTGATATAGCACACAGAGTGAACAAGCTAGCCAGAAAGGGGATATATATATATATACATACATATACATAAATATATATAAGCAGAGGTGGTGGCAGCAGTAGGCCTGAGGGAGTAGCGCCGCCATAACAGGCTGGGTGTCATCACAAATAAGTAGTGTACTTACCCAAAGTGAAGTGTAAATTATAAAAGTAGCAGTATACAAGTGATAAGTGTGGTAAATGAGGACTCAAAAGGGCAACGAGATAAGAATAGCGAAGAAGCCAGCGGCGGAAGGGCGAGGTGCACGAGTCATCGTACAGCAAGCATCGTACAGCGAGCATCGTACATCAGGCATCTGGATGGACGTCCCCTCTGACCAGTAACGTACAAATCACCTGTTTTGTGGTTGGCGGGAAGTCTGAGTGATAGAGCCGGCCCAGCGGTCACTGGTAACTCGCTATCTAAACCCTGCTCCAGAGCGATTATCATACACACAACACCTAGCAGTAGTAGGGAGATAAACTTTGTAGGAGTAAGGATTAAGCAGGAGGATTAAGTCGTGGCTAATGGGACTACAGCCCTGACAACAGTTTCGAGAGATAATGTTCTAGGACACAAAGACAGTACAATCTGAGAAGCAAGTATTGGGTACACATGTAGTAAAAGGTAGTACATAACTAGGTGAAAGAATGACTTGTTAACACACGCTAGTATTATAATTATTAGAACTACTCTCAGTGTTAATGGTATCTCATTAGTATTACGGATACACAGAAGTGAATTGTATTTCTGGGACATATAAACAACTGACGTGCTCACACACACACACACGCGCGCACACAGGGTGATGGACACACTGGCTGAGGTGGCAAGAAGAGCTCACTCGAGCAGAGCAAAGTTACTGGTAATGGGCGATTTCAACCACAGGGAGATCGACTGGGAAAACCTGGAGCCACATGGGGGTCCCGAAACATGGAGAGCAAAGATGATGGATGTGGTACTTGAAAACCTCATGCATCAACATGTCAGGGACACAACCAGAGAGAGAGGGGAGGATGAGCCAGCAAGACTGGATCTTGTGTTCACCCTGAGCAGTTCAGACATCGAGGACATCACTTACGAGAGGCCCCTTGGAGCTAGCGATCATGTGGTTCTGAGTTTTGACTATATAGTAGAGTTACAAGTGGAGAAGGTAACAGGAACTGAAGGGGACAGGCCAAACTATAAAAGGGGGGACTACACAGGTATGAGAAACTTCCTGCAGGAGGTTCAGTGGGACAGAGAAATGGTAGGAAAATCAGTAAACGAGATGATGGAATATGTGGCAACAAAGTGCAAGGAGGCAGAGGAAAGTTTTGTTCCCAAGGGAAACAGAAATAATAGGAAGACCAAGACGAGTCCTTGGTTTACCCGAAGGTGTAGGGAGGCAAAAGCTAAGTGCAACAGAGAATGGAAAAGGTACAGGAGGCATAGGACCCAGGAAAACAAGGAGATTAGTAGAAGAGCCAGAAACGAGTATGCGCAGATAAGGAGGGAGGCCCAGAGACAGTATGAAAACGACATAGCATCGAAAGTCAAATCTGACCCGAAACTGCTGTATAGCCACATTAGGAAGAAGACAACAGTCAAGGACCAGGTGATAAGGCTGAGGAAAGAAGGTGGGGAACTCACAAGAAACGATCAAGAGGTATGTGAGGAGCTCAACACGAGATTTAAGGAAGTATTTACAGTAGAGACAGGAAGGACTCTGGGGGGACAGACCAGATGGGAACACCAACAAGGAATACACCAACAAGTGTTGGACGACATACATACAGATGAGGAGGAGGTGAAGAAACTGCTAAGGGACATCGATACCTCAAAGGCAATGGGACCGGACATCTCTCCATGGGTCCTTAGAGAGGGAGCAGATATGTTGTGCGTACCACTTACCACAATCTTCAACACATCCCTGGAAACTGGGCAACTACCTGAGGTATGGAAGACAGCAAATGTAGTTCCCATTTTCAAAAAAGGAGACAGAAAAGAGGCACTAAACTATAGACCTGTGTCATTGACGTGTATAGTATGCAAAATTATGGAGAAGATTATCAGGAGGAGAGTGGTGGAGCACCTGGAACGGAACAGGAGTATAAATGCCAACCAGCACGGATTCACGGAAGGCAAATCCTGTGTCACAAACCTTCTGGAGTTTTATGATAAAATAACAGAAGTAAGACAAGAGAGAGAGGGGTGGGTTGATTGCATCTTCTTGGACTGCAAGAAGGCCTTTGACACAGTTCCTCACAAGAGATTAGTGCAGAAGCTAGAGCATCAGGCGCATATAACAGGAAGGGCACTGCAATGGATCAGAGAATACCTGACAGGGAGGCAACAACGAGTCATGGTACGTAATGATGTATCACAGTGGGCACCTGTGACGAGCGGGGTCCCACAGGGGTCGGTCCTAGGACCAGTGCTATTTTTGGTATATGTGAACGACATGACGGAAGGGTTAGACTCAGAAGTGTCCCTGTTTGCAGATGATGTGAAGTTAATGAGGAGAATTAAATCTGATGAGGACCAGGCAGGACTTCAAAGAGACCTGGACAGACTGGACACCTGGTCCAGCAAATGGCTTCTCGAATTTAATCCTGCCAAATGCAAAGTCATGAAGATAGGGGAAGGGCACAGGAGACCACAGACAGAGTATAGGCTAGGTGGCCAAAGACTGCAAACCTCACTCAAGGAGAAAGATCTTGGGGTGAGTATAACACCGAGCATGTCTCCGGAAGCACACATCAATCAGATAACTGCTGCAGCATATGGGCGCCTGGCAAACCTGAGAACAGCATTCCGACACCTTAGTAAGGAATCATTCAAGACACTGTACACCGTGTATGTCAGGCCCATACTGGAGTATGCAGCACCTGTTTGGAACCCGCACTTGATAAAGCACGTCAAGAAACTAGAGAAAGTACAAAGGTTTGCAACAAGGTTAGTTCCAGAGCTAAGGGGAATGTCCTATGAAGAAAGATTAAGGGAAATCGGCCTGACGACACTGGAGGACAGGAGGGTCAGGGGAGACATGATAACGACATATAAAATACTGCGTGGAATAGACAAGGTGGACAAGGACAGGATGTTCCAGGGAGGGGACACAGAAACAAGAGGCCACAATTGGAAGTTGAAGACACAAATGAGTCAGAGAGATAGTAGGAAGTATTTCTTCAGTCATAGAGTTGTAAGGCAGTGGAATAGCCTAGAAAATGACGTAGTGGAGGCAGGAACCATACACAGTTTTAAGACGAGGTTTGATAAAGCTCATGGAGCGGGGAGAGAGAGGGTCTAGTAGCAACCGGTGAAGAGGCGGGGCCAGGAGCTAGGACTCGACCCCTGCAACCACAAATAGGTGAGTACACACATACACACTCGGGGCCAGGAGCTGGGTCTCGACCCCGAAACCACAACTAGGTGAGTACACACAGCTGATCCTTGGAATTTGACTGCCTCCCCCACAGACCTCTTACCTTTCCCCTCCCTCGCAGTTCTCGCTCTCAATACCCTATTTCCCTCCTTTCTCCCTCTCTCTCTCTGTCTCTCCCTCTCCCTTTCTTTCTCCCTCTCTCGACCCTTTCTCTCCCCCGCACATTTCTCTCTCTCCCCCTTGGTCTTATCCCTCACCCCCATACTCTCTCCTCTCTCTCCCTTTTTCTACCCTTTCTCTCTCCTCTCTCTCCCTCTTTCTACCCTTTCTCTCTCTCCCCCACACCCTCTCCCTCCTCTACACATGTAGTAAAAGGTAGTACATAACTGGGTGAAAGAATGACTTGTTAACACACGCTAGTATTATAATTATTAGAACTACTCTCAGTGTTAATGGTATCTCATTAGTATTATGGATACACAGAAGTGAATTGTATTTCTGGGACATATAAACAACTGACGTGCTCTCACACACACACGCGCGCACACACATACACACTCGGGGCCAGGAGCTGGGTCTCGACCCCTGAAACCACAACTAGGTGAGTACACACAGCTGATCCTTGGAATTTGACCGCCTCCCCCACAGACCTCTTACCTTTCCCCTCCCTCGCGTTTCTCCCTCTCAATACCCTCTTTCCCTCCTTTCTCCCTCTCTCTCTCTTTCTCTCCCTCTCTTTCTCCCTCTCTCTACCCTTTCTCTCCCCCTCACATTTCTCTCTCTCCCCCTTGGTCTTATCCCTCTCCCCCATACTCTCTCCTCTCTCTCCCTCTTTCTACCCTTTCTCTCTCCCTCTTTCTACCCTTTCTCTCTCTCCCCCACACCCTCTCCCTCCTCTACACATGTAGTAAAAGGTAGTACATAACTGGGTGAAAGAATGACTTGTTAACACACGCTAGTATTATAATTATTAGAACTACTCTCAGTGTTAATGGTATCTCATTAGTATTACGGATACACAGAAGTGAATTGTATTTCTGGGACATATAAACAACTGACGTGCTCACACACACACACACGTGCGCACACACATACACACTCGGGGCCAGGAGCTGGGTCTCGACCCCTGAAACCACAACTAGGTGAGTACACACAGCTGATCCTTGGAATTTGACTGCCTCCCCCACAGACCTCTTACCTTTTCCCTCCCTCGCGTTTCTCTCTCTCATAGCCTTCTTCCCTCCTTTCTCCCTCTCTCTCTCTTTCTCTCCCTCTCCCTCTCTTTCTCCCTCTCTCTACCCTTTCTCTCCCCCCTCACATTTCTCTCCCTCCCCCTTGGTCTTATCCCTCACCCCCATACTCTCTCCTCTCTCTCCCTCTTTCTACCCTCTCTCTCTCTCCCCCACACCCTCTCCCTCCTCTAGCCTTCTGTCTGTGGTAATAAAAAGTAAAAAAAAAAAAAAAAAAAAAAAAAAATGGGTGGCCTTAGAGGACGGAAACCCAGAGATCTGGTGGACGAACCAGGGAGGAAAGACTGGGAGCTAGAGCTCCAAAAAAGGGAGGAAGAGTGGGGAAGGAAGATAGTAGAGCTTGGTAAGAAAATGGAGGAGCGGATAGCTGAAGAGTGCAGGAAGTGGGAAGTACAGGTCTTAGCAGCAGAAGCTAGGATACAGTGCTTAGAAGAGAAACTGCAAAGCCTGAAACAGATTAGAGAGACAAATGACAATTCAAGTGTGACATCAGGAAATTCAAAGTCAGGCGCAGACAAGGGGATGGTAAGCAACTACGGAGACATGCCGTACATGAAGGCCCTATCAGACCCACGTGGGGCCAGGGAAAAGACGACGAGCACACTAAGATCAAACGACAGGTCCGAAGGCAATGAAGGTATGCTATATGCAGAGATTCTAACAGCCAACTGCAGTAGCAAGGGACAGCTGGTCAGGAAAGACAGTCCACTGAGAATAGAAGTTTCAGATATGACAGGGACTGAAGGCAAGAACATGTCAATGGAAGGAAATAAAATGCCTCAGAGGACGCAGATGGAGACTCAGTGGGAGGAGGAAAGGGCGAGGTCAGTTTTTGTGTACGGGCTCCAAGAAGCCAAGGGGGCCAACTTTGAAGAAATAAAACAGGAGGAGAAAAAAATGATTGAAGGCATCATGAAAACAATAGGGGAGGGCAATATGACCCAGGTGACAAATTTTCAGAGAATTGGGTGGTTTGTGAGTGGAAGGATACGGCCTGTCAGAGTAACTTTCAAGGAAGAATCAGTTCGAACCAGGATTCTGCAAGAGAAAGCAAGACTGAGGGACAAAGAGGGGTACCAGAGAGTATACCTCGACCGCGACAGAACACAAGAAGAAAGGACTACACTGAAAGAGAGGGTACAGAGACGCAAGGAGGAACGAGAAGCAATGAAAATGAGCAGGACCCAGACACAGGAGGAAGGGCAAACACACCCCACAGAATCTCCCACCAAAAGACTCCACCCGCGACATTCCCAACGCAACTGAGCAACCTATACTACAACCCACTCACTGTTCCCTCTGCCACCAATCCCCATATCACAAACCTCACCCCAACCGCTGTCCCTTATGGGCATTCTGACCCCACCCCCATCAACACAAACCCCACCTACACCACAGCCCCATATAGGCCCCCACCAAGGCTCTCGCTCCCCCAACCCCAATATTCTTGCATGACCACAATGATAGAAAAGAAACTAAAGGTTTGGTACACAAACGCAGATGGAATAATGAATAAACATGAGGAGTGGAATGAAAGAATCAGTGAAAAATCCCCAGACATCATAGCAGTCACAGAAACAAAACTCGCTGAGACAATAACAGACACAATCTTCCCAACAGGATATCAGATCCTGAGGAAAGATAGAAGGAGTAGAGGGGGAGGAGGGGTTGCACTGCTCATAAAACACCGATGGGGATTTGAGGAAATGGAAGGCATGGACATGATTGGAGAAAGAGACTACATTGTAGGTACAATTCAGTCCGGAGAACATAAAGTAGTCATTGGAGTGATGTATAACCCACCACAGAACTGCAGGAGGCCAAGAGAGGAGTACGAAGAAAACAACAGGGTGATGGTGGACACACTGGCTGAGGTGGCAAGAAGAGCTCACTCGAGCAGAGCAAAGTTACTGGTAATGGGCGATTTCAACCACAGGGAGATCGACTGGGAAAACCTGGAGCCACATGGGGGTCCCGAAACATGGAGAGCCAAGATGATGGATGTGGTACTTGAAAACCTCATGCATCAACATGTCAGGGACACAACCAGAGAGAGAGGGGAGGATGAGCCAGCAAGACTGGATCTTGTGTTCACCCTGAGCAGTTCAGACATTGAGGACATCACTTATGAGAGGCCCCTTGGAGCTAGCGATCATGTGGTTCTGAGTTTTGACTATATAGTAGAGTTACAAGTGGAGAAGGTAACAGGAACTGAAGGGGACAGGCCAAACTATAAAAGGGGGGACTACACAGGTATGAGAAACTTCCTGCAGGAGGTTCAGTGGGACAGAGAAATGGTAGGAAAATCAGTAAACGAGATGATGGAATATGTGGCAACAAAGTGCAAGGAGGCAGAGGAAAGTTTTGTTCCCAAGGGAAACGGAAATAATAGGAAGACCAAAACGAGTCCTTGGTTTACCCGAAGGTGTAGGGAGGCAAAAACTAAGTGCAACAGAGAATGGAAAAGGTACAGGAGGCATAGGACCCAGGAAAACAAGGAGATTAGTAGAAGAGCCAGAAACGAGTATGCACAGATAAGGAGGGAGGCCCAGCGACAGTATGAAAACGACATAGCATCGAAAGTCAAATCTGACCCGAAACTGCTGTATAGCCACATTAGGAGGAAGACAACAGTCAAGGACCAGGTGATAAGGCTGAGGAAGGAAGGTGGAGAACTCACAAGAAACGATCAAGAGGTATGTGAGGAGCTCAACACGAGATTTAAGGAAGTATTTACAGTAGAGACAGGAAGGACTCTGGGGGGACAGACCAGATGGGGACACCAGCAAGGAATACACCAACAAGTGTTGGACGACATACATACAGATGAGGAGGAGGTGAAGAAACTGCTAAGGGACATCGATACCTCAAAGGCAATGGGACCAGACAACATCTCCCCGTGGGTCCTTAGAGAGGGAGCAGATATGTTGTGCGTGCCACTTACCACAATCTTCAACACATCCCTGGAAACTGGGCAACTACCTGAGGTATGGAAGACGGCAAATGAAGTTCCCATTTTTAAAAAAGGAGACAGAAAAGAGGCACTAAACTATAGACCTGTGTCATTGACGTGTATAGTATGCAAAATTATGGAGAAGATTATCAGGAGGAGAGTGGTGGAGCACCTGGAACGGAACAGGAGTATAAATGCCAACCAGCACGGATTCACGGAAGGCAAATCCTGTGTCACAAACCTTCTGGAGTTTTATGATAAAATAACAGAAGTAAGACAAGAGAGAGAGGGGTGGGTTGATTGCATCTTCTTGGACTGCAAGAAGGCCTTTGACACAGTTCCTCACAAGAGATTAGTGCAGAAGCTAGAGCATCAGGCGCATATAACAGGAAGGGCACTGCAATGGATCAGAGAATACCTGACAGGGAGGCAACAACGAGTCATGGTACGTAATGATGTATCACAGTGGGCACCTGTGACGAGCGGGGTCCCACAGGGGTCGGTCCTAGGACCAGTGCTATTTTTGGTATATGTGAACGACATTACGGAAGGGTTAGACTCAGAAGTGTCCCTGTTTGCAGATGATGTGAAGTTAATGAGGAGAATTAAATCTGATGAGGACCAGGCAGGACTTCAAAGAGACCTGGACAGACTGGACACCTGGTCCAGCAAATGGCTTCTCGAATTTAATCCTGCCAAATGCAAAGTCATGAAGATGGGGGAGGGGCACAGAAGACCACAGACAGAGTATAGGCTAGGTGGCCAAAGACTGCAAACCTCACTCAAGGAGAAAGATCTTGGGGTGAGTATAACACCGAGCATGTCTCCGGAAGCACACATCAGATAACTGCTGCAGCATATGGGCGCCTGGCAAACCTGAGAACAGCATTCCGATACCTTAGTAAGGAATCATTCAAGACACTGTACACCGTGTATGTCAGGCCCATACTGGAGTATGCAGCACCTGTTTGGAACCCGCACTTGATAAAGCACGTCAGGAAACTAGAGAAAGTACAAAGGTTTGCGACAAGGTTAGTTCCAGAGCTAAGGGGAATGTCCTATGAAGAAAGATTAAGGGAAATCGGCCTGACCTCACTGGAGGACAGGAGGGTCAGGGGAGACATGATAACGACATATAAAATACTGCGTGGAATAGACAAGGTGGACAAAGACAGGATGTTCCAGGGAGGGGACACAGAAACAAGAGGCCACAATTGGAAGTTGAAGACACAAATGAGTCAGAGAGATAGTAGGAAGTATTTCTTCAGTCACAGAGTTGTAAGGCAGTGGAATAGCCTAGAAAATGACGTAGTGGAGGCAGGAACCATACACAGTTTTAAGACGAGGTTTGATAAAGCTCATGGAGCGGGGAGAGAGAGGGCCTAGTAGCAACCGGTGAAGAGGCGGGGCCAGGAGCTAGGACTCGACCCCTGCAACCACAAATAGGTGAGTACACACACGCGCGCGCGCGCGCGCGCACACACACCACTGTTCTGAACATACCTAGAACGCACCCCTCCTTAACAGCCATGCAAATTCCAAATGGACCGAGGGACTGTGTGATTGATTATTCTATCATTAATGTCAATCAGGGCGAATTACCCGTCCACTGAGCACAAGGTTACCCCTCATAGATGGCTAATCCATATTACCAGCGATACACACACAATACCGATTGACTTGTCAATCTATAACCTTAAACTGAGTGGCACAGTACTGATGGAGTTAATTTATGCTTATGGTACACTCTTTGTGACCACTTGACGCTTAACTCTTCATCTTCACTTGTCGTGACCTTGGATACCCCCATCATGACCACTGACCCACCATAGTGACTTCTCATTCCACTGTCACGGACTCTTGATCCTTTGTTGTAGCTACTGACTCCACCAATACCTCTGCCACCACGCTGATGTACGGCAGCTCTTCGAATTTTACGGTACAGTACTTTTTGGGGATTTCTAAATATTTGACGTGATTCGTCTGCTGTCTTTTAACGTTGAAAAATAAATAAATGAAACCCAGATATATAAAACACGGACGCGCGCGCGTGTGCTTGAATAGTTGGTATGCAACTATGTATACATAGCTGCATACACACATAGCTGCATACACACCTTCAACAATATTTTCATATGCAAAAGAATCCAAGCATATCTGCATGCACAAGTGTAGACGCACATACACGTATAAATATAAAAATATATACATGCTGAAATCTCAGTACATTGTGTTTGTATTGTGTTGTATAGAGGAGTGTGGGGAACAATGGACTTAGTTACCAGGCATCACTTGGACAATGGGTATTGAGTAAAATGTGGAACTGCGACAAAAGCTAAAAACTACCACATTCTGGTAGTTTCAGCATAAAAACTTGTGCAGATTGCAATATTACACACACACACACACAATATATATATATATATATATATATATATATATACACACACACACACACACACACACACACACACACACACACACACACTCACACACACACACACACACACACATTCACTCACGTCACAATGAATGAATGTCAGTGAATAATAAAAGAATGAACAGGTACTTAAATCGTGGTCCTGGTATGTAGCAGATTTAGCGCTGTACCACTGAGCCGGGAAACTTTCATAGGAAGGTTTCACAGACAACATTTCTGTGACATGTTTGTGCCACCAGCACCAACTACGACCCTGCTGTCTCACCCCACAGCCCCAGTAACTTTCATGGCAATTCTATTTTCATTCCCCTTAAAACCATATTTTCCATTAACTCATGGTAAGTCACTGTGAATGACTCTCAATCAATAAATAAAATAATGGGCGATGACTCAAATCGTGGTCTTGGCATGTAGCAAGCCCAGTACTGTACCACTGAATTATAAAGTTTTAATAGGAAGATTTCACAGACACCACTTCTGTGAAATATCTGCATCAGCGGCACCTGTGGTGATCCTATTGTCTCTTTCCTATTGATGAGACAGGGAGCCTCCCTCATCAAACCTTACTGCAGTTATTTCCATGATGGATTATTTATAGAGTATAGTTTCAGCTGATCTTATTGTCAGGACTAAGGAAATATTCGTTTCAGTCATAGTAAAGATACCCAACTATTGCACACATTTCTTTCTCTTCTCCTTGTCGGTATTATATACTATTTTCAGCATGCTTTCTAAATTACCTGTGCTCAGTCTTCACTAGTTCATTAGAATGACGAAGTTAACAAGTCTGACAAGGTAATCTATGAGATCATACCAATGTCCAGTCTGCCAGTCTGACTGAAAGTGAGGCTTGCACCCAGTGTGATTCGTCAGTAGAAGCATTTTAAAGTTATTCTAACAGTGACCTGTGAAGGGTTTCTTACTGGCTTTCTTTGGGGCTTCAGATTATGGATATCATCGTAGAAAGGAAGTTAAACTGCGGGGTAACAGACTCTAGTGAGGAGAAAAATGTATCGTGTGCATTAAGGCTTCCAGCTCTATTTTTCATCCTTTATAAGTCAGTAATATTTTTTTTCCTTTAATCTCACTGATGGCGTTAGACTCGAGTGGAGCACCGAAAAGATTACTGTCAAGGGAATAAAAGATTTGAACCCCTTGCAAGGCGGCAATGACATGCCCCTTGGTAGATTTGCTGGAGGAAACTGCATTTCAAGGGGTTTCAGCAGAGGCCATGATTTTCTCCAAGTGCTTTGATTTTTCTGATGCCCTGTAAGACTTTTGCGCCTCCCAGAGTGCAAGCATTCAGGAACAAGATGGTGACTTCATTCCCCAATCCCTCAGTAACTTCCTTGATAGCTAGGAAAAAAAACAGAAAGGGGCTAGGGGGGAAGATTAGGGGTAACACTGTTGAACACCTTCGTACGTGAAAATTTCGAGTTCTGCAAGAGAATTTTTGAAGCCAGAGTTGTAACACGAGTAAATGAGGGAATACAGGGACAGGAAAATTTGATGAGTATCTCTTAGTACAGCTTCTTTTTTTTCTTTTTGACTGAATTTAAGGCACCGGCAAAGTTTAAACTTGTAAAAAGATTTATGGTAAGTGAGGATGCTGACGTAAGTGCGGCAAGGATTGAAAATTCTGATTTAACGTCTTTGTGAATATAATAAATTGTATGTAGGCATATGATAAATTGTATGTAGGCACGAACCAGGCTTAGTCTGGTGGCATTCCTATACCCTTTTTCATAAACTCTAGTGTCTAGACCACGATCAGGAAAACTAAGGTAAAATTAGATTAGACAAGGTAATGTTAGAATAACCGAGGTCAAAAATGACTGTAAACATATTATATTTAAAAATCTAAAATTTTAGTTTGCATTGTCAGGCAAGATGGATAAACTCTAGTCATGGTCGATATCTTGCCAGACATTAGGGATACACAGATTAATCCTTTCCCTGAAAGCCTTGTGAAGTCGGGTATCGAGTACTAAGCGATTTGTGGCAACTTAGAGCCGAAGTAATTTATCGTCCGGAACACACCAAGAGTCTCCCTACCAGCGAGTAACATTACAAAATCACTTGATATTATACATAAAGTAACTGAACTGACAGCCTCAGTACATTGTGGCCGCGAACGAGTGGTATTGATCAATAACAACACTGCACTAGCCAAGGACTCGAACCCATGCTGCTTTGGCCTACCTCATGGTGGGCGAAAACACATGACGCATATGATCACTGAACCATATGATCCTTAAGGGTAGGGCATCCAGTGGAACTGGATGTGGATGAGGAATTGGAGGAGGCAGGCTAAAGCAGCATAGGTTCGAGTCCTTGGCTAGTGCAGTTTATATATATATACATATATATATATATATATATATGTCGTGCCGAATAGGCAGAACTTGTGATCTTGGCTTAAATAGCAACGCTCATCTTGCCATATAGGACAAGCGAAAATTTATGTATGCAATAATTTCGCCAAAATCATTCTTAACCTAACGAAAAAAATATATTTCAATGTGTATGTCTAGTATTAAATTATTGTAAACAAATCTAAAATATGTTTAGATGGGTTAGGCTAAAATAAACTGTTCTTGTTATAATAAGGTTAGGTAAGTTTTCTAAGTTTCTTTTGGTGCAAAATTACAGATTTTTACATTAACATTAATGAAAAAAATATATTTTTAAACGTATAAGAGAAAATTTCAGAAAGGACTTAATTTTAAATGACTTCTTGCTAATTGACCAGTTTTACATATTCGGCACGACATATATATATATATATATATATATATATATATATATATATATATATATATATATATATATATATATATATATATATATATATATATATATATATATATATATATATATATATATATATAATGTTCAGAATTCGCAAAAGAGGCGAAATATACACAAACGCCAATCTCTGGTCGAAGGAGAATCGAACCTACGAATCTTGGGACTAGGTACGCAGTGCTCTAACCACCGCACCACACTGGTCAATACCTTGGCGTCCAGCCAACGCTAGATGTTTTGATCCAAGTCACCGAGCATTCAGGCAGATGGTGTAGCTATTTCATTTCATCCCCTGCATGCATCGACCGACGAATTCTAAACATTGTAAAAATCTCTCGTCAGTCGATGCATGCAGGGGATGAGATGAAATAGCTAACACCACCTGCCTGAATGTTGGCTGCCTTGGATCAAAACGTCTAGCGTTGGCTGGATGCCAAGCTATTGTCCAGTGTTATAAGGTGGTTAGAACACTGCATACCTAGTCCCAAGATTCGTAGGTTCGAGTCTCCTTCGACCAGAGATTAATATATATATATATATATATATATATATATATATATATATATATATATATATATATAAGTAGTGCTGAAGGCGGCTCAGCGGTCTCTGCGGCTGAGTGGCTCTTCCTGAGCGGTCTCCTCCCGAAAGGGCTGCGGCTGAGCGGTCTCCTTTTCACACCTTTATGCTAATGACCTTGGCCTCAAACACGACCCCCACCCACGACCCCACCCACGTCCCCCACCACGACCCCCCACCCACGACCCCACCCTCGACCACCACGACCCCCCCAACCACGACCCCCACCCACGACCCCCACCCATAATCTCACCCACGACCCCACCCACGACCCCCACCCTCAACCACCTCTCCCTCACCCCACGACCCCCCACCCACGACCCCACCCTCGACCCCACCCACGACCCCGACCGTCCGCGCTGCCCGACCGGGGCCCACCTGTGCCGACTTGCGCCCACACCACGCCTGCCCTCGCGCCCGCCCCACGCCTTCTGCAGCATCATCCGGATCGCCCCCACCCCCCGAATTTCTTTCCGATTTTTTTCGAATTTCATTTTCTTGTGCTCTCCATCTCCTCGGATCAAATTTTTCTCGAAATCAATAATACCAAGACTCCACTTCCTCGGATCAAGTTTTTTGGATTCCCCCTATGGGGTCTCGAAATTCTTATGATCTCCTCGGATCAACACCCTCCCCCCACACCACCCCCATCCCAAAATTTCTGCTCCAACTCCTTGGATCAAGTTTTTCTCGATAATACAAAGACTCCACTTCCTTGGATCAAGTTTTTTCTCGATATCAATAATACAAAGACTCCACTTCCTCGGATCAAGTTTTTTGGATTCCTCCCTATGGGGTTTCGAATTTCTTATGATCTCCTTGGATCAAGTTTTTCTCGATATCAATAATAATATAAAGATTTCCCCCCATCATCCACTTCTACACCAATATTCCTGCTCTAGTTCCTTGGATCAATTTTTTTTTGGATTCCCCCCTTTGGGGGTAAGCATTCAAAATGGACTCCCACTTACATCCCAAATTCCCTGCTCCAATTCCTCAGATCAAGTTTTTCTCGATATCAAATAATACAAAGACTCCATCTCCTTGGATCAAGTTTTTGGATTCCCCCCTCTGGGGGTAAGCATTCAAATGAACTCCCCCTATGGGGCATGGTACTTTCTCTTACTACAGGTCTAAACAAGTGTGACGTCACCCCACCTGTGTTTACTCGGCGGTCAGTGACGTCACGCAACGACCTCACACATACAGGCTGAATCTTGTCGACTTCCCCCTATGTCAGTGACGTCACGTGATGACCGCACACACAGGCTGAATCTTGTCGAGCAGACATTAAAATGCAGGATAACACTATTTATTATACAACCAATGCATTTCATATACATCCAACAAAAAAAAATTCATTGAAAAAAAGGTACAATTCATTGACTAAAATCAACATATTTTTCTCTTGAAGAAATTCTGTGCATTTTGTTCTGGATCTTCTTCGTCGTCACCATCTCAGTATTACACATTTCATATACAACATAGGGAAAATATTTTCACTCTTAACCCAGGATAACCCAAATAATTTCACATTTTTTTCGTTAATACCCACAACAATCCACAATTTCTTTACAAAATACAACACAAGTCTAGACATTTTTCTCGTTTTAATTATTTCATCAGAAAAAGTCACCACAACAACACTTACAACTTATAACCACTTTTCGATAAATTCACTAGTCACAATTTTACATATTACGAAGTTAATATGCACACACACACACACACACACACACCTCACTTTACTTTGAACACCTTCAAAAACACTCTCATAAATCATTGAATACTCTCAAAAGCACACCTTTGAACATTTCCAAACAACACTAAAACATTTCCAAGTCAACATTTTGAATACTCCCAAATAAGATTTGACATCTCCAATTTACCTACACTTACATATTTCATTAAATTACAACTCATCCCTCAAACTCCTCCCTCATTCTCCAGATTTTTACAACAGTATCACAAAAACTAACTCAGACGCTTTACTTTGAACAACACCAAAAACACCATCAATTACCTTTGAATACTTCAAAAACATCATTCGAACACCCCCAAATCACCACTGAATACTCCCAGAATTCCTTCATAAATACTCTTGCACATCATTTGAACACCTTTAAAAACACCTTTGAATAGTCTCAAACACCACTTGAGTACTCACAAATACACCACTGAATACTACTAAAACACCACTGAATACGGTCAAAACACCACCGAAATCACCATAAACTAAGATCAACATCACAGACTAACACCCATTTTCACACAAATCCTCTCAAATCACTGTAACCAAGACGATTACCAATTTCTATGAGTACACTCACCTCCAACTAAGATGTAACATGAGCGCAAAAAACATGAACACAAACCAAACACACACGAACACTTACAACAGAATCACCTCTTTTTCGGTAACTCTAGTTCGACAACAACGTCCACAACCCACATCACCCACATCCCACAACACCCACAACACACATCACCCACACCCCACAACAACAACCCACAACTTATAACCACTTTTCAGCATCTCTAGTTCGACATCACCCACAACCCACAACACCCCACAACCCACAACACCCCACAACCCACAACACCCCACAACACCCACAACCCACAACACCCCACAGCCCACAACCCACAACACTCACAACCCACAACACCCACAACAACAACCCGCTTATAACATCTTTTTTGGTATCTCTAGTTCGACAATAATACCCACAACCAACAACACCCACAACCCACAACACCCACAACCCATATCAATTACAACAACAACCCACTTATAACATCTTTTCGGTATCTCTAGTTCGACAACAACACCCACAATCCACAACACCCACAATCCACAACACCCCACAACCCACAATTTTTTCTCGTTTTAACTAATTTCATCAGAAAAAGTCACAACAACAACCCACAACTTATAACCACTTTTTCGATATCTCTAGTTCGACAACGATACCCACAACCCTCATCACTTACCAATTTATTCACAATTATTCGATACAAATTTTTCCCCTTCTTTTTATTGAATCTTAAAATGTAATACACATTCCTCCCTACATTACTAAAATTCTAATAAAATGCTCTCCATACCCATCTCCTTGTATCCACATAAATTAATATTATACTCACAACAAGTAATCTCACTACCCAACTACTGCGACATGTTTCTATACACTCCAATCTTTTCCAGTGTATCATAACTTTTCACTTCTATAATTTCTTTTATAATATTCACACATTACCTTTATTTTCAGTACAATCCCCCCATATTTCATTAAATTTTTAATACAACCCTCCCCATACCCCTCTCTATCTCACCCACATTCCTTCACACCCACTCACCCGTCTCCCAACATACCTCTTCAGAACAAACACAAAAATCACATTTCACATCCATAAATGCATCTCATCACCCATCTCTTAGATTTGGTGTGTATGTCTCATGTCTTAAATTTGTGATTGAAATGTATAAGTTGTGGGTGTGTGTGTATTATTTTTTTTTTTTTTTTTGGTGATGGTGATATGTTATAGTGCTCATGTTATGTTATAGATGTTGGTGGAAGTGTCGTGGTATTTTTTGTGTATGTCTTATTTTTGTACGAATGTTTAAAAAAATAAGTGTTTTCAGTGATCAAAGTAGTTTTGAGATGCATGATCTTAGATTTTTGGTGATCTTGGTGATGAGGGTTGATAGATGATGGTAAACATGATATGGAATTGGTGATCGTGATTTTTGTGTGAATGTTTATAAAAATGAGTGTTTTCTGTGATATTAGTGGTGGAGTCGTAAAATCTGGTAATCGTCTTGGTTATAGTGTTCTTAGATATTGTGGGTACAACAGGTTGAAACAAGGTGGGTTGGGTGTGATGTTACCGACCGCCAAGTAAACACAGATTGGAGTGTGACGTCACTGGAGGTGACCTCGCCGGTCCTGTGAGATGTGATATCGTGTGTTGCTGGTAGTGAGGTGAGTGCGCTTAGATATTGTCAAATATGATTTTTTTTGTGTGAAAGTTTATAAAAAATGAGTGTTTTCTGTGATATTTGTGATTTTTGAGGTAAGTGAACATGGGTGATTGTTGCTGGTGGTTGTCTTAGATTTGTGTGTGTACAAGATATGTTTTCAGTTGATGGTGATCATGTACTAAGTGTTTGTGTATTAGGTTTGTGTTCAAGTTTTTCTTTTTTTTTTGCGCCCATGGGGAGGGAGTTCTTGGTTATAGTGATTTGAGGGAATTTCTATAAAATGGGTGTTAGCTGGTGATGCTAAACTTAGTTTCTGGTGATTTTGATGGTGTTTTGGTAGTATTCAGTGGTGATTTGGTAGTAATCAGTAGTGTTTTGGGAGTATTCGGAGGTGTTTGATGGTGTTTTTGAAGGTGTTCAAATGATGTGCAGAGTATTTTTGAAGATGTTCAGTGG
The DNA here is from genome assembly GCF_038502225.1 of Cherax quadricarinatus. Classification (NCBI taxonomy): domain Eukaryota; kingdom Metazoa; phylum Arthropoda; class Malacostraca; order Decapoda; family Parastacidae; genus Cherax; species Cherax quadricarinatus. The sequence goes on from NC_091298.1 coordinate 26,369,555, forward strand.
TGTTTTGGTGATGTTCAGAGTTGGTTCAAAGTTAGTCAGTGTGTTAGTTGTGGTAATGTCTCATGTCATATGTGTATGAGTTAGTTTTTTTTTTTTGTGCTAATGTTGTAAAGTCTGGAGAATGAGGGAGGAGTTTGGTGGATGAGATGTAATTTCGGTTAATGAAATGTGTAAGTGTGAATGTAAATTGGTGAGTGAGTTAGAGAAGACAAAATGTTATGTGATCTTAGTAAAAGTATAGATAGTTTTAGTGATCTTCGTTATGATGATGTTTTAAGAGAATGTGTACAAAAATGTGTGATCTTAGTGGTGGGGTTATAGAATTTGGTAAACGTCTTGATTGTGGTGATCTTAGATATTGGAGATATAACAGGTTGAAACAAGTAGCTTCCTCTCAATAAGTTAAATGAAGTAAAAGTGGGGGTGTGTGACGTCAAGTAAACACAGGATGGAGTGTGATGTCATGGGAGGTATCCCTATCTGTGCTGGTATGTGTTGGTGGTAGTGAGAGGAGTGTATTAGATATTGTATGGAGTTGGTGATTGTGATTTTTTGTGCGAATGTTTATAAAAATGAGTGGTCATTGATGATAGTTGATGGATGTCTTAGTTTTTTTTTTTTTGTGTGTAGATGTTATGTTTTCAGTTGGTGGTGATCCTGCTGTGTTTCGGTGTTGTTCGGAAATGTTCAAAGGTGTTTTTTGTGAGTATTCAAATGATTTATGAGTGTTTTTTTTTCGCTTATGTTGTATAATAGTCTGAGGTGAGTGGTTATAGTGATTTGAGGGGATTTCTATAAAATGGGTGTTAGTTGGTGGTGTTGATCTTAGTTTCTGGTGATTTTTAGTGTTGTTTGGGCAGCATTCGGTGCTGTTTTGGTAGTATTCAGTGGTGTTTTGGGAGTATTCAAAGGAGTTTGATGATGTTTCTTGAATGTGTTCAAATGATGTTTTTGGAGTAATCAAAGGTAATTGATGATGTTTTTGGTGTTGTACAAAGTAAAATGTGGTGTGTGTGTGTGTGTGTGTGTGTGTTAGTGTTGGTAATGTCTCATGACATAAGTGTATGAGTTAGTTTTTGTGATACTGTTGTAAAAATCTGGAGAATGAGGGAGGAGTTTGGGGGATGAGTTGTAATTTAATGAAATATGTAAGTGTAGATAAATTAGAGATGTCAAATCTTATTTGGGAGTAATCAAAATGTTGACTTCGAAATGTTTCATTGTTTGGAAAATGTCCAAAGGTGTTTATGTGAGTATTCAAATGATTTATGAGAGTGTCCGAAGTAATCTGTGGGTTATTCTGTAGTGAGATGATAAAGGTTGTCGATAAGAGAATATTTCTTAAGAGATATTGAGAAAAGGTGGTCTCAAATGATGATGTATGAGAGTGTTTTGAAGGTGTTCAAAGCAAAGTGAGTTGTCTGTGTGTGTTAGTTGGTCATAGAATTTTGTGAATATCTTGGTTACAGTGATTTTAGTGGATTTGAGATGGGTGATGAGATGCATTTATGGATGTGAAATGTGATTTTTGTGTTTGTTCTGAAGAGGTATGTTGGAAGACGTGTGAGTGGGTGTGAAGGAATGTGGGTGAGATAGAGAGGGGTATGGGGAGGGTTGTATTAAAAATTTAATGAAATATGGGGGGATTTTACTGAAATGAAGGTAATGTGTGAATATTATAAAAGAAATTATAGAAGTGAAAACTTATGACACACTGGAAATGATTGGAGTGTGTAGAAACATGTCGCAGTAGTTGGGTAGTGAGATTACTTGTTGTGAGTATAATGTTAATTTATGTGGATACAAGGAGATGGGTATGGAGAGCATTTTATTAGAATTTTAGTAATGTAGGGAGGAATGTGTATTACATTTTAAGATTCAATAAAAAGAAGGGGAATATATATATATATATATATATATATATATATATATATATATATATATATATATATATATATATATATATATATATATAAATATATAAATATATGCAAAACAACCACTCTGAAAGAATAGAGAAATTCCAAGCGCTTTCGTGACTACTCACATTATCAAGGAACTATGATAATGTGAGTAGTCACGAAGCGCTTGGAATTTCTCTATTCTTTCAGAGTGGTTGTTTTGTATATTCTGAAATCACCTGTTTACTGTGATCTTATTGCATATATATATATATATATATATATATATATATATATATATATATATATATATATATATATATATATATATATATATATATATATAATTATATTAAGTTACCATAATATTACGAGAACTGATAGGCATCAGAAACAGGTCATCTTTAATATCGTCAAGAGTTATATGACAGTTCCCATTAGCACTGATGAGAATTATGACCTATAAAAACTAGATATAGTTAGAAAATAAGTAGAGTAATATTATTTTAACACTACACACAATACACTATTGCCTCGGTACAATGCAACTGTTGTAGTTTTAGTGTACCACAGTTAGTATGGGACATTCACTGGTACACACCGATTATTTTAAAAGTTGGATAGGATCATAATAAGACCCAGTGATTAAGATATATATAATTAGATAGCTTAAATACTTTCTTAAACCCAAGGAACATTATGGAACCGAACAGTACTTAGCTGTTAGGTTGGTAACTTCAGACGTATTTCTATACCACTACACAAACGGACTAGATCATGGAACTGCTGTCCACAAATATCGCTGTGCCTTTGCAGTAGATATATTGACATTAATTTAATAAGATTTTCGAGCTTCTTGTCATGTTACATGTTTCATCTCTTGTGTTTCTTGACATCCTAGTGCCTGCTGGGAGCAGGTGTGTGCGCTCACCTAGTTGTGGTTGCAGGGGTCGATTCACAGCTCCTGGCCCCGCCTCTTCACTGGCTGCTACTCGGCCACTTATCCCGCTCCATGAGCCTTATCACACCTCGTCTTAAAATTATGTAAGGATCCTGTCTCCATTACATCACAACCCAGGCTGTTCCACTTTCTGACAAGTCTGACTGAAGAAATACTTTCTAACATCCCTGTGGTTCATCTGAGTCTTCAACTTCCAACTGTGACCCCTTGTTGCTGTGTCCCATCTCTGGAATATCCTGTCTCTGTCCACCTTGTCGATTCCTCTCAGTATTTTATATGTCGTTATCATATCCCCCCATCTCTTCTGTCTTCAAGTGTCGTCAGGTCGATTCCCATTAACCTCTCCTCGTAGGACATAACCCTTAGCTCCAGGATTAGTCTTGTTGCAAACTTTTGCACTTTCTCTAGTTTCCTTACATACTTGGCTAGGTGACGCTTCCAAACTGGCGCTGCATACTCCGGTATGGGCCTAAAGTACACAGTGTACAGGGTTCTGAATGACTTCTTATTGAAATGTCGAAATGCTGTTCTTAGGTTTGGCAGGCGCCCGTTATTTGGTTGATGTGCTCCTCAGATGTGCCCGGTGTTATACTTACCCCAAGATCCTTTTCCTTGAGTGAGGTTTCTAGGCTCTGGCCCCCTAGATTGTACTCCGTCTGTGATCTTCTTTGCCATTCTCCAATCTTCATGACTTTGAACTTGGTGGCGTTAAATTCCAGGAGCCAGTTGCTGGACCAGGCCTGCAGCCTGTCCAGTTCCCTCTGTACTTCAGCCTGGTCCTCGTCCGATTGAATTCTTCTCATCATCTTCACATCATCTGCAAACAGGGACACTTCAGAGTCTATTGTTTCTTTCATGTCGTTCACAAATACCAGAAACAGCACCGGTCCTTCGACTGATCCCTGTGGCAACCCGCTCGTTTCCGGCGCCCACTCTGACACCTCGCCACGTACCATAATTCGCTGTCTTCCGGACAGGTATTCCCTGATCCATTGTAGTGCCTTCCCTGTTATCCCTGCCTGGTCTTCCAGCTTCTGCACTAAGCTCTTGTGTGGAATTTGTGTCAAATGCCTTTTTACAGTCCAAGAAAATGCAATCTACCCACCCTTCTCTCTCTTGTCTTACTGACCGTCATCCTGTCATAGAACTCCAGTAGGTTTGTGATGCAGGATTTCCCGTCCCTGAAACCGTGCTCCACCACTCTTCTGATAATTTTCTTCGTGACCTTGAATACTATACACGTCAGTAACACTGGTCTGTAGTTTAATACTTCATGTCTGTCTCCTTTTTTTAAAAAAATGGGACTACATTTGCTGTCTTCCATACTTCCGGTAGTCGCCTTGTTTCGATAGATGTGTTGAAGATAGGTGTTAGTGGTACACATAGTGCCTCTGCTCCCTCTCTCAGAACCCGTGGAGAGCTGTTATCCGGCCCCATCGCCTTTGAGGTATCTAGCTCGCGCGCGCGCCTGTGTGTGTGTGTGTGTGTGTGTGTGTGTGTGTCACTAACTTCCTCCTGGAGACAGGATATGACACTGACCACACATCCTATTGCAACATTACATTGCTCCTGAAGAAGCACTTGCCTAGAGCAACGTGGGTGGTAAGCACTGCGAAACGTGAGCACAATAAGTGGTGAGCATTGAGCAATATGATTGGTGAGCACCGTGGATAATGAACACCGAGGGTGAAGAGCACCTTGGGTGGTGAGCACCGAGGGTGATGAGCACCGAGGGTGGTTAACACTGAGGGTAAATACCGTGGGTGGTGAGAACCGTGCGTGAACACCGAGGGTGAGCATCGTGGGTAGTGAACACCCAGGGTAGTGAGCACTTTAAAGCACCGGTTACGAGCACCACACATCCTCTGCCTTAATGGAAACAACTTTTATGTTCGTTGCTGCGGGATTAAGAGGATTAAGGTGTTCAGGAGCACAAGTAAGGCAGGAGAATCTATCCCCTTACCTTCCTCTCCTCTTCCTCTCCTCTACCTCTTTCCTACTTCTTCCCCCTTTCTTCAGTCTCCTCCTTTCCCCTCCCAGTTTCTTCGCTTTCATCTACTTCTTCCTCTGCTTTCTCATTTTTCTCCTCTACCTCCCTCCTCCCTCTTCCTCTTCGTCGTCTTTTTCTTGCTTATTTTTGTCTTTTTTATCATGATTTTCTTCTTTTTCCTCCTTCCTTTCTTTCCAGTTCTCCCTTTTCTTTTTCTCCTGCTTTCCGTTCTCTTCGTCCTTCCCTTCTTATTCTCCATTCCCCTCTTCTACTTTTTCTCCTCCTTTCTTTAATCTCCCTCTTTCCATCCTGTGCCAAGTCTCTTCTGTGGTTCTCAACTTCCATTTCTCTATCATCCTAAATCTTTACTGCTCTATCTCCCTCCTCCTCCTCCCCCCCCATCTAGCTATCATAAAGAGCTCAAGCGGCGGTGGTGGTGGCGGTGGCTTCTGTAGTGATAGTGGTTGTGCTGGGGGTGGTGGTGGTTACAGTCTTGGGGATCGTGGTGGTGGTGTGGTGATTGAAGGTGGTACCTGAACACCTGTCTCACATCTCAGGGTTCCACACAGAGCAACAAGCGATTTCCAGCCCGGGACACCTGTTACGAGGACCAGAATATTGGTGATATAAACGTTCTGATGATGGTTGATGAAGATAGTTATTACGACAATAATAAAGAAATAGTTATAACAAAAACACCGAAGCAAGAATTAAAAAGGCCATTACTTTGGCTGGAGTAATTCTATCACAAAGTTTCCGTGGGCAACGGTAAACAATATCATGTTCAATGAGGACAAATTCCAACTACTCCGTTATGGAAAACTGGAGGAGATAACTAGAACAGAGTATACTACAGACTCTGGCCATACAATAGAGCGGAAAAATAATGTAAGGGACCTGGGAGTAGTAATGTCTGAGGATCTCACTTTCAAGGATCACAACAGTGCCACGATCGCACTTGCAAAGAAAATGATAGGATGGATAATGAGAACGTTCAAAACGAGAGATGCCAAGCCAATGATGATCCTTTTCAAATCACTTGTTCTCTCTAGGCTGGAATACTGCTGTACATTAACATCTCCATTCAAAGCAGGTGAAATCGCAGATCTAGAGAGTGTACAGAGATCCTTTACTGCACGTATAAGTTCTGTCAAGCACCTTAACTACTGGGAACGCTTGGAAGCACTCGACTTATACTCGTTGGAACGCAGGAGGGAGAGATATATCATAATCTACACTTGGAAAATCCTGGAAGGAATGGTCCCAAATCTGCACACAGAAATCACTCCCTACGAAAGTAAAAGACTGGGCAGGCGATGCAAAATGCCTCCACTTAAAAGTATGGGCGCCATTGGTACACTAATGAAAAACACCATAAGTGTCCGGGGCCCAAGACTGTTCAACAGCCTCCCATCAAGCATTAGGGGAATTGCCAATAATCCCCTGGCTGCCTGCAAGAGAGAGCTAGACAGATACCTAAAGTCAGTGCCGGATCAGCCGGGCTGTGGCTCGTCCGTTGGACTGCGTGTGGCCAGCGTGTGGCCAGCAGTAACAGCCTAGTTGATCAGGCCCTGATCCATCGGTAGGCCTGGTCATGGACCGGGCCGCGGGGGCGTTGATCCCCGGAATAACCACCAGGCAACTACTACTACACACTGTACTTCTACTTCTTCAATTACTATTACTACTACTGCTACGACCATTACCTTATGACTGTCACTAACAACTATTTTACTACTGATAATACAGCTACTACTGCTATTACTACTATCACTGCATTCTTCGCCCCTACCGCATTTTCTTTAGACGTCTGCCTTCCTCACCCCCAGTCGTAATTTAACAGTTGTCAAAGATTCCTTGCCTAAGTGTAGGTTTTTGGTGAAACACAAAGGGTGTGGATGATAGTAATTTATAATAATGACGAACAGAAATGAACAAAATTCACAAATTATAAAAATAGGCGTAGCACACCAACACACACACACACACAAACACACACAAACACACACACACACACACACACACACACACACACACACACACACACAGGAGCTGTGACTCGACCCCTGCAACCACAAATAGGTGAGTACAAATAGGTGAGTACACACACCTGGAAAGTAACCTGCGTATAATCGACAACCAGCACGGTTTCAGGGAAGAAAAATCCTGTCACAAACCTGCTGGAGTTTTATGACAAGGCGACAGAAATAAGACGAGAGAAGGATGGATAGACTGCATTTTCTTGGACTGCAAGAAGGCCTTCCACAGTTCCTCACAAGAGGTTAATGCAAAAGCTAGAGGATCAGGCACACATAACAGGAAAGGCACTGCAATGGATCAGAGAATACCTGACAGGGAGGCAACAACGAGTCATGGTACGTGACGAAGTGCGAGAGTGGGCGCCTGTGACAAGCGGTGTTCCATAGGGGTCAATCCTAGGACCTGTGCTGTTTTTGGTATATGTGAATGACATAACGGAAGGGATAGACTCAGAAGTGTCCTTGTTTGCAGATGATGTGAAGTTAATGAAGAGAATCAAATCGGTCGAGGATCAGGCAGGACTACAAAGAGACCTGGACAGGCTACAAGCCTGGTCCAGCAACTGGCTCCTTGAATTTAACCCTGCCAAATACAAAAGTCATGAAGATCGGGGAAGGGCAAAGAAGACCGCAGACACAGTATAGTCTAGGTGGCCAAAAAGTACAAACCTCGCTCAAGGAAAAAGATCTTGGGGTGAGTATAATACCATGCACATCTCCTGAGGCGCAAATCAATCAGATAACTGCTGCAGCATATGGGCGTCTGGCAAACCTAAGGATAGCGTTCCGATACATCAGTAAGGAATCGCTCAAGACTCTGTACAGCAAATACGTCAGGCCCATATTGGAATATGCACCTCCAGTTTGGAATCCACACCTGGTCAAGCACGCCAAGAAATTAGAGAAAGTGTAAAAGTTTGCAACAAGACCAGTCTCAGAGCTAAGGGGATTGTCGTACAAAGAAAAGTTAAGGGAAATCGGCCTGACGACACTGGAGGACAGGAGGGTCAGGGGAGACCTGATAACGACATATAAAATACTGCGAGGAATTGACAAGGTGGACAAAGACAGGATGTTCCAGAGATGGGACACAGAAACATGTGAGTCAAAGGGATGTTAGGATGTTATGAGTATGACCATACCCAACATATTTTATACTAGGATGTGATCCTTTATTTTATTATATGTTAATGTTAATATTGTTAATGCTAATATTGTGTTATATTGTTTGTTAGGCGTTCATAATAGTAAGAGTTATTTTCATGTAGTGGGAAACCAGTAGTTTGAGTGCTGGGTGATAGTTCAGGTACTGGAGCAGGGAGAAAGGCCCTAGTAGCAATCAGTGAAGAGGCGGGGCCAGAAGCTATGACTCGACCTCTGCAAACACAAATAGGTGAGTACACACACACACACACACACACACACACACACACACACACACACACACACACACACACAATCTTTGAGTACTCAGCATCTGAACAACTGCCTGGAACTCACACCTGTTTAATAAGACAGACATTGCTAGCAAGAATAGATTATACATAATTATTATAATCATGTGGAGTGCTAAACCCGTACGATTATACATCAGCAACAATAGAAAACTCTTGATGTACAGAAAACCTTCATTTAAGGGGATGTTTCGCCCAGAAAGTGGGCTTTACCTAGTCATATACGTGGACAAAAGTATCACGAATCCAAGAACTTTTTCAAAGATCCTGCCGTACCCAGCAGTGCAACGAACCAGCTTTGAGCGTAAAGAGAAATCAAGAGTATGGAATAGCATATACACAGTAAAGTAGTTTTGGTTTAATTATTCTCAACGCAAGAACATATATATTTTGTATACATTATGCAAAGAGTTGATGGGTAAATTAAACCTAATAGTGAATAACATTTTGTGTTAGAGAAAAGGAAATTAAGAACACTCATGGTTGTAACAGTGATGAAACAAGCAAACAACGCGGATAGACAGATCTGTTTTGGTGTAACCCAGCCAGGGTACGAGAGGGTCCAGTGGTCTGAGGTGTTCCTTAAAGCTAGGTAACGTTCCCCAGCTCTCCAAGCCTCCCCCTTTGGAATATCAGATGGCTGCACCACCTGGATAGTTATGAGCAGTTTATTGAAGGTTATGACTAACCCTGCTTGTGATTGGCTTAGCTGTCACGCAGGACAGCGGTTTATATGATGTTCTAATACTGGATAAATGCCAAATAACAGAGATGAATGAGATGCATCTGGTAAGAATACCTACCTACTGCACTCGGCGCATGTCGCATAAAACGACTGGATATTATATACAGATGGAGATCTTAAGTTCGGTGTTATGTGTGGCAGTGATCTGAGTGGAAGCTGGCACCACCAGCTTCCAGTGGTTTGCAATACTATACGTCTCCTGATTCTGTTCTACAGTGTCGAAGGTCTGTGCGATTCCTGACTCAAATCAATATCTTCTAGCCATTGGATTTCCTTAGGGAGTTATGCACATGTCCAGTCTATAAGTTATGCATGTTTTTCTCTATTCATATCACAAGGCATTGTACAGATTGCTTTTTACATGCGTATGCTCGAGGGTTCTGTTGTGAATGCTTTGTGATGTTTCGATAATGTTGAATCTGTTGCAACCTCAGCATGGGATCTTGCGCTCGCCTGCTTCTGTGTTAAGGTAAGGATTGGCCTTGGGTCTGAACAGTTGATGTACAGTTTTCAGTGTTCTGTCTGCCATTTCGGTGGCGGTTTGAGTGTCCGAGTTCTGGTGTCGGCTACGCTTCCATTAAGCAAAATGATAAAATTGATTATGTTCTCTCTAAAGTTGTTGAATTTCAGCTCTGCTTAATACCAGCAGTCATAATCGAGTAGAGCCACATCGGCCTTGGTTTCGACCCCCGGCCGGTAAAAAAAGGAAACCAAAAACTAGATGTATTGCAGTCACTGCAAGATCCGGGAAAAAATATTCCGGTATTCCATAACCTCCGTCCCCAGTGCTTCAGTACAAGCGACTGGAATAGTCCCGAGTGCGGCATAAGTTCATAATTCAGTTAAATATTAGCGTTGATGATTTGAAAGGAATCAGAAGAGGAGTTCACAAATCATTGTATGGAAACTAATAGCTGTATGTATTCAATAAAAATGATAAATTAGGATAAACACAGTCCAATCTAATTCAGATTTTTCAGAGGAGTCGAAGAGACTAGCATCCTAAAATACACAAGCAAAATATATAGCAGCTCAGAAGTTGCACTTCAAGTAATCAGCAAGGAAGCGTTAAAGGTAATCAGATGCAACACTCAGAAATTATAGCATGAAAAACATTATTTCATTTTTTTAATTTCTTCCAAAAAACATTTTGGAACAACACAGGCCAAAATCAATCAAAACTTTTCGCTTAGATTCACCAGCTTTAAAGAAAGTAAGTTTTATGTAAGGTTTGTGTACATAATATTCAACTTTTTGATAATAGTCTTGAGGGCAAACAGATGGTGTGTCCTCATTGATTTAACTTAGTATAACCAAATGAAGTTAAACATTGTATCTTATTTCTCATGAGAACAGAAATTCTTCATTTGTTTCACAGAAATCAGTCTAATTAATAAAGTTTGTGTGTGATGACTTATACAAACCAACATCCAGAGATTATTTCCCTTGATGTATTTTCTAGTTACTGCGCAGAATCCAACCTATCTCCACCTATCACATTTATACAAAAATTTAGGAATGGCTAATGCAGCATTTTGCATGGGGTACCACGCATGCAGAAAAGTTACATGTCTTTCAAAAGATATATTACACAAGCGTTGAAAGTTTGAAGCCGATTGAATAAGGCGTTCCCGAGTAATTAACAAAAATTTGTGATGTGTAAGCAAAAGAAAATGTTGCCGAGTAGATTTATTTTATCGTTTTTTTTCATTTACATTTTACTTACAATTCTCCACAGCCCTCGAAAAAATATTAAAAAATAAATCTAATAAAATAAAAAATAAAAATGGCAAATTACTAACCACGCAACTCAAAATTAGTAAAAAAAAAAAATACTTCCAATGATACACTAAAATTTAGGTTTGAAGTTGATCAGAAGAAGCATTCACTAGTTATTAAATGGAAACACGTTGCTTGATTGACTTTACAAACTGAAATTTGCACAGCTTAAAGTGAGTAACAATTTTTGTTTTAATTAGCCCAAAAATGGTTAAAGCTCTAAGTCGATCAGAAAAATCATTATCTAGTAATTGGTCTGATTGCAACGATTCCAAGTTCAAATTTGCACATATTTAAATTAAACTCGTGGGTTATCATCCTTATTATGGATTAAATCGTTAATACTATTTTAAAGCCAACCAGAAGAAGCACTCTTTAGTTGTTAAATAAAAAAATATCACAATATCTTCAATACAACTAGCAAATTGGGACTTATGCTATCTAATTTTAGTGTCTTGTGTTAAGGAAATCAGACCAGTTATGAAAAGTTGAAGTCGACCAGATGAGTCATTCTCGAGTTTTGTCATAGGTTCCAACGATTCCAAGTTTTTTTTTTTCTATTTTACTACAATTAGCAAATTTGGCAGCACCCAGACGAAACTTATTATTATCCAGGTCCTAAAACGCATCATCTATTAAATACTGAAGCCGTTTGAAAGAGGTACACCAAAAATTATTTAATATGGTTTAACGAAAATAAAAATTTCAGGCTATTTTTATACATAAATTGATCAAGTCTGTTGCACCTACACTTATGAAATTCACTCTCTGCTGTCGTCGTATTTGTGGCACCTTCTTTCAAAGTTTGAAGCAACGCCACAGAGTTGTGGAAGTTATCCGAACCATTCTATCATGCTGGGAACAGGTTCAACAACTTCTTTCATAGAGTACGTGAACATGCCAGTTGTTCAAAGAATTTGGTCCTGTTTACCATACTCAGGTGTTGAAAATTTGAAGCCGATTAGATGAGGCGTTCTCGAGTTATGAGCGAAAGAATATAGAAAGATTGAAAAAAAAAAATCAGGTAACCTGTCAAAGGTTACCCCTCGGGGACAACTAAAGACAAAGTTACAGCATCACTGTATGGCAACGTTACACTGTGTGGCAACGTTACACTGAGTGATCACCACTTACTGAGTGATAACATTTCACTGCGTGGAAACTCTAAGCCGACAGTATTCCACTTGTGATTTTACACCGATGATCAGAGTTACACTGGATGACAAAATTACACTGAGGGTCTCCATGTAATACCACGCCTGGCCGCCAGGCCCTGAGTCCTTTGTTGCTTGTTTGTAAGACCCCATTCAAAGGTGAGGGGATCCCATGACGGGTCACAGGCGGCAAAATCAATGGTGAATAAAGGGTAACTGTTGATCCTAAGACTGGTCATAGGGGTTAAATCACTACTGTATAAGATGTTGATCCTATGACTTGCCAAGGACTTCCTATTTATCCTGCGACAAGCCACAGCTTAGAATGGCTGGCGCATCGGATTCAGTGGCAGGAGCGTCTCGTAGGGCAGGTATACTGATTATGATTTCTGTATTTTCATAATGAAGGGTAAGCGATCAGCCCACAGGGGTCATACAGCATCTGTGGAAATGGGATGTGATGCGAGGAAGGGGAGGGGACCTCCAGTTTTTTGAATGAAGAGCCCTTCACTAGCATCATACACCTGCCCTTCTAAAACAGCAGGTGTATCGAGCTTAGAGGAAGAGAAGTATAAGTAAATTAGAAAGGTATTATAAGGTGAATGCCGGAGGTGGAATACAAAGAAAAAGAGAAAAAGAGAGACTGAAGATCCCAACAGATCGAGGTGAGGAATCCACACGTACAACCTGGCTGTGGGAAAGAAGAAACTGGCCACCCGTTTGCTCTGAGCCCACCACCTCCGATTGGAATGCTCTTCTCCAAGGTGATGCTGACAACCAAGTGAATGCCTTCACTAGACACATCCTTAATCTACAATAAGAACACATCCCTCACCAACAGTATGTGACGAAGAATACAGATCAGCCTTGGTTCGGCTTTCGTTGTAGAGAGGCTGCTATTGCCAAGTATAAGGCTTGGGGAAGGTATAAGAGACATCCCACTACCTATAATAGGAACTTGCACAGGCAAACCTGTAGGCATATGGGTGAAGTTCAAAAGTAGGCCATCTCTAAATGGGAGACGGACACAAAAAGAAAGCTAGCATCAGGTAGGGTAGGCTCCAAATCCTGGTGGTCCTTGGTCAAGGACAGACAAGGATATCTGCTTGATGAACTTATACCACCCCTAAATAGACAGGATGGGTCTACTACTACTAGTAATCAAGAGAAACCTGACCTCTTTGCCGAACACTTTGCTGTCAAAATCCAAGTTCCTGATCTAACATGGGATGCTCCTTGGCTAAGTGCAAGAACTGTGTCGAAGCTGTCAGTCGTGACAATATGGCAGAGGAGGTGCATCTTCTTAAATCGCTTGACCACGAATAGGCTGTGGGCCCAGACAAGTTAAACCCAAGACTGCTGAGTAGATATGCAGACTAGCCATCTCCACCTCTAACTCGCATCATTCAGCACTGCCTACTGCAGTGTAAATGGCCTTCTCTGTGGAAAGAGGCACATGTAGTCCCTGTTTACAAAAAGAAGAGCAGAGCAGAAATCAGCAACTACAGACCAGTGTCACTCCTGCCAATCACTGGCAAAATCCTAGAGATAATAATCTCACGACAAATGACAGAGCTTTTTTGATTAACGCTCACTACTTTATGACCATCAATACGGCTTCAGGAAAGGTTACTCTGCTGCTGATCTGTTCTTAAACCTCTCCACTAAGTGGCATCAGTCAATGGATGAATTCAAAGTCTGCTATGTGGTAGCACTGGACATTGCTGGTGCTTTTGACCGAGTATGGTAACAGGGCCTCTGGGCCAAACTGCAGGCACTTGGAATTGCAGGCTCTACACTGTTTTCTTAGCGATTACCTTCAAGGTAGATTTCTGAAGTTCTCAGTAGGACAGAGTCAGCAAGACTTCCTATTGCGGCAAGTGTTCCAGAGGGAAGCGTTCTTGGGCCATTGTTATGGAATGTCTACTTCTGTGACTTTCTTCCTCTCATCCATAAACCCCATTCATATGCAGACGACTGTACTCTGACATTTACTTATCCAAGAGAGGAAATACCAGCTCCTCTAAGCTACATCAATGGCCAGCTAAGAGCTATAACAGCCTGGGAAAACCGATAGCAGATAACATTAGCTCATGAAAAACACACATGATGGTCTCTAGGCATCAAGATGGTACTGCCGGAGCAGTAGTAAGTATAAATGGGAGTGTGTTGGTAACTGGGGACGAAGTTGATATCCTTGGGGTGAAATTTAACTCCAAATTGACCATGAAGAACCACTTTGTAAATCTTTCAAATAAGGCGGCTAAGAAGCTTACAGCACTTCGACGTATATCGCATTTGCTCGGCAATAGGGGTTGCAATATTCTCTGCCAGGCACAAGTACGCTCACACTTTGAGTATGCTCCACTTTCTTGGATTTCCTGCCCCCTCCCCTTCCCTTCTCATCTGCGATTTCTTAACAGAGTAAGAGAACAGAGCAAGACGCTTCATCTTTCTCCTGGACCCATCCTGGATAGATCTGTCATTTCAGCAGAGCCTACAAAGTACCACATTTAACTCCACTCCGAGAATAGCGGGAAGTGAGCTTTTACACAACAAGACGGGCACAAAGCAGCACCTTCACTCTGACTGTACCCTTCTCCAGAACATCACATCATGTTCGTACAACATAATGATTTCAACGAAATAAAGTCAGTTGATCAAATGAAACTGCTGGCCCATAGATGGCTCGTTCTTCAGCCTGTTCTCTTCTTGTACGTCTCATAACAATAAAAAGGCTTTCATATAATCTGATGTAGGTATCAGCTCTTAACTTGTAAATAAACTTAGGAACCCTTAACCTAACCTGTCAAACCCTGTGTAAAGAGAGAGAGAGAGAGAGAGAATGAGAACTCAGGGCAGGGAGAGGGAGGATTAAACTCTCTGTAAGTGATATGCAACGACATTAAACAACGCCTGGCTATTTTTAATGCATAAATGAATGTTGCAAATACAGTAACATTATCTAGCTGCCAACTTCGGGCATCTTTCACTGTAAAATATGAACGAGACATTGCCGTAGAAATTTTGTTTAATATACATTTGTTCCTCAAAGCTCAAATTCTTCTACAGCGATTCTGACATTCATTTAAAGCGGAAAGTCCCTGAGCGTCATTCAGCTCATTAATGATGAGATAGATGTATATTCATTCAGGAATTCAATACAAATATGTTCATTGAGAGATTAGTTTTTTAGTTAGGTTTAAGGTCTATCGAATGCACATTCACCAGAGCCGCAATTCACCTCTACACTCACGTGAATAATACTTTAATCTCTAAATTACTGAATAAACTCGATTAATGTGCGTGCGTACTCACGCATGCACGCACGCACACGCATACATACACACAAACTCCAGGCTGAGGGACTGATTATCTAAAACACCTCATCTTCCACCGTTTTCTCTGTATTGGACGGAAGAAGCCACTGGCTGGCGAAACGTGTCCTCAGAGATTCCCAAATGCTGCACAAGTGTTTCAGTCTTTAATTTGTTGGTTTTTCTAATCCGTAAGCAGTACGTTCGCCGGTACTGTCCCGGTCCGTGTCTTTTCTAGGTGGTGACCCTGCCATTTACATGACAAGATACTTTACCCCCGTCCCCCACGTCCCACACTGACAGTTCTCACCCCACAAATGTCCCTCACCTCAACCCTTAATCCTCTCTTTTCTCTACACCCCAACCCCTCCATCTACCCCCTTTTACATCCACCATTTTGACCCTTTCCAGCGCAAGTAACCCTCCTCCACCTACCCCTTCCTTTATCCCAACTCTCACTACCTACCCCTCTGACCCATGAGCAACGACCAAGAAATCGGTATTCCGAAAATCAGAACACGGCGATAGTAATGCAGATGGAATAATGATAATTGTGAAGAATGGTACAATCGAATATTGGCGGTATCACTCGACATTATAGCATTCACAGAGACAGAGCTCACAGACATCAAAACAGAAGTGATCTTACAGGGGTGGAGAGGTGGAGGAATTGAACTGCTAATCAGAAATCAGGAGTTTTGAGAAGATGACAGGAATAAACATTGAGGAGGCATATAACTATATATTAGGCAAACTAGTAGGCCAGAGGGTCCCAAGGTGGTGACATCAGTGATGTGCAACCCTTCACTAAACAGGAGACCAGGAAAAGATATAACAGCAGATCAATAGTGGAAACAAAGATAATGCTCCCAGCAGAGCTAGGTGTTGCTGATGATCCGAGGACACGCGTTGTAGTAGTAAACTCAAGGCTAATTTCAACCACCTCCCATTTGAATACCAGCCTCCAAAAGCAGTTTATATAGTAATGAAACCACGAAATAAGTGGTATTGAATCATTTGCCAACCTGCAGCCAGACGGGATTAGATCCTGAGACACATTCACTCGGCTCAAGAGACAGAACAATGTTCACATCGCCTAAACCACTTGGCCAGCGAGGGTCCTCGGATCATGAACAACACCTAGCTCTGCTGGGTGTTGGTTAAGTGGTTAAGGTGATGTAAACATTGTTCTATATCTTGAGTCAGGAGAATGTGTCGCAAGATCTAATACCAGCTGGTTGAAGTTTGGTAAATAATATAATATATATATATATATATATATATATATATATATATATATATATATATATATATATATATATATATATATACTGCACTAGAGACATAGAGGTGTTTTTTTATTTTTGCACCAAGCTATTAGCGGTAGTTGAAGAGTTGGTGGCTATTTTAACAAGTTATATTTTTTGTCATGTTGAAAATGTTAGTTGCTACTTTACTGACGGGTAAAACGATATAACTGGGAGGCACTCCTTCAACTGGAATGGTGGTAGTCTTGATTCGAATATGTTACTTGTTTTCTATCACATATAAAGTGTAGGGAAGTGCAGCAACCTGTATAAATATGTATGTGCACTGGAAATATAAACACTTTATTGACAACTTTTTGCCCAAGCAGTGGGTTTTATCAGGTTACAAACAGATCTACCTGGGTAAAAGGTACGTGAGTATTTATAGGATGTGATCAGGTGGAGAATGCCGCATGTGACAATCTTCCGAGTAGGGTGATAGAGTCTAGGACCTTGGGTAGCATTAAAAAGAGACTGGATAAGTATATGAGTAGACCTTCTGCAGTGTTCCTCCATTCTTATGTTCTTATCTAGGATAGCGATGAAGAAGTTTCTTGGCAAGGGGTTCAGATATGTAATAGAAACCATTGTTCTGGTTGAAGTTGTTGGATATACAGATAAATGATGATTCCAGGATTCTTCATTATTGAGTGTTGTCTTCTCTGGCGATATGTCTTGCGTTTCTGTAGATCTGTTTGTGACTTGATAAAGCCCACTGTGGGCGAAATGTTGTCAATAAAGGACCACATTGTACTGCGTAAGTGTTTATATTTCCATTGTGTCGGTATTTTATATAATTTATTTCCATGTATGTGCACTCTTCCTCGAGGAACTGAGGACTAGAAATTCTGTGAGCTCTAACAAAAAGGTCTATAACTATTTAATTAGTACTGGTGTTATGGTGGATGAAAAAGTACAGCAGATCATTCTTGCAAGTTGTCTTGCACATAATATCAGGGAAAATAAATTAGCCAACATCGATCGAACAAGAAACTGAAACAAAAATGTTCGATGGATGACCTACATATCTTTCTTTAAAACACTTCATCCATTAGGAATTTGTAACTTGAACTACTCCATGTTAATGTATGTTGCTTAAAACTACTTGTCATATGTATTCAAGAATATAACTTTCGAGGTAGAACACCAACTGTAATTGCGTGGACTTACCAAATATGACGTGCAGATATATACTATATACAACTATACTAGTTGGTGAGATATATGTTAAAACAGGACTTGAGCCACTCGTGTGTTTTTGTGAGGGGGGTGGACATAGCTCAGTTTGCTAGAGAGTGGGATGAGCCAATGTCGGCACACGCTACCTTACCTATGTGGCTCATTAAAATAAACTCATTTGAAGAAGGAGGCATCTGTAAATACAAGGAAAACGGCCACAGTTATTCATCCCACATGATTCTGAGGCAAATTCGGGGTCAACCTTCAGAAACTGCAGGAAAAATAGGCTCTAATTCCTCGGTGTGGCACTACATTTAAGAGAGTCTAATGCGGGGGTGGGCAAACTTTCTAGTGCAGGGGCAACATTCAGAAATTTACAATTTTAGAGGGCTGCATAGTATATTAAGTAAAATAATTAATATTTAAAATAGCCAAAAATAAAAGGTTTTAAAGAGAAAAAGCAGTTTTTTAAAGTAGAACCTTCACATGATCTTGGCGGGCTGCATGAAAACCTTCGGTGGGTCACATGAAAATCTTTTGCGGGCTGCATGTGGCCCGTGGGCTGTAGTTTGCCGACTGCTGATCTAATGCATTCATATAAGAGCACAATTTTTGACTGTGTACTATTGCCTCAACTAAAAATGAATCTAATTTGAACAAACCATCACTGATATTGTATAATGAATGATTATCAAGCTAAATAACTGCCGATTCTACAATATTCCTTTCAAGCCAAGAAGAACAAAGGAAGATGACTTCTTGCCAATTTGTTGGGTTATTACTAGTTTTAATGTGGTTGAAAATCGCGTTCGACTCCTGTGCTATATGTATCAAATAATGGTGTTGTGATATTCTCACTTCTAATGGTTTTCCCGTCTGTCTCAAATAGGAGAGACTGCAACCATTGCAACCAATTCTGTAGACACCACGGGCATGCTGTTGGGGTGAATTCTTTATCAGAATGCTTCTAACAGTCCATGATTTTTTAAAATATTACTAGTATATTAAATTTTTTAAGGTCATTCGGCAGGATAGATAAGTTTTCATTGTATGGGAGGACCAGCACATTCTTGCTCTGAGATGCTATTCTAGGTTCTGTTCGATTATAAGTTTTCTTAGCTTCCGGCAAGGCAGATTCTACAAACACCTTAGGATACCACTGTTTCATGCCAGTGTCTAATATTTTCCTAATTTCTTCATCTAGGAACTCCAGATTGCACACACTATTGGTTCTCAGAAACATAGTTAGAAATACACTCCTTTTAACTCTCATCTCATGGTTGGAATAGCAGTGAATGTATGACCACACACTGGTGGCCTTTCTATATACTGCAAACTTAAACTTTCTATCAGCCCGATATATCAACACATCTAAGAATGGAAGTTTACGGTCCACCTCTTGCTCCACGGTAAATTTAATAAATGGGAATAAAGTGTTAAGTCTTGGTAAGCATGTATCAAGGGCCATCATTTGGCCAAAGACAAAAGATGTCATCCACATATCTGAACCATTTAGCTCTACATGGCAGGATATCTTTCAACAGTCTAGCCTCGAAAAATTCCATATACAGATTGCTCAATAATGGAAACAATGGATTGTTCATAGCCATTCTCTCTTTTTTTAACATAGTGTTTTGCTGTCAGCTAAGAAAACTTAATACAGAACAGAACTTAGGATAACACCTCAGACCAAGAATATGCTGGTCCTCCCACACAATGAAAATTTATCCTGCAGAATTCCCTTGATATATTTAATATACAAGTAGTATTTAAAAATTCATGGACTGTTAGAAGCATGCTGATAAAGAATTCATCCCAACATAGTGCTCGTGGTGTCTACAGAATTGGTTGCAACAGTTGCAGTTTTTCCTATTTGGGACAGATGGGGAAAACCATTAGAAATGAGAATATCACAACATCGTTATTCAATACATATACCACAGGCGTCGAACGCGATTTTCAATTACTTTAGAGCTTGTAATGACTCAGCAAAATGGCAGGAAGCAAGATTCATCTTCCCTTGTTCCTCTTGGCTTGAAAGGAATATTGAAGAATTGGTAATTATTAAGCATAAACATTCATTATACAATATCAGTGATAGGCTGATCAAATTAGATGCATTTTTAGTTGAGGCAATAGTACACAGTCAAAAATTAAACTCTTATATGAATGCATTAGATTGTCTTAAATATAGTGCCACAACAAGGATTTAGGGCTTATTTTTTCCGCAGTTTCTGAAGGGTGAACCAGAGGTTTGCCTCAGAATCATGTGGGATGAATAACTGTGGCCATCTTATTTGTAATTACAGATGCCTCCCTCTTTAAATAAGCTTATTGTAATGATCCTTGTTTCCTTTGTATAATTATTAGAAGTCTCCCCTTCAAATACTCCCATTTTCTGGACCCTTTAAATGGATTCTCGTGGATGGTTACTCCATAACTGCCAGTGACTTCTATATCACTGGCAATATAAATATCTATGTAAAATTATTTATATCATAGCAGAGTCTGACTGAATTTTTTATTATTGCCACGTTACTTTCGTTTAGACTTACAATTTCAATCCTTGTGGGATTTTTCTAATGCTATATATTCAACCTTCTAACATTGGGAACTGGTAAGCCTGGGGGCACTTCCTGTTCCTTTTTCTCTCATCTTCCCTCACTCCAGTGCAGACGCTTTGGGTTCGTATTTGCCTGGATATCCTCCTTTCTGCAACTTTGCAAGCTCCTGATGTGTTTATTGCAACACAAAATGCGTATAGCTATAATTCTACTCCCCCCATGGTTGTTTTGCATCCTGTATAGCTTGATTTGCGATATTTGCTTAATTTAAAGATACATTTCACTCATTTATGTTAATATAAAAATTAATGATTTTGTACCATACGAACCTAAGGAAGCTTAGGTAGCCTTATTAAAATAAATGCAATTTTATTTAGCTTAATCCAACTGAATGTTTTATATAAGTTTACAATAATTTAATAAATAAACAATGAAATATACTTTTTTCGTTAGGTTCAGGATCATTTTTGCGAAATTATTGCATACACAAATTTTCTCTTGCCCTGTTCGGCAAGAAGTGCTTTGCTATACCTAAAACTGAAGAAGCCACTCTTGGCGAAATGTCTCCTGTAATAAATGTCGTGAACACTATTTAAATGCTATTTCTACTACTGCTGCTGCTTCTTTTTCGTTCTTCAAATTAGTTTTCGTGCAGTTAAGAACGTTCTCAGTTTTTCAGATGAACGTCCAGCCTTCTATATGAAAGTATCTTAATGTGCCGAAGTTAGAGATGTAATAGTGCATTATGGTTAAAAATTGACTTATATCTCACTCAGTTTTTTGAGGGGTATCATATCCACTCTTCTGGAAATCTTAAAAAAGATCTTACCTTCTTCACGTAACCTCATACGATGCTGGTGGTAGTGACTCAAAATAAAACACTATGTTCCGTATATTTTGTTTTCAAATTTAAAAACATTTTGAAAACGATTTAATATATTCACCTTATTTTAGCAGCTAGACTTGGTGATGAAAACAAAAACAACAACAACAACAACAAAATCATAATAATAACGGTAACAGTAATCACTAATAAATTCCCTATATATACACAAACTGCTCACTCCACACACTACCCTCTGAATTACGCCCTCCAGATAATTACCCAGGCTACGATCAGGTTATACTAGCCTTCCTCCACAGACCATCTCCCGCTGCGTCCCAACCACCCAGGCGCTGAGGCTAACGGGGGTCATTTGTAACTGAGAAGCCCTCCTGTCGACCCACGTAGTCCACGGCACCTTGCTAATGGCTTTATGTGTGTGCTGGTAACTAATATATTATATATATATTATATATATATATATATATATATGTCGTACCGAATAGGCAGAACTTGCGATCTTGGCTTAATAAATAGCAACGCTCATCTTGCCATATAGGAAAAGTGAAAATTTGTGTATGCAATAATTTCGCCAAAATTATTCTGAACCTAACGAAAAAAATACATTTCACTGTGTTTGTTTAGTATTAAATTACTGTAAACAAATCTAAAATATATTTAGTTGGGTTAGGCTAAAATAAATTGTTCTTGTTATAATAAGGTTAGGTAAGTTTTCTAAGTTCCTTTTGGTGCAAAATTAAAAATTTTTACATCAACATTAATGAAAAAAATATATCTTTAAACGTATAAGAGAAATTTTTAGAAAGGACTTAGTTTTAAATGAGTTCTTGCTAATTGACCAGTTTTACATATTCGGCACGACATATATATATATACATATATAATATATATATACATATATATATATATATATATACATATATACATTATATATATATATATATATATACATATATATATATATATATACATATATACATTATATATATATATATATATATATACATATATATATATATATACATATATACATATATATATATATATATATATATATATATATATATATGCAATAAGATCACAGTAAACAGGTGATTTCAGAATATGCAAAACAACCACTCTGAAAGAATAGAGAAATTCCAAGCGCTTTCGTGACTACTCACATTATCAAGGAACTACCTTGATAATGTGATAATGTGAGTAGTCACGAAAGCGCTTGGAATTTCTCTATTCTTTCAGAGTGGTTGTTTTGCATAATATATATATATATATATATATATATATATATATATGTCGTGCCGAATAGGCAGAACTTGCGATCTTGGCTTAAATAGCAACGCTCATCTTGCCATATAGGACAAGTGAAAATTTGTGTATGCAATAATTTCGCCAAAATCATTCTTAATCTAACGAAAAAAAATATGTTTCACTGTGTTTGTTTAGTATTAAATTATTGTAAAGAAATCTAAAATATATTTAGTTGGGTTAGGCTAAAATAAATTGCATTTGTTATAATAAGGTTAGGTAAGTTTTCTAAGATTCTTTTGGTGCAAAATTAAAATTTTTTACATTAACATTAATGAAAAAATATATCTTTAAACGTATAAGAGAAAATTTTAGAAAGGACTTAATTTTAAATGAGTTCTTGCTAATTGACCAGTTTTACATATTCGGCACGACAGACATATATATATATATATATATATATATATATATATATATATATATATATATATATAATGTGGTCCACCTGAACTGCAGTATGGAGTCCCTTAGCCTCTTAGAAGACTGGTGCTCTTCTAAGAATAGTCTAGAGACTTCCTGGAAGAGCATTAGTTTTCTACCACCTCATAAACAAACACTATATACATATATGTCGTGCCGATTAGGTAACTGCTATTTTGGCTTAAATATCAACGCTCTTTATACCGAATAAGGCAAGCGAAAATTTGTGCATCCAATAATTTCGCAAAAATCATTCTGAACCTAACGAAAACAAATACATATCATTGTGTTTGTTAATTAAATTATTGTAAACTTTTCTAAAATATATTTAGTTGGATTAGGCAAATTAAATTGCGCTTGTTATAATAGGGTTAGGTAAGTTTTCTAAGGTTCCTTTGGAACAAAATTATTAATTTTTATAATAACATAAATGAAAAAATCTATTTTTAAACGTATAAGAGAAAATTTTAGAAAGGACTTAATTTTAAACGAGTTTTTGCTAACTGACCAGTTTTACCTATTCGTCACCACACACACACACACACATACCATTTATCTACAGCTTTATATGTCAGCATGTCTACCTACCATCCTCAGTTACTAATCAGGTTCCGTTTAAAACATGTAAGCACTAATCATCGTTTCATCACTCGTGGCGAAACATCTCCCTAATATCTTGGACAGTGCATACGTGCTTTACCTACAACTTGACAGTTGTACCTAATTATGCTCAACACTCATCAGTTCAGTGCTCTGGAACACACATACGACCTACAGACTAAAAGTACTCAAAATGATGGCTTCTTTACTCTGTAAAGTAAAAGGACACAAGTGCAACTAATGTGACATTTATTGTGGCAACTTTTCGCTCTCCAGGAGCTTTATCAAGCCATCAAGTAATGGCTTGATAAAGCTCCTGGAGAGCGAAACGTTGCCACAGTAAATGTCACATTAGTTGCACTTGTGTCCTTTTACTTTACATATTGTCGGTAATTCTACCAACTTTATTACATTCTTTACTCTGATAGTAAGAGGGAGGAAAGTGCTGTTATAGTAAGTGAACCTGGTGGTATTATAATACAGTAATGTATTAGAATTATTAAATGTGTTTCCACCTTACAAACTGAATCCTTTACAAAACTTATTCCCTCTCTAGCATGTGGAAGTTAATACTACAGAGAGCTTAATTGTTAGGTGGATAGACACAGATGCAACTAATTTTATTTTGGCAACGTTTCGGTCTCCAAGAGCTTTGTCAAGCTGTTACCTCCCTAACAAAGCCGGTTTGGCTTTGTCGCTAATTCTACCATTATTACTGAGAGTTTAATTGCTTCTGTATACATAACCTCGCTACCTGTAAATAGCCCGAGATCAGAATGTACTAGGATTGTGTGTAAAGCCGGTTATAGACCGGAACACCCTCCAGGTAAACTCACATAGGTATCCAGGACCTTGATGAGGTCACTGACTTGGCTATACTACCATTTTATAAGAATAATTCCAAATACAATTCTTTATTTTCAAATAGAAGTTTGGGAAACATAATATAAAACGAGTTTGAAGAAAATAAACCATTACAGATACGAAAAGGGGAAAAACAATGACTCTCATAATGTCATGAATAAGTTACATGGTCAGCACACTGAAAGACGTTATCGATGTTAGAGCAAGGCTAGGCAACATGTCTGGCGGTACAATTTGTATTAAGAGTCCAGTGATACCCAACGTGAACTGAGACAGGGCCGCACGCTAGATCATTATTACATTCTGGAGCGTCCAAACATCCAAGCATTTAGAGATGTTCTTCGAAAATCGTTTCATTGTTTTACACTACAGTTATAAACCTGCAACATTAACACCCCTCCTTCAGAGTGCACTGTACGTCCCATCTCCAGGACTCAAGTCCGGCCTGCTGGTTTCCCTGAATCCCTTCATAAATGTTACTTTGCTCACACTCCAACTGCACGTCAAGTATTAAAAACCATTTGTCTCCATTCACTATCAAATACGCTCACGCATGCCTGCTGTAAGTCCAAGCCCCTCACACACAAAACCTCCTTTACCCCCTCACTCCAACCCTTCCTAGGCCGACCCCTACCCCGCATTCCCTCCACTACAGATTTATACACTCTCGAACCCATTCTCTTTTGTTCTATTCTCTCTACATGTCCGAACCACCTCAACAACCCCTCCTCAGCCCTCTGGATAATAGTTTTGGTAATCCAACACATTCTCCTAATTTCCAAACTACGAATTCTCTGCATTTTATTCACGCCACACATTGCCCTCAGACATGACATCTCCACTGCCTCCAGCCTTCTCCTCGTTGCGACATTCATCACCAATGCTTCACACCCATACAAGTGTGTTGGTACAACTGTACTCTCACACATCCCCCTCTTTGCTTCCACGGATAAAGTTCTTGGTCTTCACAGACTCCTAAGTGCACCACTCACCCTTTTCCCTTCATCAGTTCTGTGATTCACCTCATCCTTCATAGACCCATCTGCTGACACGTCCACTCCTAAATATCTGAATACATTCTCCTCTTCTATACTCTTTTCCTCCAATCTGATATCCAATCTTTCGTCACCTAATCTTATCATCTTACACTTTCCTATATTCACTTTTAATTGTCTTCTTTTGCATAGCCTACTAAATTCATCCACCAACCTCTGTAACTTCTCTTCATAATCTCCCAAAAGCACAGTGTCATCAGTAAAAAGCAACTGTAACAACTCCCACTTTGTGTTTGATTCTTTATCTTTTAACTCCACACCTCTTGCCAAGACCCTCGCATTCACTTCTCTTACACCCCCATCTATAAATGTATTGAACCACGGTGACATCCCACATCATTGTCTAAGGCCTACTTTTACTGGGAAATAATCTCCGTCTCTCCTACATACTCAAACCTGAGCCTCACTATCCTCATAAAAACCCTTCACTGCTTTCAGTAACCTACTTCCTATACCATACACCTGCAACATCTGCCACATTGCCCCCTATACACCCTGTCATATGCCTTTTCCAAATCCATAAATACCACAAAAACCTCTTTATCCTTATCTGTTACAAAAAACGCGATTCTAAAAGCTTAGAGATCTCCAGTGAATACTAGAAAGGACTACCCTTCTAGCATCCAGCCTGTTACTGGGTTTTCGTAACAAGTAGTCAGTATCCTTGTCCAATTATCCATTAGAATTCAGTATGATTCAATAGTGCTTCAGGATTACAACTGGTAGGCTACTAACTAGAGAAAATAAAATTTAATAAATTTATTAAGTCTAGAGGTATATTATCAAATTAAATTAAATTAATCACAATAATCAAAATAATATTAATCACTTCTCTCGTGTACAATAGTATTGTGCTGTAGGCACATATCACATTTATAATTCTTAAGTACCGTCTGGTACATTAACATTTAATAAGATATTACAAATATGTACAAGTAATTTTGTGTGTATGTGTGTAAGCGCTCTAAGTAGTTTGCTATGTTTCAAGACTCGACTAGACTTAAACAAGTGACTGACAAAGTCCTCAAATAAACTAACTTCTTGACTAACTGGCTATCAGAACAGTCTGCATGAACAATAAAAAGAATGCTAAGCCCAATAGCAATATAACAAGCAACTGCGACACAATCAGGATCAAGGAGATAATATAACGACACTAAGTAAGGACCATCAGCAGATCCTCCACAAAAGTCACAAAGCTCCCATACTACTGAATCTAAGTTCAGCATAAGAAAATACCCGACTGTGACAGTACACAGATACCAGTACAAATTAGGTCAGAAGCTACAGCTCAAAACTCTGAGTTACTCAGAGTGTCTATGCGACACACAACCTCAGTACAACATCGAAAATCACTAAGTCTATACAATGTTCTGTGAACAGTCTCACAGAACCTAACGAGACAGAGACGATCTTCCAACAAGGGCCAATAAGGGAGATTTAGGCACTTGTATAGAATACATCCAACCACCAAGCGAGTCTAGACCAGACTGAATACTTCAGGCGAGGTGAGGACACCCCCCCCTTGATCACTTGATAGCTCCGTGGACAGCTGCAGCTCAGCAACAGAAGCCGGCAGGGAAACAAGCCACAAGCAATAATTACAGTAGTTAGACAATCAAGACTTGAACTTTGAGCACATAATATGTGTTACATCCTACCTAACAAAATAACTAAGTCAAATAATAATATAAAGCAATATATTCACGATTTAGC
This sequence comes from Cherax quadricarinatus, assembly GCF_038502225.1. Classification (NCBI taxonomy): domain Eukaryota; kingdom Metazoa; phylum Arthropoda; class Malacostraca; order Decapoda; family Parastacidae; genus Cherax; species Cherax quadricarinatus. The sequence goes on from NC_091298.1 coordinate 26,396,749, forward strand.
TATTATCGCAAATATAAGCAGTATAAAATTATATGAAAAGGTAATATTCATGTAATATATATACATAATATATATTGCAACCCATTCAGGGGTTGCAACATTATCTAAATACTGTTCACCTATATGTCTCACTGTAAACACTTAGTCTACACCCCCCCCCTACCTTTCCTAAAGCCTCCTTGTTCATCTGCTTTCCTACTCTCCGTCTAGCTCTTATTTCTTTCACTAACAACTCTACCATACACTTTACCAGGTGCACTCAACAGACTTATTTCCCTGTAATTTTTGCACTCTCTTTCATCTCCTTTGCCTTTATACAAAGGAGCTATGCATGCTCTCTGCCAATCCCTAGGTACTATATCCTCTTCCATACATTTATTAAATTAAAGCACCAACCACTCCAAAGCTATATCCCCACCTGCTTTTAACATTCTTATCTTTATCCCATCAATCCCAGCTGCCTTATTCCCTTTCATTCTACCCACTGCCTCACGAACTTCCCCTACACTCAACATCTGGCTCTTCCTCACTCCGACAAGATGTTATTCCTCCTTGCCCTATACACGAAATCACAGCTTCCCTATCTTCATCAACATTTAACAATTCCTCATTGTTAGCGATAAATTATCTGAAATCTTGTGACTGCATCCAGAATTTGCCATGGCGAAGATGGACTGATATGAGATGCAACGTAACAATGATCAAATTATTCGGTGTTAATAAAGTATATACGTGCATTTTCTTGAGAATGTATCTCAATATTGTTTTGTGTATATTATCTATTCGACGTAATTTTAATAAACGAAATTTCTAATATTTTTTAAGACGTAATTGTGCCCAATCATAATTCTCACTTCTTAGCCTTCTGTCAGTCATAATTCTTCGGCAACACATGGTTTTCATTCCCATTACTAATTCTAACCATCTGTTCTTTCTCACTAAGTACTGCAGAAGTGGTCATCTTGACCCATAGTAGGTGCCAGCACCCTTCGTATCTCGATTTGCTTTGCTGTAATCATTTATTGAACTATTTTTTTCGGCTTCACTCTCAGTGTACGTGATACAAAAATCGTCTCAACAAGGTTCTTTGTAACACTGACCTAGTAAATGACAATGTGGCCACGCATTTCACTTCGGTATTTAATACTCTACTGGTATTATAAATAAAACCAAGTTGGGTCTTGCACAGAAGTCGTAGATGAGACACGGGCAGGCAATCAGAGAAGGGATGCTAATTCAAAATGAAAGTGAATGTCTCACACAGAATATTGTAGCCTTCGCAGAGAAGCAAGTACAATTTGAGCTCTATTGCTGTAAGCTTCTTGGCTGTTTCCTTTCAAGATTTAGTACATGATTCTCCAAAGTCATTGTATTCGTTGTACTGCAATATTCTTCCACTTATTCTTACCACCACAAAAGTAGCATCATCATGCTGCCTAAAGATCATCTCTGTTTTCGCATAAATAAATGTAACCTATCATCGTTTTCTCCAGATTGATATACTGTAGCTGCAATCTGGTGATGTGCCCGAGAGCAGCTGACATTTCCTGTCTTACATAGGTCAGAGTGCAGTCACTTGCACTGGCATGGAATGGTGAAGTTAAATCATTGAATTACTCATTGCACAGCAGCGAGCCAAGAACACTCCTGTGGTACGCTCGAAATAATTGAGTGGTTTACACACACACACACACACACACACACACACACACACACACACACACACACACACACACACACGCTCTTGCTCTTTCTCTCTCGCGTTCTCTTTCTATCTCGCGTTCTCTTTCTCTCTCTCTCTCCTTACGTCCCTCCCCAACCCAAATTCAGAAAGCAAAAACATTCTTCTAACTTTTAAATGGCTCTCAAAGTAACTTTCACTTTACGAAAGTATACCAAAATGTATATAAACTTTGAGGTCGCGGCATCCACAAAGTTCAGAGTCTGAAAGTTGCTGAATAGAAAAAAAAAATATTAACCAACTCTGGTGGATCATAATCTTATTAAAATTTTGGTGAGGTGTGCCGTGTAAGAGATGAGTATAATCACCTCTTTAATTATTCAGGAAATAAAGAAAAAACATCGGCGCAGAAGCAGCTCTATTGCGAAAGGTTTCATCAAGTCATTGATTTGAAAGAGCTTCGCAGAGAGCGTAACGCTGTCATAATAAAAGCTTTCCTTGTACCTGTGGCTCATTCTCATTACTTTCACCAGCAAGCTTTTGTAGCCGGATTTATTCGGAGTTGAGCTCCAGCTACGTCCCACTTCTTATCTTTCGAGCAACTGACATGAAATAGCCCTCTTAGTTCTATTTTTGAACCTCTGTAGGGAGCCAGTTTCTACTTTGCCTATGTGCAGGTTCATCTACATATGTAGTCCTATGTTGCCAAAATGTTCTCTGATATTTTGTGGCTTACTTGGTGGTGTAATTCCCAACCGTACCCATTCATCTTCGGACAAAAAATTAATTAGTGTATGTATATTTTAGCTCCTCGCGGAACTATTTTTTTTTTATCATGCAAGCAACGTATCCATAATAAGGAAAATATTTTTTTTCTGGCGTTTTTGTCGTCCCTGTCCACACCAAGCAGTATTTTCTTTATTGCGAACTTTTCTTCACTTGTTCATTGTTTAATCTATAGGTCATATTGTCAGCCAGTAGGGATGCACCCTCTAGTATAATTTTTTTTAAGTGAAGGAGTTCCATAGTGGCGTTGCTTACTCGATAACCGATTTTACACGTATGTGCATTGAACAAGGTCTTTTTCTCCACACTTCTGAAGGTCATTCTCACCTATGCGAGCATAGCCATTGCTCATATAATCGACAGCGGAGAGGTTAGAGGACAAGTCAGAAGACGTATTTCAGAAAAGGCTTGGGATAATGAGTTTTTTTTTTTTTGTAGTCTGAGATGAGGGTTAATCCAATGCCCATTTATTAAGTGCTTCAGGGTACCTCCACCTATTCCGTGAAGGGAACACTCACTGGTAAAGCGATCGGCTTGCATCCGAAGGGACCAGGATTCAAATCCTTAGCATGGCGAGATGTCTGGGCAAGTCTTCTTACATCTGTTGCTCTATTCGCTTAATAGTAAATAAGATACCTAGGAGTCAATCTGCTGGGGTGTAGTTATACTTGGAAATATGACCTCAAGAAATTAACGCTAATATTGCACTTTACTTGATTTTTCGTTGTTTTTGGTTATATTCTACGTCTTTTTTTTTTTAACTCTTTCTAATTGTTTTTGCCTAAATTAATTTTGTGCTTTGTCTTTTTTAATCGTTTCTTAACTTCATTCTTTACATATATGTTGTTACAAACTGTCGACCGCTAGCATATTTTACATAATCTCTCAATAACTTTTATAAGGCACGACCTTATGTTTCTCAAGGCATATCGAAGTTCTGTAAGTAATCATGTGCTTTCTTGATGGCTAACATGTCTCCTTGAGCTGTTGTCCAGCAGTCTGCATGCAACATTCGTTTTAGTGATTCTGTTTTGCAGATCATGCATTCATACCTATCATCTTTTTCAATATACGTATTACATTTTCCAGGGTGCGGTCGTTCACAATTGTTTGTAAAAAAAAAAAAATAGTGCAAAGGGCATCATTTTCGTGTTCCTGTTGATATTCCTTCTAGTTGTTAAGCCTATGATGTCTGAACATTCCTCAGTAGACTTCTCACTTCGTAATTTGTCTTTTCAATGTATGATAATTTGACGAGTTTGTCCTCCATTCTGTCTCTGTTGCTGGGCTTTACTCACAATAAAAATGGGGAAGGATTCTGTTTAGCTCAATTTAAGCGCTGAAAGTCTTTTTGGGTGTTGATTCATTATTGACATTTTAATTCTTATATGGCCAATAATTTAACTTTATTTTTCTCTCTCTGTTACGCCCATTTTCAGAGACTTACGTACCCATCTTTGTGGGGATAGCAACGTTTTAAGAAAAGACGATGCGTCCCGTTTATGTTATCCCTCGGAAAGGAGTTAACTGTTATGTAACAATAGTTTAATTTATGTTAATCTAACCTTACCTCGTAAAACAAAGATTAAATGTATTTATGAGATTAGATCAGCAAGAAATCAACAAACTGAAATGCGTGCAAAAAGTGTTCGTTCTATTTGGAGAGGTTGCCACTGATATCGTTTTTTTTTTTGTTTTCTCTTCGCACAATACTATTTTGTAGCTTTTCTACTCCTGAGAGTTCTCTAGAACTGAATTTTCTCTTTCATTTTTTCCATACTCCTCTTTTCCTGGTTTCTACCTCTTTACAGTATAGCTGAACCATGGGTTATTCCAGTTTCTCATATGTATTTCCCAGAGACATGCCGGGGTTGGCACAAATTCTTCTGTTATCTCTTTGCATAACTTGTTGAATCTTTTATATATATATAATATTTTAAGTGGACTGTCTCATAAATTCCGCGTTTTGCTGTACTTGTCACAAAACATTACAAATCTTCATTATCATCCTTCCTGTACATCACTGAGTCCCAATCATCCTTTATCTTCCATTAGGTAGCAGAACATCATGAATTCTCCATATTAAACTTTATCAAAATCTACTTCACAGTTGAAAAAAATCCATTATAACTAGTTTATCATTCTCTGACAATCTCATTAGTTCTTTAATATGCAACCACAGATAATTCAAAAGCCCTAAACTGAGTGATTATGATACCCTTCTAAAATCAATATTGCAAAAATATTCTAACCATTTCTATTGACCAATCATAAATGCTGCAAGTTACAATTCGCGTCAGATTTGACAGCGCATGTACCTCTTAGGATGCATGGCCGACATACTTTTCTTTATCTTATGTATCCAGAGAACTGGTGAAGCAAATTCTGCCAGAAAATACTGATAATTTAGTAGGGAATGACGACCCCAGCTATATTAGAGGCACGAATTAGTTTGATGTTTTCTCTGTTAAAATCATGGCCCACACTCTAGCTGGGACAGCCTTGCCTAAGAAAAGATTTTTATAGCGATAATAGAGGGAGCCCATCTCTCAGCGATGATAGAGCCCATCTCTCAGCGATGATAGCTGTGAACTTATTCACTCTAATGACTTTTTCTAGTAGTTTCTGCTTCTGCGACTGACAGGTGTCTTGACCCTTAGACTCTCTACAATGCATTGCATTTCCTGCCCAATTCACACCGAGTTTAAATGTATTTTTGGAAGAAGGGTAGCCGAGCAACACTGGTCGCATGATGCTAAGTGTGCGAATTCCACAGAACGGTATGCTAAATACGATGAAGACAAGAAAATCATCAAGAGAAATCTTCTACTGCTCAGAACCTCTATATTTATTGCCCAGCAATTCAAATACATCACCTAGCCGCCCTGATGAATCTCACTACATCCCTGGAATAACCACAGACTGCTGGTGTAGGACTACTTGTCCCATTGCCTTCATTTTGATAAACTATGATGCTGATCTTAGTTTACAACACCATTCTCATTAAAAAAAGAAAAAGGTTCTCCACTATCCTCTAGTGACCGCTATTCGTCCCTGCCAGGAACCACTCATTGTTTTTTCCACCAGGCTGGTTACATCCCCCCTAACTCTTTCCACTCCATCACTTTTCTGCCTCTTCTTTTATCCACACATGGTCTAAAAGAAGTTAATAACCTTTCTCGTACCCAAAATGAATTAATGTTGTTTATACCAAAACATAAATGCTGATCTTAGGTTACAACACAACTATTGACCAACAAAACGTTTCAAGTCAGCAGGTCTTTAAAGAAGAGGCATTCCTAACATCTATATACGCACCATAAAATATGCTTCACAAAGAAACATTTATCATGCAGATACATATAATTAATTCAGTAAAAGACAGTTGTGTGGTGCTGCTAATTATGGCAAAGACCGCAAGCTCAGCTATTATACTAACCTCACCCACCAGTACTGTTTTGTCCCATCATGGATATGAGACCCATGTTCCCTGGAGAAAGAATGCCACAAATTTCCTAAAAGAATTAGGTTCCAATCCCATTGAAACCACTAGACACAAAAGATCTGTCACATTGCTCCTAGCGCCTTAGTGTTGTGATCAAGAGTGAATGCATTCTGCGTTCTTTGTTCCTATATAGCTTCTGAGGAGTTGGAAGTGTTCCGCAACTTTAAATAATTCATTTATAAATTTATTCATGAGTGTGTATATATCTATGAATAAAATTGCACCGATAAAAACATTCTTAGAAGAAAAGTGGGAAGGTAGAAGAAAAATATTCCGTAAGCTCCTAGGAGAAATCTCAAGATTTTCCTGGAAACCACTATTTTCATTGTGCTTATGAATTTTCACCCATTTTTTTATAATATTATATATATATATATATATATATATATATATATATATATATATATATATATATATATATATATATATATATATATATACACATATATATATAATGTCGTATCGAATAGGTAAAGCTGGTCAATTAGCAAGAACGCATTTAAAATTAAGTCCTTTCTAAAATTTTCTCTTATACGTTGAAAGATATATTTTTTTCATTTATGTTCATGTAAAAATTAATAATTTTGTACCAAAAGAACCTTAGAAAACTTACCTAACCTTATTAGAACAAGCGCAATTGAATTTAGTTTAATCCAACTAAATATATTTAACATATGTTTAATTTAATAATAAACAAACACAATGATATATACTTTTTTCGTTACGTTCAGGATGATTTTTGCGAAATTATAGCATGCAGAAATATTTTCTTTCCTTATACGGCAAGAAGAGCGTTGCCATTTAAACCAAAATCGCAAGTTTTACCTACATGGCACGACATGAATATGTATATATATACGAGTAAAGGGTAATGAGAATCAAACCATCATAATCCAATTTATCTTCTTTCTAAACATTTTTTCAGACGGCACAGATTATACATATATATATAATTATATATATATATATATATATATATATATATATATATATATATATATATATATATATATTTATATATATTATATATATATATATATATATATATATATATATATATATATATTTATATATATATATATATATATTTATATATATTATATATATATATATATATATATATATATATATATATATATATATATATATATATATATATATATATATATATATATGTTAGATAATAAAAAAAATATAATGGATAAACCTGGAACATTCCCACTTTTTCAAACAAATTGGTTTTAGCTAAATTTCTATTTGTCAAAACGAACAGTGATGAATATCTCGTTTCTGTATATATTAAAACTTTTGTTGTGTGAAATTAAGCAATGCGAAATTATTGGTATGAATTAGAATTATTATGTAAATTGATCATTTTCCATTTTTATATAATCACTTTATTAACTTCACCCAACAAAACATCATCCTTTAAGCTTCTTTGATCTGGTTCCACACAATTTACTTCTTAGTCTGTTTATCATTTCAGTTGCTACGTTGTGATAATCGTCCAGCTTTTCGTTATATTAACAAAAGGTTTAAATTTCTAAAACAGGACACTCCAATGACATACTGTTTACAGAGCAAACATAACTCTCAAATAAAAACTGAATAATATAATAAAAAGCCAAAAATTGTCACTTTATGGCTATAGTAAATGGCTTACTTGGCTTCAAAATATTTCTTACACTTGCTTCCCCAGATCCATCTTCATAAACAACTTGTCTATACACACACCCACACACTAGCGGGGCCCAGAGACATAGAGGGAAAGGCAATGGGAGGAGGAGAGAGAGAAGTCAGCCTTTGTTCATGGGCTTCAGTAGAGTGAAGGGAGGACATATAACGAAAGGCGGCAGAAAGAAAAAAAGAAGAGATTGAAAACGGCATCAAACACATAGGCAACAAGGACCTGACTGAGATAGCAAATTTTCAGAGAGAAGGGTACTACTCGAAGGGAAGAAATCGGCTGGTCAAATTGATTCTCAAGACAGAAACAATGAGGAACAGGTTCCTACAGGAGAAACCACAGCCAAAGGAATCATCGATATACAGGAGGTTGTTCCTAGACCGCGTCAGAACGAGGTCAGAACGACAGCAGCTGAGGGAGAGGACACAGAAACGAAAGAGGCTAGAAAGAGAGACAAGAATAGAGTCAGCAGGGGACAATTAGAGCCGGGCAGAGCAACAAGAGCAAACATCCACAGAAACACCCTCAGAATCCCACAGCCAAACATACTATCGCAATACAAACCTCACACTACACTCACAGCCCCCACCTCACAGTATGCAGCAGATTCCCATAACACCTGCCAGGTCCTACACAGCCCCCAAACCCCATAAGCCCCCAGAATATGGTGTTGAAGAGGAAACTCAAGGTATGGTACACCAACGCTGATGGAATAATGAATAAGTGGGAGGAGTGGCACAAAAGCATCAAAGTGGCATCACCAGACATCATAGCTCTCACAGAAACCAAGCTCACAGGAATAACAGATGCAATCTTTCCAGCTGGATACTGGATCCTGAGGAAAAACAGAGGGAACAGAGGGCGAGAAGGAGTGGCACTGCTCTTCAAAAACCAATGAAATTTTGAGGAGCTGGAGAGAAGAGACACAGGAGAAGAAAGAGACTACTTAAAAGGAACACTTCAGTCTAGAGGTCCCAAGGTGGTAATTGTAGTGATGTATAACCCACCAAAGAATAACAGGAGGCCAATGCAAGAATATGATGAGAGTACCAGAGCGATGGTTGACACTCTGGCTGAAGTGGCAAGGAGGGCCCGTGTGGGCAGGCAAAGCTGCTGATTATGGGTGACTTCAATCACAAAGAAACTGACTGGGAAACCTGGAGCCACATGGGGTCCCAGAAACGTGAAGGGCTATGATGATGGAGGTGCTATTGGAAAACCACATGTACCAACACGTAAGGGACACTACCAGAGAGGCAAGGACGAACTAGCAAGACTGGACCTAGTATTCACCTTGAGTAGGGCAGATATTGAGGACATTACATATAAAAGACCCCTTGTGGCTAGTGATCACGTGGTCTGAGCTTCGAATACATAGTAGGGTTATAAGTGGAGAAGGAAGCAGAAAGGACAGGATGAATGAAGCCGAACTACAAGAGGGGACAACACAGGCGTTAGGAAGTTCCTGCGCAAGATTCAGTGTGACAACAATATTCAAGGAAGCAAAGGAGAAGTTTGTACCCAAGGGCAACAGAAACAACGAGAAGTACAGGATGAGCCCTTGGTTCACCCAAAGGTGTAGAGAGGCAAAAACCAAGTGTGCTAGAGAACGGAAGAAGTATAGAAGGCAAAGGACCCAGGTGAATAAGGAGAGCAGTCGAAGAACCAGAAATGAATATGCTCAGATAAGGAGAGAAGCCCAACAACAATACGAAAATGACAAAGCAGCTAAAGCCAAATCCGACCCAAAGCTTTGTACGTTCACATCAGGAGGAAGACAACAGTCAAGGACCAGATAATCAGGCTGAGGAAGGAAGGAGGGGAAATCACAAGAGACGGCAGAGAGGTATGTGAGAAGCTCAGCATAAGATTCAAAGTATTCACAGAGACAGAAGAGACTCCAGAAAGACCGAGATTGGGGTACACCATCAAGTGCTGGACACAATACATGCACCCAAGGAGGAGATGAAGAGGCTGCTAAGCAAACCTCAAAGGCGATGGGGGCTGGATATCTCTCCATTGTTCCTGAGAGAAGGAGCAGAGGTGCTCTGTGTACCACTAACAACAATATTAATACATCTATCGAAACAGGGCGACTACCTAAGGTATGGAAGACAGCAAATGTATTCCCAATTTTTAAAAAAGGAGACAGACACGCAGCATTAAACAACAGCCCAGTGTCACTGACATGTACAGTATCCAAAATCATGGAGATTATCAGGAGAATAATAATGGAGCACCTGGATAGGAATGAGCTTATCAAAGACAACCAGCATGGATTCAGGGACAGCATATCTTGTGTCACAGATCTAATGGAGTTCTATGACTAGATAACAGCAGTAAGACGAGAGAGAGGGAGGGGTGGGTAGGCTGCGCATTCTTACACTGTAAGAAGGCTTTTGACACAGTTCCACACAAGAGATTAGTGCAAAACCTGGAAGACGAGGTAGATATTACAGGGAAGGCAATGCAACGGATCAAAGAATACCTGATGGGAAGACATCAGCGAGTCATGGTACTTGACGAGGTGTCAGAGTGGGCGCCTGTGACGAGCGGGGTTCCACAGGGGTCAGTCCTAGGACCGTTGCTGTTTCTGGTATACGTGAATGACATGACGGAAGGGACAGACACAGAACTGTCCCTATTTGCAGACGATGTTAAGTTAATGACGAGAATTCAATCGGAGGAGGACCAGGCAGGACTACAGAGGAACCTAGACAGGCTGCAGGCCTGGTCCAGAAACAGGCTCCTGGAGATCAACCCCACCAAGGGCAAAGTCATAAAGATTGGGGAAGGGCAAAGACGACTGCACACCAAGTACAGTCTAGGGAGCCAAAGACTAAAACCTCACTCAGAGAAAAGGAACTTGGAGTGAGTATAATACCGAGCACATCTCCTGAGGCACACACATCTCAGCCAAATAACTGCTGCAGCATATGGGCGCCTAGCAAACCTAAGAATAGCATTCCGACATCTCAGTAAGGAATCGTTCAGGATCCTGTACACAGCGTACGTTACGCCGATATTGAAGTTTGCAGTACCAGTTTGGAACCCACACCTGGCCAAGCACGTCAGGAAATTAGAGAAAGTGCAAAGGTTTGCAACCAGGCTAGTCCCGGAGTTAAGGGGCATGTCTTACACGGAGAGGTTAAGGGAAATCGACCTGATGACACTGAAGGACAGGAGAAATCTGGGGGATTTGATAACATATAAAATACTGAGAGTAATCGGCAAGGCGTTCCAGATATAGGACACAGCAACAAGGGGTCACAATTGGAAGCTAAAGCTCAAGGAGCAGGGAGAATAACCTAGTAGCGACCAGTGACGAGGCGGGGTCAGGAGCTGTGAATCGACCCCTGGAACCTTAATTAGGTGAGTACACGAACACACTAAACATACCTAATTAATACGGTGGTTTCAAGCACCGGCGAAAAACTAATCGCAGCCTTTTTTTTCGTTTGCCAGTACATATAAAAGCCTAGAAACATGTTTTCACTATTATCTATTACTTGCCCAATAGTGCTACGTAGGCCTAAAACACCTTCAAAAATCAAAACAAAATGCTACTGTATAGCTAATCTAAAAATAATTTTATCCTTTGCTTATGTTGGCTGACGAATGAAATTATAGAAGTAATTGTCCAAGGAACGCTGATGGGAATAGTGGAGCTTCATTATCAACGAATCTGATTTTCTTTGCTGGTTGATAGCCTTGACGAGCCAAACATAGCTTACAGCCTGTCTCGGCGTTCCACATGCCTTTCACACTAAGCCTGATAATTTCTAATTTTTATTTAAAGAGGCTTGCGACTTCTTTTCACTAACCATTGTACAGCAATTAACAGTTACGATAATAATAATAAAAATATTTTATTAACTTCTCTAACTCAGCTTGCAATGATGGTTACTAAAGTTTATATTTTATAGTGTAGCGCATAATCGATGTTGTTACATATATAACAAAAATAATTGATTTAATTATTGAGGGGCGCTAAGTCCGTAAGATCATTCAACACTTGAATTTAGTGATAATCAGGTATGATCCAAGGAGAGTAAGGTTACCACAGTTTCAATGATAAAAATCTCTTCAGCATAAAGTCACCCAGGATGCCTCCTTAGAGGAATCTATGAAAACTATTAGAGGGAAAAGTAACCGTTGATACGTTCCAGCTGTTACATCCAGCCGTTTGGATGACTTTCACGATGAATAAGTTTCAAGTTGCCTCAGAACACCCATATTTAGTCAGTGGCCACTTTATCAGGTACATCCTTCTCGTACTTTGCCCCGAGAACAGCCTGAATTTTTCGTGGCATGGATTCATAAAGGTGTTGGAAACATTCCTTAGATATTCTGGTCCATATTGACATGATAGCAACACGCAGATCCTTCAGATTTGTTGGCTACACATTCATGATGAGAATCTTCCATTCTACATCCCTAAGAATTATGAGAAATTCTGACCCAACCATCTGTAGGTCTCGACAGAAATCGCGATTCGCTAGATCAGGCGACGTTTTTCCAATTTTCAATTGTCCTGTTTTGGTGAGCTGTGCCCACTGTAGCCTCAGTTTTCTGGCATTGGTTTACTGGAGTGAAACCCGGCATGGTCTGCTGCTTGATCCCATGCTCTTGAAAGTTCCACGTATTGTATATACAGGGATACTCTTCTGTATATCTCTGTTATAACAGGTGGTTATTTGAGTGGCTGTCGCCTTTCTGTCAGCTTGAACCAGTTTGACCATTCTCTGTAAACTCTTGAGATTGTAGCGTGTGATAATCCCTGGGAATCAGTGCTTTCTATGATACTCAATCCATTCCGTCTGGCACCAACAATCATTTCATGGTCAAAGGCACTTAGATCACATTTCTTCCCAATTCTGATGTTCGGTGAAAACAACTACCGAATCTCATACCTATTTCTGAATGCTTTAAGAAAGCATCGAAATGATGCCATGTGATTGACTTAGGTATTTGCATTAACGAGCAGGTGTTCTTAATAAAGTGGCCACTGAGTATATATCACGTGTGTTTACTTATTTAAACTATAAAACCTAAGTATTGTATATCACATATAGCCTTGCTCTCATCGTACATAGGAAAATATTTTTTAAAACAAAAGCTTTTCCATAATCCATGCTTTCAGTGTTAAATTTATTACTTATTTAAAGTTATTGTTGCCCTGAGTTCAACAACTACTAAAGATATGCTAATGTTTGGTAATTACTAGGCACTTTGTTACTTCATTTTTTAAATTTTGCTGTAAAATCGGAGGATTCCGCTCAAATGAAACAGTTCTAGTTTCTAGGGATTTATTAAGATATATGGGCAGTGATGGCATTTTGTTTACTAGGAAAATGGGAAATTTGATCGTGACGTGGGTCTTAGTTACATTATGACACGCTCAGTGGAGCCTTTGATTAATCTGAGGACCTTGCTAGACTACCACATAAAACATTAAGTATCAAATCATAAGATGTTTGTGGATTTTTCAACACTTAAAAAAATAATCAACGCACAATATGGTACAAGAATGCAGAATAAAATGAATGATGAAAGTTTTTTGTAATTTATCTGACATTCTTGAATATCCCTAGCATGATTATTTTTTGAGTCTATATGTATATTTTGACCACCTGATGATCAGCCCCAAAGTTAAACTGAAAAAAATTATTTAGATTATATATATTAATTTTTTTTTGCAGTAGAGATATCTTTCACTTTTAAATGTGCCCTCGTGTACCCGTTTCCCGCCCTTCGAACATCCTGTCTCTATCTACACCGTCTAATCTCTATTAGTGTATACACAAAATTCTTACTTTATCACTGCTTTAAGTAATAAAGTATTCTCGTATTTAGTATATACGTGAATTGCAGCGTTTATTATTATTACAAGCAGAACTAAGAACTAAACCCAAAAAGATCAGTAATGACCTATGATGATAAATTTAAATTTTAGTAACCTGTGTCAATTTTCTTCTGCTCTTGTAGCAACATTGCAGGAACCTAGCACAGTATTTAATACTCGAATACACAGCGATAGCGAATGAATGTAATTTTACATTTAATATTCGCAATTACCTAGTTATTGACTAGGTAACTACCAAAGTATTAATTTCTGGTAATTTTAATATTCCTCGTAATAAGTGATCACATAGTCAAGCATGGCTGAAAATTTTCAGACCCTAGTTCCGGTATCTATAAGTTTGACAATTTTCCATTAAAAAATATAGTCCATAATGTAGGAGGAGAGATTAATAATTTACTATATTCTTTGCAAATGATTACCTATTTTGATTTTAACTGGACTTTTTTTTTCTGCTGGATTTAATGTTCAATATTGACATGGAATTCGGCTTATGCATTTCACGTTAAAATATTGAATATTTTTTTAAGTGACCATTATCATCTTCAAAACTTTGTTTCTACTACAGAAACATCCCGCTTGACAATATTCGTTAATATACACGCTAATTCATTGTTTCTTTATACAGAAGAGTTGCGTTTGAGGCTATTTTTTTTTTTAAAATGCTTAATCTCTGGAAAAAATCATCCCAAAAGATTGATTGAAAAGAATCATGTAAACTATCTGCAATTCAGAATTTTTTGTATGGAGGCGTGCAGAACCCTTATCTACAACATAGGTCTGTAAATACCATCAGAATTTCAAGCCGCAAGTTAAAAATCACTAGTTCCATTAGAAATGCACTTTCTGCCTCTGAGGGCTCCGAAGTGTGTTCATGGGTTCAAGACAGAATTTGCAAAAAACGATTTTCCCATTTATTCAATACAATGGTGGGAGGAACGTAGTAATAACCCTGCATGTAATTATTTTTGGGACCGCACTATAAAATTAGTCTCCTTATCATTTTAGAGTTTCGTCCCAAGCAATGGCGCGCACAACTGTAGATAAATCAACAAGTCATTTGTGACTTATATTTCAGATCATAAATTTTGAATTAACTTGTGGTGACTTGGCCCTGGTCTCCACTGAGCTTTAGGAAGGTACATTAGACAGTTCAAGTCAAAATTCTATGTAAGAGGAAGATTTTATAAAATATAACATCGGTAAAATATTTTAAAACAGTTGTCTACATAATTATGAAAAAAATATTAGTTATCATTATGAAAACTGTTTAAGTAATCTTCACCGACAGAAATGCTGGAAATTTGTCTTGTGAATCGGTATCAGGTAGTGGAATATATTCCGCATCTCTTAATTAATTGCTCCGATGACATTAGGCTAAATAGTTTTTTACTATAATTAGTATTTATATATTTTTTTTTGCCCTTTTTGTAGATTTATGGTATAAAAATTAATTTAATACGACTGGTTTTATTTTCATTTTGAATGCGTGTTGGCGGAAATGCCAGTAAGGTGGCTAATAATGTTCATTATCTATATAAAGTTATTATTTAATCCAAATAGTTAAATCTAGCTGAACTATAAATGTAATGGGAACAAATATTTTGAAATATTCCTGTCCAATATTTTTTTTTAATATATATGACGACAAAAGATTTATATGAAAATAGTTTATTTTACATTCTTTGGCTATACAAAACCTTCATGTTATCCATCTCCGAAGTCAGTGGAGGAATCTGGAGTACAGAAACACAGACCATATTATAAGTGATACATTCGCTATCCAACAGTCTATCAACGTTAGAAGTCATGACAAGATCTGAACACTGGGGTGGGGAAGGGGAGGGGGTTGGAAAGAACTGGAGAGATAGTTACAAAGGATTTAAAATTCTCCATTTTTTTAATTGAGCCCGCTGCTCGAAAAAAACATTATCCCCATTTTTTTCCTCCACGGCTTTGATTTCCCTTACTAATGGGAGGTTCCCAGGAATCCGACAACTCAGTTAAGTTCATCATAAGATTAACAACAAGAGAGAAGGGTAAGGGAAGGGAATGGGGCAGAATGAAATAATGGAAATAGGGTGTGGGTAAACAGCAGAGAGGACGAGAAGAAAGACGGGCGCCCAGACTACTTTTGATTTGGACTATGGTTGACTTTATTGTGTCATCAATTCAAACGAGGAGTTCACGTAAGGGCCAGTCCTTGCTGCATGGGACAGTTGGTTTGTAATGGACCCGATCCGCAGCTGCTGGAAGCACTCAGGCTTTTTCATTGATGAGGATGTACTTTAGGAGTTATATGTCAGCTTCTCTGTTTTGTATGGTGTCAAGAAGTCCATGGAAGCCAATTTCGAGAGACAGAGCGTGTGTACTTGATCCTCCCACCAATAAGTCCGTAGTGGAGAGTATGTGGGTGTTGTTCTTGGTCAGAATCTTGTCGTAGACATCTGGTACCTCTGTAGACAAATCGGGTATGGGAGACGGGTCGGTCTTTGTTAGACACATGCTGGGAAGGAACATATACCTCTGTTTGTGTTGCTAGCAAACTCGCCTCCACCAGTGTTACCGGTGTTTAAATTTCACAAACCATGGAAATTTAGATTAAGGAATAAAAGACATAAATAAATACACAAATAAATAATTACATTTCTTAGCCTTACTTTTAGATGTGATGGTGTTATCAGTGCTAACTTGAAATTATCTAAAATATTAGAAATAACTGTTATTACCAATTACGATTAATATTACTTTTATTACTACTAATACTGCTACTAGATACATTCAGGGGGGAACGTAAACCGTAGGAATGAAAGGTCAGGTCCAATACCTTAGAACAAGAGCCTCACACCGGCGTCAAGGAACCTCCTATGCATGGTTTGAGATGTCTAAATGCAATATTTTATACAGTGAAACACTACACACAATACACAAATAACCCGCACATAAAAGAGAGAAGCTTACGACGACGTTTCGGTCCGACTTGGACCATTGACAAAGTCACACTAACCAGAAGTGGAGCAGGACGGCTATATATAGGCAGGAAGAGGTGGTGGTAGTAGTAGTAGTAGTAGTAGTAGTACAAGAATAGTATATAATACTGACAAGATGAAATTAAGACACATGCGCAACACCCGGGCATCCCTATCGCAGACGTTTCGCCATCCAGCCAGCCACTGGATGGCGAAACGTCCACAACAAAGACAGCCAGACGTCGCACATATGTCTTAATTTCATCAGAAGTTGTAGTAGTAGTAGTAGTAGTAGTAGTAGAGGTAGTAGTAGTGGTAGAAGTGGGAAATAAGGAGGACGAGTCAGTCAAATACAAAGGAAGGGGAGCACTGCAAGAGGGCTAGGTGCCCACTTATTCAGTGAAACACTACTTACTCACAGAAGAATTTTATTGCCTGTATTCAAGATACATACATTTTCTAAAGCTTTCATCATTTTTTTAGCAGTGACACTGACTCATGATAGAAGAAATGTGTAAAGTGAATGTTGTAAACTGTTTGCGAACTCTGTCTTATAATGAACTGGTACTGGAACAAAATGGTATTTTTATAAGAAATAAACCAATGTCATTTCGATTTTATGTAAATTCTCTGATTTTTTGTAAACAAATAACGAGATTTTTCTCCGATAAGGTTAAATATACAGTGTACAGTATCAATTCACTCAATAAAAATGAACATTAATTGATTCATTTCCTTGGTACCGAGACAAGATCCAACTTATCCCAAACTCTCTCTTTCATGGCTAAAAATTATAGCTAAAAGAAACTATGAAAAATCTCGTATACTTGCATGATTCATCTAGAGTTTACACTAGTGAACAGGACTTGGGTTTAAATTCCCTTGAATTAAGCCTGAATGCCCTCCGCGCCCCATCCCCCCATCACACAGGCGCTGTATAATCCCTACGAGTTTGGCGCTCCCTCATAATAACAATAATCTAGAGTCTGCAAGGTCTCCAGACTCTCACATTGATTGATCATTTCCAATAACTAGGAAAAAACAAACAGAAAACAGATAACCACAAGGACTTGATAAATACTTACGAACCCAATCATTTGCTAACTAATTCTCTCTAGCTTTCTTGCAACTATGTATTTTTCAGCCTAGCCAAACAAATTTTGGTACAATGATTATCATACAAAACTTAAAACATTTATGAGTCGATGCGATAATATTTATAAACAATGAGAATTGCTTCTTGCAGGGAGGAAATTCTGTAGGTGCATAAATTTGGTTGCATCGATTCGTAAACTGAACTGGTTGGTTCCCTGTGTCGCTGGCGTGAAACGAAGAGAAGGGTCGAGTGTAGGGCAGGAAAAGGAGGATGTGAAAGGATTGGAAAAGAGGAAAGAAGAGAGTAAAGGAATAAGGATGAGGGGGATGTGGGATTAGAGGGGGGAAAGGGAGAGGAAATACAAGGTTGGGAACGGGCTGTGTTAGAGGATATGGTTGAGATGGGAAAGAGGGAAGAAAGAGGAAACGGGGAGGGGTAGAGCAGTATTCAACCTGAGTGTTTTGTCTGGGAATTTAAGAGGACTCTGTGTTCCCCGAATATTGGGAGAGAAGGAGGCAGGAGGTTAATGCTGGCGGTGGGAGGTGCCTTAGTAAATGTGCAGTCACCAACTCGTGTTTACTGGGGTCGAGTTTCAACTTCAAGCATTAATCTCTGAACATAACACGACTGGTTTTTTCAAGATTTAATCCTTGTGAACAATAGTATATTTTTTAACTGTGTATGGTGTGCTTCCACCACTTTGTCTAAGTCGTTCCACTGTCTAACCACTCTGAAACTGAAGACGTAATGTAGCGAGACTCATTTGTTTCTTTAACTTTGAACGGAGTTCTTTTGTTTCTGTTTTCAGGATTGGAAGAGTCTGTCCCTGTCTGCCCTAAAAAGTCTTCTAAACACCTTATACATTATTATATCGAATCTCCTGTTAGGTGAACATTCTAAAAAAAATTCTGGTGCCTTATATGCATGTTCAAGAGTGGGCACCAGGTAGTTGTAGAATATAGAGTATGTCTCATATCACATAGTGCGTATGTGGGTGAGGAGTGTGTGCAGGATTACTATTTCGAAGTTTCAGGAAAAGGTATGCTCGTGGTGTCCTCTCTCATATTGATATACAAGCTTTTACAGTTGCAGGTAGTTGAAGTACGAACTACCTTCTCTTGAATCCTTTACTAACAGTCTACAACTTTACGAGAAGATATCACTATAAGTTTAATCGAATATACCGCAGTGAAAAAAAAAAACAATAGAACAAACACACAAGTGTTTACATACATCGGAGGAAATAGTTGTTCGGAAGGTGGGTGGAGTGGGGTGTGGGTGGAGTGGTGTGTGTGTGTGTGTGTGTGTGTGTGTGTGTGTGTGTGTGTGTGTGTGTGTGTGTGTGTGTGTGTGTGTGTGTGTGTGTGTGTGTGGTGAGGTGTGTGTGTGTATGTGTGTGTGGTGTAGGTGTGTGGTGTATGTGTGTGTGTGGTGTGTGTGTGGGGTGTGTGTGTGATATGTGTGTGGTGTGTGTGTGGGGTGTGTGTGTGATGTGTGTGGTGTGTGTATGGTGTCTGGTCCATGTGTGTGTGTGTGTGTGTGGTCCATGTGTGTGGTGTATGTGTGTGTGGTGTATGTGGTGTGTGTGGTGTGTGTGTGGTGTATATGTGTGTGGTGTATGTGTGTGTGGTGTGTGTGTGTGTGGTGTGTGTGTGGTGTGTATGTGGTGTGTATGGTGTGTGTGGGGTGTGTACTGTGTGCATGGTGTGTATGGTGTGTGTGTGGTGTGTATGGTGTGTGTGTGGTGTGTATGGTGTGTGTGTGGTGTGTATGGTGTGTGTGTGGTGTGTATGGTGTGTGTGGTGTGTATGGTGTGTGTGTGTGGTGCATGTGTGTATGTGTATGGGTGGTCCATGTGAGTGGTGTGTACTCACCTAATTGTACTCACCTAATTGTGGTTGCAGGGGTCAAGACTCAGCTCCTGGCCCCGCCTCTTCACTGATCGCTACTGGGTCCTCTCTCTCTCTGCTTCCTGAGCTTTGTCATACCTCTTCTTAAAACTATGTATGGTTCCTGCCTCCACTACTTCACTTGCTAGGCTATTCCACTTGCTGACAACTCTATGACTGAAGAAATACTTCCTAACGTCCCTGTGACTCGTCTGAGTCTTCAGCTTCCAGTTGTGACCCCTTGTCCCTGTGTCCCCTCTCTGGAACATCCTATCTCTGTCCACCTTGTCTATTCCCCGCAGTATCTTGTATGTCGTTATCATGTCTCCCCTGACCCTTCTGTCCTCCAGTGTCGTCAGTCCGATTTCCCTTAACCTTTCCTCGTACGACATTCCCTTGAGCTCTGGGACTAGCCTTGTTGCAAACCTTTGTACTTTCTCTAACTTCTTGACGTGCTTGACCAGGTGTGGGTTCCAGACTGGTGCTGCATACTCCAGTATGAGCCTAACATACACAGTGTACAGTGTCTTGAACGATTCCTTATTAAGGTATCGGAACGCTATTCTCAGTTTTGCCAGGCGCCCGTATGCTGCAGCAGTTATTTGGTTGATGTGTGCCTCCGGTGATGTGCTCGGTGTTATGGTCACCCCAAGGTCTTTCTCCCTGAGTGAGGTCTGTAGTCTTTGTCTACCTAGCCTATACTCTGTCTGCGGTCTTCTTTACCCCTCCCCAATCTTCATGACTTTGCATTTGGCTGGATTGAATTCGAGAAGCCAGTTACTGGACCACATGTCCAGCCTGTCGAGGTCTCTTTGCAGTTCTGCCTCATCCTCGTCCGATTTAATTCTTCTCATCAACTTCACGTCATCTGCGAACAGGGACACTTCAGAGTCTATTCCTTCCATCATGTCGTTCACATATATCAAAAATAGCACTGGTCCTAGAACTGACCCCTGTGGGACCCCGCTCGTAACAGGCGCCCACTGTGATACCTCTTCACGTACCATGACTCGTTGCTGCCTCCCTGTCAGTTAGTCCCTTATTCATTGCAGTCCCCTCCCTTTTACATGCGCCTGATCCTCCAGCTTCTGCACTAATCTCTTGTGGGGAACTGTGTCAAAGGCCTTCCTGCAGTCTAGGAAAACACAATCTACCCACCCTTCTCTCTCGTGTCTTACTTCTGTTACCTTGTCATAAAACTCCAGGAGGTTTGTGATACAGGATTTGCCTTCCATGAACCCATGCTGGTTTCATTTATTATCTTGTTCCTTTCCAGGTGTTCGACCACTCTCCTCCTGATAATCTTCTCCATGACTTTGCACACAATACATGTCAGAGACACAGGTCTGTAGTTTAGTGCCTCGTTTCTGTTTCCTTTCTTAAATATGGGGACTACATTAGCTGTCTTCCATTTCTCAGGTAGTTGCCCAGTTTCAAGGGATGTGTTGAAGATTGTGGTTAGAGGCACGCACAGCATCTCTGCTCCTTCTCTAAGGACCCATGGGGAGATGTTGTCCGGTCCCATCGCCTTTGAGGTGTCAAGGTCACTTAAGAGCTTCTTCACCTCCTCCTCAGTTGTTCGTATGTCATCCAACACTTGTTGGTATATTCCCTCTTGATGTTCCCTTCTGTGCTGTCTTCCCACAGCCCTTCCTGTCTCTACTGTAAAAACTTCCTTAAATCTCCTGTTCAGCTCCTCACATACCTCCTGATCATTTCTTGTGAGTTCTCCACCTTCTGTCCTTAATCTGATCACCTGGTCTTTGACTGTTGTCTTCCTCCTGATGTGGCTATACAACAGTTTCGGGTCAGTCTTGATTCTCGATGCTATGTCATTTTCATACTGTCGCTGGGCCTCCCTCCTTACCTCTGCATACTCATTCCTGGCTCTGCGACTGATCTCCCTATTTTCGTGTGTTCTCTGCCTTCTGTACTTTTTCCATTCTCTATTGCACTTTGTTTTTGCCTCCTTACACCGTCGGGTAAACCAGGGGCTAGTTCTGGTCTTCCCGTTGTTACTGTTGCCCTTGGGAATAAACTTTTCCACTGCCTCCTTGCATTTTGTTGTGACATATTCCATCATTTCATTTACTGGCTTTCCTGCCAGTTCTCTGTCCCACTGGACCTCCCACAGGAAGTTCTTCAACCCTATGTAGTCCCCTCTTTTATAGTCAGGCTTTTCCCATTCAACTCCTGTTATTCTCTCCACTTGCAGCTCTACTATGTATTCAAAGCACAGAACCACGTGGTCGCTAGCTCCTAGGGGACTCTCATACTTGATGTCCTCAATGTCTGAGCTGCCCAGGGTGAACACAAGGTCCAATCTTGCTGGTTCACCCTCCCCTCTCACTCTGGTAGTGTCCTTAACATGTTGGTGTATGAGGTTTCCAGCACCACGTCCAACATCCTGGCTCTCCATGTTTCGGGACCCCCATGTGGCTCCAGGTTTTCCCAGTCAATCTCCCTGTGGTTGAAATCCCCCATAACCAGCAACTTTGCTCTGCTGGAATGAGCTCTTCTTGCCACCTTAGCAAGTGTGTCCACCATTGCTCTGTTGCTCTCTTCATATTCCTCTCTTGGCCTCCTGCAGTTCTGTGGTGGATTATACATCACTGCAATGACCACTTTGTGTTCCCCAGACTGAAGTGTACCTGCTATGTAGTCTGTTTCTCCCGTCTCATCTATGCCTTCCATTTTCTCGAATTTCCATCTGTTTTTTACGAGCAGAGCAACCCCACCTCCCCCCCCCCCCTGCCCCTTCTATCTTTCCTCATGATCTGGTATCCTGGTGGGAAGATTGCATCTGTTATTGTCTCCGTGAGTTTTGTTTCTGTAACTGCTATGATGTCTGGGGACTTCTCATTAATTCTTTCTTGCCATTCCTCATGTTTATTCGTTAATCCATCTGCATTTGTGTACCAAACCTTCAACTTCTGTTCTAATACTGTAACTGTGGTGCGGGGGGTGGAAAAAGAGGGATCGGTGTGTGATGGTTGGTTTGGATTGTTCAGTTGCCTTGGGGGTGTCGTGGCTGGAGTCCTTCTGCAGGTGTTTCTGGGGGGTGTGCTTGTCCTTCCATTTGATCCTGGGTTATTCTGCTCTCCTTTTTCATTTCCTCCCATTTCTCCTTTCGTTTTTGAACTCTCTCTTTCATCGTCTTCCTTTCGTCCTGTGTTCTGTCTCGATCGAGGTACACACTCCGGAACTCCTGCTTGCCTCTCAGCCGTGCTTTCTCCTGCAGGATCATGGTTCGGGTTGATTCTGCCTTGAAAATTACTTTGAGAGGCCGATTCCTTTTCTTTGTGAACCACCCAATTCTCCGAAAATTTGCCACCTGGGTCATGTCCCCCTCGCCTATCACCTTCATGATATCTTCAATCGCTTTTTTCTCCTCCTGCTTTCTTTCATCATAAGTTTCCCCTTTAGCTTCGTCTAGCCCATAGACAAACACGGAACTCTCCCTTTCCACCTCCCACTGTGACTCCCATTGCATCCTCTGTGTTTTAGTTTCTTCCCGTGGAGTGTTCCTTCCTTCAGTCCCTTCCCTAGTTATGGCCCCTATGCTTCTTGGTTTGTCCTTCCTGCTCACCTGTTCCTGGCCCCCACAGATATCTGGTAAGGTCTTTGCACATGTCCTAGTTCCTTCAATGTCTTCCAACCTCTCATTCTGTCCTAGTGTGCTCCCTGCCTTTGTTTTGGCCCCATGTGGGTTTGACAGGACCTCTGCATACAGTTTAGTTTCCATGCTTCCTTCAGACCTGTTGTCTGTGTTTGATGTAGCCATTGCCGATGATACTTCTGTAATATCTTTGTCTCTGTGCTGTTTCAGATGTCTCAGCTCCTCAACTAATCTCTCTATCTTGATTTCTGCTGCTGTGGCATGTTGCTTCCACCTTCTGCATTCTGCTGCTAACCTCTCTTCCATCTTCCTTTCCAGCTCATCTAGTCTCCTTCCCCAGTCTTCCTCACTTTTTTTGAGCTCTACCTCCCATTCCTCCCTCCCAGATTCGTCCTTGGAGCCCCTTGTCCTCATCCTGGTTCTAGGTTCCCCCGTTGCTCCACAGAAGGGGGGACGGGTGGTTAGAGGGAGGGGAATAGATGGTTAGGAGGAGAGGGGATGGATGGTTGTGGGGGAGGGGGAGGATGGTTATTGGAGGGGTAGAGATAGTTGGGGGAGGGGGTTAGATGGTTTGAGGGAGAGAGGGGATGGATGGTTATGGGGGAGGGGAATAGATGGTTAGGAGGAGAGGGGATGGATGGTTGTGGGGGAGGGGGAGGATGGTTATTGGAGGGAGGTAGTTGGGGGGTTAGACGGTTTGGGGAGGGGTTAGGTGGTTTGGGGGAGGGGTAGGTGGCTAAGGTGAGGTGGTTAGGGAAGGGGGAGGGGTGGTTAGGGGAGGGGGGTACGTGTTTGTGTCAAGTGTTTGTGTCAAGTGGTGGAGGGTGTGTGTGTGTGTGTGTGTGTGTGTGTGTGTGTGTGTGTGTGTATGTGTGTGTGTGTGTGTGGGTGGTGTGTGTGGGTGGTGTGTGTGTGTGGGTGGTGTGTGTGTTGTGTGTGTGTGGGGTATGTATATGTGGTGTGTGTGTGTGTGTGTGTGTGTGTGTGTGTGTGTGTGTGTGTGTGTGTGTGTGTGTGGTGTGTGTGTGTGGTGTGTGTGTGGTGTGAGTGGTGTGTGTGTGTGTGTGTGGTGTGTGTGGTGTGTGTGTGTGTAGTGTGTGTGGTGTGTGTGTGTATATATTTGTGTGTGTACTCACCTAGTACTCACCTAGTTGAGGTTGCGGGGGTCGAGTCCGAGCTCCTGGCCCCGAGTCCGTGTGTGTGTGTGTGTGTGTGTGTGTGTGTTTATGTATGTGTGTGTGTGTATGTACTCACCTAATTGTGGTTGAAGGGGTCGAGACTCAGCCTTGTATGTGTGTGCTTGTGTGTGAGGGAGGGAGGATTAGGAGGGGGTAGGTGGTGTGGTTGAAAGATCCGTCGTGTAGGCACAAATTTAGTCTCATTTATCTTTCCCAATTATGCTACTCTCTCTACTTATTGCCCTTTCTGGATTTACGTATTAATTGTTGCTGGTTATTATCATTTTCCTTGTTCGCATTGAGAGAGGACTTCCTAGCTTCTTAAGTATTCTTACTGCTAATAACTACCGGTAGTAACACTGCCTGTGTGTGTGTGTGTGTGTATGTGTATGTGTGTGTGTGTGTATGTGTGTGTGTGTATGTGTGTGTGTGTGTGTGTGTGTGTGTGTGTGTGTGAGTGCCTTGTGCGGTGTAATGACTGGCCGCAACTTCTTGTGACCTGACACAACCCTCCTGGGACTTGACCGACCCTCGCACTGTCTTACAATGTTGCCCTTAAAAGCTTGTCCCACCTACCTTCTAACACTCGTCAACACTATATTCACTATGTCTATGCTATTTCTATTCCAATTCTGGTAATAGCTTGCATGAGTGAGTGACCAGAATCAAACAGTATGCAAGGCCAGCCAGGGCCGTCAACATGCAAACCACAAATAGGCGAATAAACTTGCGCTCAATGGTGCGGTGACAGGTTGCCAGCTGCTGATGATGTAGTCGTCGTATGTAGGCCTTAAATCCCTATTTTGGAGATCCTTCACCCGTGATGTTTATAACCATATATTCTCATACATCCCGCTTCCTCACGCGATGTCACTCTTCACTGATGATAGTATACAATTCACATTATATCCACTTCACTTTATATGTATAATGGTGCACAACTTGTCGTGACGTCACTTCTTCAGGCCTACCGCTGCCAATGTGGCAACAGCGCCTAAGACCCCCAACGGTTTGCGCTTTGAAATATTATGATTCCAGCTTTCCTCTCACTTTCTTTAACTAATAACTTTAATTATCACTCGTAGTATTGTTCACTGACGTTCCACTACCACTGATTACTGCTAGCTGTTATTGCACGCCTTTCAACGCTAAGGTTCTCGGAGCCTTGTTACCCATGTCTGCACCCCACGGACCCACGTGTGTGTGTGTGAGTGTGTGTGTGTGTGTGTGTGTGTGGTGTATGTGTGTGTGTGGTGTGTGTGGTGTGTGTGTGTGTGTGGTGTGTGGTGTATGTGAGGTGTATGTGTGTGTGGTGTGTGTGGTGTATGTGTGTGGTGTATGTGGTGTGTGTGTGTGGTGTGTGTGCGTGTGGTGTATGTGCACGCGCGCGCGCGCGTGTGTGTGTGTGTGTGTGTGTGTGTGTGTGTGGTTGTGTGTGTGTGTTTGGTTGTGTGTGTGTAGTGTGTGTGGTTGTGCGTGTACTCACCTAGTTGTGGTTGCAGGGGTCGATTCACAGCTCATGGTCCCGCCTCTTCACTCTCCGCTACTGGGTCACTCTCCCTGCAACACGAACTTTATCATACCTCTTCTTAAGGCTATGAATGGATTCTGCCTCCTCTACATCGCTTCCCACACTATTCCAATTTCTGACAACTCTGTGACTGAAGAAATACTTCCAAACATCTCTGTGATTCATCTGAGTCTTCAACTTCCAACTGTGCCCCCTTGTTGCTGTGTCCCATCTCTGGAACATTCTGTCTCTGTCTACCTTGTCAATTCCTCTCAGTATTTTATGTCATTATCATGTCCCCCCTATCTCTCCTGTCCTCCAGTGTCGTCAAGTTGATTTCCCTTAACCTCTCCTCGTAGTACATCTCTCTTAGCTCTGGGACTAGTCTTGTTGCAAACCTTTGCAGTTTCTCTAGTTTCTTTACGTGCTTGGCTAGGTGTGGGTTCCAAATTGGTGCCTCATACTCCAATATGGGCCTAACGTACACAGTGTACAGGATCCCAAACGATTCCTTATTAAGAAGTCGGAATGCTGTTCTGAGGTTTGCTAGCCGCCCATATGCTACAGCAGTTATTTGGTTGATGTGCGCCTCAGGAGATGTGCCTGGTGTTATACTCACCCCAAGATCTTTTTCCTTGAGTGAGGATTGTAGTCTCTGGCCCCCTAGACAGTAATCCGTCTGCGGTCTTCTTTGCCTTTCCCCAATCTTCATGACTTTGCACTTGGTGGGGCTGAACTCTAGGAGCCAATTGCTGGACAATGCCCGCGGCCGCTCCAGATCCCTTTGTAGCTCTGCCTGGTCCTCGTCCGGTGTGTGTGTGTGTGTGTGTGTGGTGTGTGTGTGTGTGGTGTGTGTGGTGTGTTTGTGTGTGGTGTGTGTGTGGTGTGTGTGCGTGTGTGGTGTGTGTATGTGTGTGGTGTGTGTGTGTGTGGTGTGTGTGTGTGTGCTGTGTGTGTGTGTGCTGTGTGTGTGATGTGTGTGTGTATGTGTGTGTGTGTGTGCGTGTGTGTGTGTGTGTGGTGTGTATGGTGTGTGTGTGGTGTGTGTGTATGGTGTGTGTGTGGTGTGTGTGGGGTGTGTGTGTATGTGGTGTGTTTGGTGTGTGTGTCGTGTTTGTTGTGTGTGTGTGTGTGGTGGGTATGTGTGTTGTGTGTGTGTGGTGTATGAGTGGTGCGTGTGGTGTGTGTGTGGTGTGTGTGGTGTGCATGTGTGTGTGGTGTGTGAGTGTGGTGTGTGTGGTGTGTGTGGTGTGTGTGGTGTGTGTGTGTGGTGTGTGTGTGTGGTGTGCGTGTGGTGTGTGTGTGGTGTTTGTGTGGGTGTGTGGTGTGTGTGTGTGTGTGTGTGTGGTGTGTGTGTGTGTGTGATGTATGTGAATGATGTGGATGTGTGTGTGTGTGTGGTGTGTGTGTGTGTGTGGTGTGGGTGTGTGTGTGTGGTGTGTGTGCATGTGGTGTGTGTGCATGTGGTGTGTGTGCATGTGGTGTGTGTGCATGTGGTGTGTGTGTGGTGAGTGTGCGGTGTGTGCATGTGGTGTGTGTGTGTGTGGTGTGTGTGTGTGTGTGGTGTGTGTGTGCGCGCGCGCATGTAAACACGGGAGAGCGCTCAGGTGAGTCTGTGTTCCGTTATTTTTCTTCTGCCCCATTTTTCCTCCCACTCTATATGTGAAGAAATATTTTCCTATCGTTTTTTTTGGGAACACTTTGGTTTGGTTTATATTTGTGGCCTCTTATTCTTTTTGATTATACTAAAATTCTTCCTTGTCCATTTTCTAGTGCTCTTCGTCATATTAGTTTTTTTACTTGCCTTGGTACCAACAACGTCGTGTTTAGTTTGTCGAAAAAATACCATATAAAATATTAATTTCTGTTTAATCTACTTTTTTGCAGCTTGTGTCTGGACGCTCCACTACACTTGCATATTACAAATTTTTTGTGTTATGATTTTCTTTAAGCTTCTGTGAGTATATCAGCATTTTTTTTAAATTGTCAGAATAGCATTTAAGTTTTTTCTTTTATAATTTGATCGACAGTTTGCGTTCTCTTATTTTAAATACTTGAATATAACTCTTTTTAATTACATGTGTTCATTTGTATGTATTTTTTGTTGCTTTTTTTTTACAATCATTATCACTACATGGCTTTCATCATCCTTAAATTTCATCAATCATACCTCTCGCTTAATTTATTCAAATTATATTGTAGGGATATACTGAACTGTATTTTTTTTTTCTTATTTTGCATGATTATTTTTTTCGTATTTATACTATTATGACAAACACTTTTAAAATGTCGGCGAAAAGATTTCATGTTTGCTAGCTTCATTACCTTCTTTATTGACCTTTCATACAAGCTTCACTTTAATTCATCTACCCATTCATAGAAATCCAGTACGATATTCCATCTGGTCCACTTGATTTGTTCATGTCAATCCTGAATAGTTGCTTTTCTCCTTTTGTTGTAATTTTGTCCTCAACCTTTATTCTGGATTTTATCTCTGTATTAGGACTTAAGAAGCCATTCGTTGCCAAACGTTTAATTTAATATATGCTATAAATATTGGTGTGTATTCTTCCACATCTGTTATTATCATAACCTCTATCACCATTTGTCAGAGCACAAGTTATGGACATTTTATACAGACTTCCTTTTTCTCATCTTGAAAGCAATACAGCTTTAAGAATCGCTCTGGCTTTCTACGTGACTGCATCGATGAGTTGGTCTCCTCAAGATCTACCCCGGAATACCTCACCATTCCTAACGCCTCCTCTCTCCTGCAACTCACAACTACCTACTTCAGTATTACGGCAACTTGCAGCGATCTCTAAAGCCATCTTTCACAGAGCACACTCAGTTCTCATGACTCTCCCTGAGCCCGACCTATATAACTCCGAGACCATACTGAGCAAGCTCACCATCGTCGACATTCCTCAGAAATTGCGTATTTCCAGGAATCTCTGAATATTGCCAAAACAGCAAATAACATTATGGGTAGAGAAGACATCACTCTACTTTTCAAGGCTTAAAATTGCTACAGTAACACAATATCCCAACAGTACGCTTAAGGTACTCGGAACTTTAGATGAATTTTATATCGGAGTTATCACAACAACAGTCCCAGAGTCTAGTAGTCCGGTCATCCCACACCATGATATTCTGGTCACCATGGTGGACAAAGGAAGAGGTGTAGTCATCCTCAACAGTAAGATTTATTCCAATAAAATCTTCGACCTGCTTAGTGACACAAACACCTACCCTCCCATTCCTGAATTTCAATAGGAAAAAGAAACAGATTCATTTCAAAGCAAAACACGTAAAACACTAAAAAGAAAGAAAGAAAAAAAAAAAACGCCCCGACTGACCTATCAGGACTATCCTATATGGGACTGGCAAAGCCATACAGAAACTAGCAGGGATCTTTGCTAAACACCTTTCTAAGTTCTTGGGTAGTATAAAATACGTGCACCTGAAGCACCCTGGTGACCTTCTTAATCTCATGAAGGATTGCGACGTATGTGACAGAAGCTCCTGTCTACTGCCCAGAGACACCCAGCTAGTGACCATACTCTCCGTAAAATCTTGCATGACTCGGACCTCCTTGTGCCACACCAAGATATCAACCATACATGTTCGAACTGTGAACACCCTACAACTGTTTTAACTTTGAAAACAACAAACAGTTACAACTCGATCCTCGGCACCATTCTGGGTAATGCATTTAAAAAGGTTTAGAAGCTATATCCTGACCACCATACCTAATCCAATCATTGGGATGCGATACATGGACGATTCAGTCCACTAGTCGCCATGTCTAGAAGCCTTGAGGTACATGACAGTCTTCACACT
This sequence comes from Cherax quadricarinatus, assembly GCF_038502225.1. Classification (NCBI taxonomy): domain Eukaryota; kingdom Metazoa; phylum Arthropoda; class Malacostraca; order Decapoda; family Parastacidae; genus Cherax; species Cherax quadricarinatus. The sequence goes on from NC_091298.1 coordinate 26,426,375, forward strand.
TTCAACAATCTAGTATCCGCTATCAAATTTACTGTTAAAGAGGAAAAAGAAAACCTCTTTCTTTACATACTGAACCACACTGTTGGGAAGAGGCCGTTGTCTACAATGTAGAGAAAACTAACACGCAAGAGTGACTTATCTTACAATTTTACTCCCATCGTGAGAGTAGAACAGAGGTGTGGTTTTGGGGTTTCCTCGTGGCTTTTGTGATTTCTAGCTCTCAATACTTTAAGGGTGATTGCACATACCTTACACAAGCGTCCAACATTTTTCCTTCCACTTCATTTTCGATCGTATGAAACGGACAACACGCTTAGTCGACAGACACGTCAACAACTTTATATATGAAGGGCCTATCAAGTACGTTGTGCGTCCAGTCAGCATCATGGTGGTCATCGTACCCACTAATATTAACAGCAGTTAACTAAATATAGTTACAAACTCCTCCGTCTTTATCAAAGATATAGTGTGTAAGAAGCAAGAGACCCATCCACTAGTGCAGGAGACTATGTCATGCTCTGTGTGGGATGTAATATAAAGTATCTAAATCAGGGTTCCCCAGAGTGGACAATATCCACCCGTAAGAGTCGATGGGACTATCGAAGAGGTCGTTAATGGCTGGGGGACAAAACGGGATCAGTAAATATTTGGGGACGTGTTGTGCCTTATGTATCTGTGAACTTCCACCCTCCCCCTTGTGCCTCTCATCTCTCACATCCCGCGAAGGATTTACGTACATGTAACATTCCTGTTCTCTTCCGGTACTCCCTCACCTCAAACTCTGTTGGAGAACAAGTACATTCTCAACGCCCATAAGACAGAAGTGGTGAAAAAAAAGTATGCTAAAGCTTATATTTTTCATAATTTAAATATTACTTATTGTTTATGAACTCATTATTATTATTATTATTATTATTATTATTATTATTATTATTCGTAGTACTTTTAAAGTACTATTAATTATTTTCATAGTAATAAATGTTCGGGGTCGGTGAGCAATTTGAAACTTCATGAAGGGGTTGATTAGCTGAAGAGTTTTGAAACCCCTGGTCTAGATGAACCGGCAAGGATTCGCAGTATAATGATTCGAGAACACCAATACACTTGTAGCCATGACGATATATTTTTGTAATCAGTGAGAAACGTTACACCCATAGGGTACAAGACAGCGCAGATGGAAATGCTTGAAAGCCTTTCTTACAGCAATTACAACAGGGGGCAGGTTCAACATCTACAAACAATTGGCGATTAAGTCCTTGCCCAACCTGGATACAGTTATCAGATGACACCAACCAACGTGCACCATTGTGTGATTGCTATTTATCACGCGATGTACTTGCAGCTGACTGTCGTTTCACTTCATTTCACCTGTTTCCACTTGCGCTTTATGTTCAGCTATTAGTTGTCTATATTAGAACTGGAGAAGCCAGTTGTGAAACGATTCCTTTAGAGTTATAATTGCACATATTTGTCTTCTGTATATTTGTCTTCTGTATTCAACCATCATCCCACCTGTCTACCCCCAGTCACCATTACATTCGCCTTAACTATCTGTCTTCTACCTGTTAAGGCGATGACCATTAAACAGAAGGTAAACCAACAGTTTGACGTCTTTAGTTTTATGAAAACAACTCCCGAGGAAAAATATGGGAGCCTTGTTTCTTCCCTGTCGACAGGCAACTTGCTGCACTAACATGGCGTTTTTAGCTCAATTTCCGCAGCACCAGGAAGTTTTCTCCCTAGCGAGGGTTCCCAGGCTTGAAAGTTGCTCCCTGGAAAGAAAATGCTGCAGGGATAAAACAAAAACAAGTAATGTATACATCATTCTTTATTTTTTTTGTGTGGTAGTTCTATGTGAGTGGAAAGTGTAACGTATCAATGGTATATAATACCGACTAGTTGATGAATTAGACACATGTGCAACATTTGGGTGTCTGTACTTTGTAGACGTTTCGCCATCTAGTGGCTTTGTCAATATTGTTTTAGGTATAAAATTCTGCATATAGAATTTTACTCTCCTCAGTCTATGTCCATGCATTGGATGGAGAATCGTCCCATCCCTAGCAATTACATAGTTGATCTGCCTGCGTTTATGGGTGTTGTTCTCCAGTTCTTACGCCCTTCTGTTTACTTTCGGTTGACTGACACAATTTACTTCAGTCAGTCTGATATGTAACTCTTATTTCCATTGTGTTTTACCATCTGCCTTTTGTAGGACAGAAAAGTAGTGATCGCTCTCCCTCTTCCACTGTTTTCTCCCCAGACTGCAATGTCTATTACCTGTTCCTTTGGTGTCTCTCTTGTTATCCATTGAACACCCTCTTGTTAGTGGATTACAAACAATTTGACTGGCCGGAGACTGGGCCCGATAAACAGACTGAGGATCGAGACTCGATCTCCTTCAACTGAGTGACCAGCAAGGATCATTCAGTTGAAGCTCTTTATGAAAGTCCTCTTGTGAGGATCTCTACAAATGTCTGTTTTTTTTCTAAATTCCTTCGTCCCTTTTAGCTCTCCTGTCATACCTCTTACTTTCACTGCCATGTCTTTTCTTTCCTTCAATCTGTCCAGCTTATTCTTCCTTCGAATTGTTTCTTCCAGTCTTTAAGACCTTTCATCAACTACAATAATTTTCTCCTGTTCCTTTATTTTCCCCCCTTGCTCTTTTTTTTAGTTTCTCTCTGAAGGGTGTCTGGCATCTTCTATTTATTATGTATTTTGTTCCTCAGTCCTGCTTCTCTCAGCTCAGACAATTAAAACCAGCTTCCTTCGTCTACATTTCTGGTCAGCTTCCATTGTGGTTGATCTCCTAGTGTTTAACTATTTACACGGGCTGTTACCGCCCTTTGCACGATAAATTCTGTGTGTGTGTATGTACGGGCTCGCCTAATTGTGCTCACATATTTCTGGATGCATTTGCAGTTACCTAGAATCGTGATCACTACCATACCTATCTTAAAGCCTCTATAAATTCATCGTAATTCTTCTGAAACTTCCAGCTATATTTTGTACCCATTACTCGCTTCCAGTATAACCTTTCACTGTTCACACTATCAGGTTTAGTTTTTTGTATGTCGTTATGTCTCCTTTGGGCTTTCAACCCTATAATTTAGATTTGTTTAGTTCCCCTAGTCTCTTTTCATAGTTCGATCCTCCATGTAAATTCCAGCAAGTAGTCTCGTTGCAAACCTCCGCACTTTCTCCAGTTTCTTGGCTTGTTTTATTAAGAATGAATTCAGTGCTGCACTGCATGTTCCAATTGGGCCTGGCATATGCTTCAGATAAGACTGGTAAACAATCTTTGTTGAGATTCCTGGAAGCAAACCTCAGATTCACCAAATGCGCATTCGCTGCAGTGACAATTACTTGGCTGATGTTCCGTGCTATGGTCACCGTTGGGTCATTCTTCTTGAGTAAGGTGGGCAGTCTCTTACCCTTGAATCTGTACTCAGTTTCGGATCTTACTTTTTCTTTCCTATTTTTGGTAACGATGCATTTGCTGGTAATGACCTATAGTAGCTACTTGTCTGATAAATTCTAACTATATTAGATCCAGATGGAGCCTTTCCCTGTCCTTCCCGATTTTTATTCCTCTCATGAGTGTGACATATCTAAACACTCATGGTTCAAGCTTTCCTCCTTGTGGAATCAAAGTTGTTACAGTTGTCCATTCTGATGCCTTTCTCTTAACGTAGCCTTTAATTTTGTCCACTGCAGTGCCTTTCCAGTTATCTTTGCCTGCTCCTCAACATTTGGGCACAGTTGAAAAAATACACGTGCAACAGTTGGGTATCTTTATTGTAGAAAAGTTTCGCCTGTGCCATAACCTTCTTCGTTCCTATGCAGAGGAGTATGAAGAATTAAACACATGTGCAACATCTGGATTTGTTTACATGAAGACTTTTCGTCATCGAGCAGTTTTATTAATATGAACATAATCTAAAGACTAGAAATATGTATGGAAGGGAGTGTAAGCAGATGGTAATCAGTCCTACAGCCTAGGAACAGGTGAAGAGCACCATTGTCTTGAAGATTATGTTGTATTAGAAGTTAATTGTGTAGTGTTCATAGTATCAGTAGTATATTACGTGGTATCAGTAGTACACTATGTGGAATCAGTAATATATTATGTGGTACTTGTATCTTATGTGGTTCAGTAGCATTTTGTTTAGTATTACTGAACATTATGTGATACAGATAGAAAATTATGCAGTAGAGTAATTAACACAGATTACTGTAATCCGAAGCACAAGATTAAATATATTACTAAATGCAACATTAATTTAAAATAAAATGAAGACTTATAACAAAACATAATATCACTTTATAATAAAATATTATTATTGGACAACAGCAATTTTGAAATATATTAACTACAGCAGACCGATTATACTTCAAAATAACAACCGCTTTACAGTTTTTTTCTCGGTCCCTTTGCGGAACATCCTCTCTGCCCCAGATGACCCCAACATCAACCTAGTGTACAAGCTACGGCTGAGCACTTCAAAGATGCTCAGAAACTGGAAAAAGAAGCCTGTGAAATACCTCTAAAATTTAAGATAAACTAAATAAGGAATTGTCAACATATTATCAAGATATCCAGGAGCTGTAACTCAACACTCTTAAGAACCCCAGGAATTTTAGGCCACCTCTTTCAAATACAAGAGAAATTTGAGCTCAGACTCCTCCAATACTTGTGAAAAGATAGATGAATATGGAATTTTGGGGGGGCAGACATATACTATTTAGTTGATAATGAACCTCTGTGGGTGTCACTGTGTCATCTTTGAGGAATCTGAGAAATTCATGACTGTCAAGGTAGTCCCTGAACATCCCCAAATACTAAAAGCCGTACATTGATTATAAATATTGAGCATTTTAATCAGATTTATAGCTAAGTATAAATCTAAAATTTTCAACTACAGTTAAAGGCCATATGTACTTGAGATTATCAAAAAGATTTTCTGAAAGAGAGGTGTTACCATGTCCATGACATCCTCAGCTTCAAAAATAATCTCAACACATTACGCACAGTTTCACGGGAAACTAGGGGACTGGACAAGGTGTGTGTGTGTGTGTGTACTCACCTATTTGTACTCACCTATTTGTGGTTGCAGGGGTCGAGTCCTAGCTCCTGGCCCCGCCTCTTCACCGGTTGCTACTAGACCCTATCTCTCCCCGCTCCATGAGCTTTATCAAACCTCGTCTTAAAACTGTGTATGGTTCCTGCCTCCACTACGTCATTTTCTAGGCTATTCCACTGCCTTACAACTCTATGACTGAAGAAATACTTCCTACTATCTCTCTGACTCATTTGTGTCTTCAACTTCCAATTGTGGCCTCTTGTTTCTGTGTCCCCTCCCTGGAACATCCTGTCCTTGTCCACCTTGTCTATTCCACGCAGTATTTTATATGTCGTTATCATGTCTCCCCTGACCCTCCTGTCCTCCAGTGTCGTCAGGCCGATTTCCCTTAATCTTTCTTCATAGGACATTCCCCTTAGCTCTGGAACTAACCTTGTTGCAAACCTTTGTACTTTCTCTAGTTTCTTGACGTGCTTTATCAAGTGCGGGTTCCAAACAGGTGCTGCATACTCCAGTATGGGCCTGACATACACGGTGTACAGTGTCTTGAATGATTCCTTACTAAGGTGTCGGAATGCTGTTCTCAGGTTTGCCAGGCGCCCATATGCTGCAGCAGTTATCTGATTGATGTGTGCTTCCGGAGACATGCTCGGTGTTATACTCACCCCAAGATCTTTCTCCTTGAGTGAGGTTTGCAGTCTTTGGCCACCTAGCCTATACTCTGTCTGTGGTCTTCTGTGCCCTTCCCCTATCTTCATGACTTTGCATTTGGCAGGATTAAATTCGAGAAGCCATTTGCTGGACCAGGTGTCCAGTCTGTCCAGGTCTCTTTGAAGTCCTGCCTGGTCCTCATCAGATTTAATTCTCCTCATTAACTTCACATCATCTGCAAACAGGGACACTTCTGAGTCTAACCCTTCCGTCATGTCGTTCACATATACCAAAAATAGCACTGGTCCTAGGACCGACCCCTGTGGGACCCCGCTCGTCACAGGTGCCCACTGTGATACATCATTACGTACCATGACTCGTTGTTGCCTCCCTGTCAGGTATTCTCTGATCCATTGCAGTGCCCTTCCTGTTATATGCGCCTGATGCTCTAGCTTCTGCACTAATCTCTTGTGAGGAACTGTGTCAAAAGCCTTCTTGCAGTCCAAGAAGATGCAATCAACCCACCCCTCTCTCTCTTGTCTTACTTCTGTTATTTTATCATAAAACTCCAGAAGGTTTGAGACACAGGATTTGCCTTCCGTGAATCCGTGCTGGTTGGCATTTATACTCCTGTTCCGTTCCAGGTGCTCCACCACTCTCCTCCTGATAATCTTCTCCATAATTTTGCATACTATACACGTCAATGACACAGGTCTATAGTTTAGTGCCTCTTTTCTGTCTCCTTTTTTGAAAATGGGAACTACATTTGCTGTCTTCCATACCTCAGGTAGTTGCCCAGTTTCCAGGGATGTGTTGAAGATTGTGGTAAGTGGTATGCACAACATATCTGCTCCCTCTCTAAGGACCCATGGAGAGATGTTGTCCGGTCCCATTGCCTTTGAGGTATCGATGTCCCTTAGCAGTTTCTTCACCTCCTCCTCATCTGTATGTATGTCGTCCAACACTTGTTGGTGTATTCCTTGTTGGTGTCCCCATCTGGTCTGTCCCCCCAGAGTCCTTCCTGTCTCTACTGTAAATACTTCCTTAAATCTCGTGTTGAGCTCCTCACATACCTCTTGATCGTTTCTTGTGAGTTCTCCACCTTCTTTCCTCAGCCTTATCACCTGGTCCTTGACTGTTGTCTTCTTCCTAATGTGGCTATACAGCAGTTTCGGGTCAGATTTGACTTTCGATGCTATGTCGTTTTCATACTGTCGCTGGGCCTCCCTCCTTATCTGCGCATACTCGTTTCTGGCTCTTCTACTAATCTCCTTGTTTTCCTGGGTCCTATGCCTCCTGTACCTTTTCCATTCTCTGTTGCACTTAGTTTTTGCCTCCCTACACCTTCGGGTAAACCAAGGACTCGTCTTGGTCTTCCTATTATTTCTGTTTCCCTTGGGAACAAAACTTTCCTCTGCCTCCTTGCACTTTGTTGCCACATATTCCATCATCTCGTTTACTGATTTTCCTACCATTTCTCTGTCCCACTGAACCTCCTGCAGGAAGTTTCTCATACCTGTGTAGTCCCCCCCTTTTATAGTTTGGCCTGTCCCCTTCCGTTCCTGTTACCTTCTCCACTTGTAACTCTACTATATAGTCAAAACTCAGAACCACATGATCGCTAGCTCCAAGGGGCCTCTCGTAAGTGATGTCCTCGATGTCTGAACTGCTCAGGGTGAACACAAGATCCAGTCTTGCTGGCTCGTCCTCC
>NC_091298.1:26438820-26593820 GCF_038502225.1 Cherax quadricarinatus
GTGTGTGTGTGTGTGTGTGTGTGTGTGTGTGTGTGTGTGTGTTTATTATATAATTTTATACATACATACATGTACTGGCTTTCTCACTGTTTTGTGTTAGCGTGAATTGTAAATGGTCCAAGTCGGACAGAAACGTCGTCATAAGCTTCTCTCTAAGTGCGGATTGTTTGAGTATTGTTTCAGTCACGGTATTTTGCTATTTTGTTCTTTGAGGACAAGTAGACAATAGGATCACTTGACTCCTGTATTATGTAGGTGCTGCTTTGCCAGGTTGAGCCAAAAATGAAGTTTAACAACTAGTCTAACTCAAATAAAACCAAAAATAAAGCCTAGACTAGAGTTACAGCACCTGAAGCTCAGTACTATTAGGATAAGTTAATTATTATTTATTATTATCACACTGGCCGATTCCCACCAAGGCAGGGTGGCCCGAAAAAGAAAAACTTTCACCATCATTCACTCCATCACTGTCTTGCCAGAAGGGTGCTTTACACTACAGTTTTTAAACTGTAGACGGTTCGTAGTAAGGTTAATTTTCTTAATTTTCTGAGCGGTGGGTCGATAATCTTACTACGGGTAGGACTGAACACACATGAAACTGAACAAGCTTTATTGAAGCTTCGTATAAATCTATGGAGAGGGGGTTTTCATGTATTGAAAAGTTGTTAATGTTGTCCAGTTAAAGCTTACTTCAGAGTCAAGCGTAGTCACAATAAAGGCTTGTTCTTCCACATGTTTTCTTTATTAGTTTTCGTTTATCTTTGTATTCTCGGGTAGTGAAAAAAAAATGTAATTAATATTTTAGAAATGATTTTGCGTAAAATTTTACGAGAATAAAAAATATATAAATATGTTGAAAACGATTTAAATTTTTTTTTAATTATGTACGCTAATTGCAAATAATCTTATATTCACCAGAAGGCGCTAAACTCGAATGGGTAAAGAAAAGCCACGCACAGGCTGTGGAGAAATTTTCTCCAGGAGGGGGGTATCAGCCCCTTTCGGCCCTTTCAGCCCTGAGGGGCCCAGCCCTCTCAGAAGGGGCAAATATCTTGTTTACTGCTACAGCGAGTAATTGACCCCAGATGCAGTACCAGTATGTGACGTGGCTCGACGCTCCTTGCGGTCCTGTGTTGCAAAGTGTAGCTTAATAAAAGACAGTTCATCTCTTACCTTAGCAAGACAATTAAGGAAAATCCTGCATCCACTTTATTACCATAGTAAAGATAGTGAACATTGTTGTCTATGCTTAAGACAGCAAGATTTAAACCTTCTGCTTAGCTTCATCGAGGAAGTGGCAAGGAAGCAAAAGTACTAGGTCAGCTTTTCCTTTGTGCTGGGGGCAGTAACGGCGTGGGGTGTTGTGGCGTCTTCAGATTACTTTTGACTCTACTGAGAATGACACTGACGCCAGGACAACCAACAAAGAACGATCTGTGCGTTAGTGTGAAGAAAGTGTCTCACAAAACACAATAAACACTTACAGAGAAGTGTGATCAGCTTCTTCAGTGATATTGTGTGAACAATTATTGATGAACAGTGTAACAACGAGTGTTGCGATCCAACAGAGTGTAGTGTGACATTCTTCAAAGAACACTATTCTTCAATCAACTCAACGGATATCCGGGCGCAATTATGGGTCAGATACATATACCCAGGTAAGTGTTCTAACTCGTGATGTACTACTATTGACTGCGCAGTTGAGTATAAAGTCGTGAGTTAGTCACTTATCATAAACCCCGGTGATATGCGGACCTTTGAGTCCACACAAGTAAGTTTGTCAGCCATCAGTGAATGAAATATGCTGACATAACACCCCCTAGGGGTAAATTATTGTTTACATAATATGATCTCATTACAGCCCGTTGAGAGATGACTTCGACAGCTTCTCAAGACCTCGTCTGCAGGGGCGGCTGTGCAGGCGATGAGCTGTCTTTCTAAGTTAAGTTTCCCTATATTTAAACTTAGCTGGTAATGCCATTTCTCAACACAGGCAGAGGCAAATGCCTTTAAGAGGAAGTCGAGGCTGGTGTTGTGACCCCACAAGCTAGGACAACGTTGCTCAAGAATAGCAAGATCCTGTCACGGCTAGTTGACCACTAGGAGAAAATCACAGGAATTACGAATAAAATAACATTAATCGCCATTATAACTACACCTACCACCATTGTGATGACATTTATCACCATCATGACACTCTACCACTGCATTATATCGTCTATTATTATGAAAACATGTATTACCATTACAATGAAATCCACTTGTGTTAGAGTTATTACTACTATTACAGTAGCTTCACCTGCAGAAACAACAGTATCTTCCACTATTAAGATAGCGTCTACCTCTATTATGTAAGAATCTACCACCACTACGGCAGCATATACCACCACTACGGTAGCATCTACGACCACTTCGGCAGTATCAACCACCACTACGGCAGCATAAACCACCACTACGGCAGCATCTACCACCACTATGGCAGTATCTACCACCACTACGGCAGCATCAACAACCACTACGGCAGCATCAACCACCACTACGGCAGCATCAACAACCACTACGGCAGCATCTACCACCACTACGGCAGCATCTACCACCACTACGGCAGCATCTACCACCACTACGGCAGCATCTACCACCACTACGGCAGCATCTACCACCACTACGGCAGCATCTACCACCACTACGGCAGCATCTACCACCACTATGGCAGTATCTATCACAACTACGGCAGCATATACCACCACTACATCAGCATCTACCACCACTACGGCAGCATCTACCACCACTACGGCAGCATCTACCACCACTACGGCAGCATCGATCACCACTATGGCAGCATCTACTACCACTACGGCAGCATCAACCATCACTACGACAGCATTAACCACCACTACGGCAGCATCTACCACCACTATGGTAACATCAACCACCACTACGGCTGCGTCTACCACCACTACGGCAACATCAACATCACTACGACATCAACCACCACTACGGCAGCATCAACCACCACCACGGCAGCATCAACCACCACTACGGCATCATCAACCACCACTACGAGAGCATCAACCACCACTACGACAGCGTCAACCACCACTACGGCAGCATCAACCACCACTACGGCAGCATCAACCATCACTACGACAGCATCAATCACAACTAAGGCAGCATTAACCACCACTACGACAACATCTGCTACCACTACGACAGCATCAACCACCACTAGGCAGCATCAACCACCACTACGGCAGCATCAACCACCACTACGACAGCATCAACCACCACTACGACAGCATCTACAGCAATTATAACATCTACCACCATTGTACAGCTCTGAAGAGTTTCACAGATCCAGTTGGGACGGAGGTGGAGTTTCATTTTTACAATACAAAATAAAAAATACAAAGTTACAGTGACGCAAGTTGGTCGAGGGGGAAGGGATTCTCTCGCTTATAGTTGTAACTGTTTATGTTTTTTTGTGGTGTTTATAGCCGCTTCTCGGAAAAGTTAGACATTAGCAAGTCAGACATTAGGGAATTATACATTAGGAAGTTAGATGCTCAGAACAATGGATAATCAGGGTAAGCAAAGCTTGGGGAGTCGGGTCTACATAATGTGGAAATTTGTCTGAACAGTGAAGGCATTTTATGATGCAGTAAAAAAAAATATTTTCTGTACTCAGTTTACGGTAACGAAATGAAATTTTAAAAATTGACCATGCAACCTATTAAACAACAGATATCAGCAACAGAGCGCGCACTAATTGTAGAGTAATAGTTTTTACACAAACTAAAGTTTGCTCTAAGAAGAGCTCCGCCAAGTTACTGACATGATAAAACTCTACTTAAAGTGAAGCAAAATGTTTAAATAAAGGTTTGCAATGTACTCTGTGTCTTTATCGTATTTTGTCACCAGGTGTTGCCGTCCATACAGTAACATTAGTGTTAGCCCAGTCATTCTATGTGGAAAACATGAACCAGCGCATTTGGTATGGTATCAGTAAAGATAGCAATTAAGAATTATTGAATCAGACTTTTCATAAAAGCAGCTATGACTGTTTAGGTACGAGACCATAATAACCTTCTCCATACGCATTCATATTAACAAAAACAGCAACCAGAATTTTAGGTAGGATTAAGTTCTTCAGACTTTTTTTTTTTTTGTTCTCTAGAGCAAAACCCTATTTATCCACATGTTCTTCACTTCTCGTAACGCAGATTGCATGCATAACAAAGTTTTCAGGAACGTAACTTCGATGCTATGTGGGCTGTTGAGAAATGGCATTACCAGTTAAGTTTAAAGACTTATACTTAACTTAAAAGGACAACTCATCGCCTGCACAGCCGCCCCTGCAGACGAGGTCTAGAAGCTGTCGAAACCATTTCAACATGGGCTGTCAAGAAATATAATTTGTATGATTATAAATTACCCCTAGGGGGTGTTATGTCAGCATATTTCATACACTGGTGGCTGACGATGTACGTACTTGTTTGGACTCAATGGTCTGCATATCACCGGGGTTTATGATAAGTGACTAACTCACGATTTTATACTCAACTGCGCAGTCAATAGTAGTACATCACGAGTTAGAACACTTACCTGGGTATATGTATCTGACCCGTAATTACGCCCGGATATCCGTTGAGTTGATTGAAGAATAGTGTTCTTTGAAGAATGTCGCACTACACTCTGTTGGATCGCAACACTCGTTGTTACACTGTTCATCAATAATTGTTCACACAATATCACTAAGAAGTTGATCACACTTCTCTGTAAGTGTTTATCGTGTTTTGTGAGACACTTTGTCCACACTAACGCACAGATCAGTGTTCTTTGTTGGTTATCCTGGCGTCAGTGTCACTCGTAGTAGAGTCAAAGTTAATCTGAAAGATGCCACAGCGCTCCATGCCGTCACTGCCCCCATCACAAAAAAAAGCTGACCTAGTACTCCTTGCTTCCTTGCCACTTCCTCGATGAAGCATAGACAGCAATGTCCACTATTTTTACCATGGTAATAAAGTGGGAGCAGGATTTTCCTTAATTGTCCTGCTAAGTAAGAGATGTACTGTCTCTTATGAAAATACACTTTGCAACACCGCTGCAAGGAGCAGAGGTCACTTGACTACGTCACATAGCATCTGTGATCAATTACTCACTGTAGCAGTAAACAAGACGCTCGCCCCTTCTGAGAGGACTTGGCCCCTCAGGGCTGAAAGGGGCTGAAGGGGCTGAAAGGGCTGAAGGGGGCTGATACCCCCCTCCTGGAGAAAATTTCTCCACACTGGGGGGCGGCAGAGGTTCGCTGCAGGTGAACTATTCATCACTTAACATTAATTTAATTTTCTCACTCGCCACCACTGCTGCTTGTCTTTTCTGAACAGCTTTAGTCTGTGTGGTTTCTGGAGAATCACTAATTTTGTTTTCAACACTCTGTAATTCTAACGGCACTAGTTTATTTGTCCGCTTATTCACTACACCTTTGCTCAAAACATCAACTGTCCTGATGATTCCATTTGCATCAGGATATATGGTCACAATTTTTCCAAGTGGCCATTGAGACCTCGGACCATCATTGTCGATAATCACTATGTCACCAGGTCTTAAGGACTTATGATTTTCAGGAACACCAGCTCCATAGAAGTGTTCTCTCAATGAGGTGAGATAGTCTTCTCGCCAAATTTTCTCCCAACGTTCAATCACTTTATTAAGGTGTTTGAATTTACTTCTGAGTTGCTCAGGTTCGAAATAAGTAGGATCCTCTATGATTTCTTTATCATTCATGGGAGGAACAGGTTCGAGCCTTCTGCCATGGAGTAAATGAGATGGACTTAACACTTCTAAATTGTCCAGATCATCGGTAACATAAGTTAGAGGTCTGTTGTTGACTCTATTTTCTATTTCAGTCACAACTGTACGGAATTCTTCTAAGTCGATTCTCTGACGATGAAGAGTCTTCCTTAAACAACGTTTCACAATGCCGATCATTCTTTCATAAAATCCGCCGTGCCATGGAGATTTAGGAGGAATGTATCTCCAACGACAACTGCGTTGATTCAGCATCTGTTGTACTTCTGGTTGATCAAAGATCTTGCTTATATAAGCAGCACCAGCAACAAAGTTCGTTGCATTGTCTGAAATCATCAGTCTGGGACATGCCCTTCTGGCTGCAAACCTTCTGAATAATTTGATAAAGGTTTCAGCAGACATGTCAGTGGCTACTTCTAGATGTACTGCTCTAGTTGTAGCACAAGTGAACAAACAGATGTACACCTTGATGGGAACTTTGTCAACTGTTTTGGTTAAAAGTATTGGTCCAGTGTAATCTACACCTGTCACCTCAAATGGAGTGATATGACAAACTCTTTCAGAGGGATATGGAGGTGGACCTGGATACTGACATACTCGCATATCGTAGTGACGACAAGTAATACAGTCCTTTATTTGTTTTTTCACACTTTGTCGACCTTGAGGTATCCAGTAGGATTGTCGTATATGACAAAGTGTGTCAGCTACCCCACCATGTAACACGTTACTGTGGGCGTTTTGCACAATCAGTTTTGTTAGCCAATGATTCTTGGGGATCAATATTGGATGTATGGCTTCTTTAGGTAGTGAAGAATTATGAATTCTTCCTCGACATCTTATAATCTTTTCTGAGTCGAGATAAAGTCCTAAAGAATTAATCATGACAGGTTTCTTTGGGGATTTATCTTGTGTTTCTAGAAATTTATATTCTGTAGAGAAAACATCTTTCTGTATTAGTTTCACCCAGTATTTAATGGGTTCAAGATATTCATAATCAGGTTTTATTCCTTTAATGAATTTAAAGACAAGAGCTGTAACTCTTAAGAGTTTATCCAAAGATGAGTATTTAGATCCATCAATGACTATTTCTGTTGTGTCTGCAGTGTTTACACAACTTATTTCTGCTGTGTTCAAGCAGACTGTTTCTTCTGGCATAATGTGAGCTTTTTGCTGAGGCCAGTTATTTTCATCAGAGAGCCAGTTCGGTCCGTGAAGCCATAATTTATTATCCACAAATTTCTTGAGTGGGACACCACGTGACAACATGTCAGCTGGATTCTCTTGGGTAGAGACGTGGAGAAAGAGATAATCTCTCTGCATCTCTTTTATTTCTGCTACTCTGTTCTGTACATAGAGCAGCTTACTCTTATTATTTCTTAACCACTGGAGAACTGCTTCATTATCACTCCAGATCACGGTTTTCTCAATAGTGAGATGATCAAGTACTTTGTTGAGATAGACAGCTAATTTTGTACCTACATAGAGTGCTGTCAGTTCCAATTGTGGTACTGTTCTGACCTTCAAGGGTGCTACCCTGGCCTTTGAAGTAATTAGTGTACTTCCTTCAGCATTACTCATGTAAGCTACAGCGCCATAACCTCTGGTTGACGCATCACAGAACACATGTAATGTGTAATTGTTTCCCTCTTGACCTATTTGTCTGGGAAATTTAATTTGATGAAGTTGCTTAAACTCCCTGGATATTTCATCCCATGCTTGACTCATTTCTAGAGGCAAGTTTTCATCCCATCCAATTTTGAGTTTCCATGCATCTTGCATAAGCATTTTACCTTTTATGGTAATTGGTGAGACGAGTCCTAGAGGATCAAAACATTGTGATACCTCTGACAGTAAACTACGTTTAGTGAGTGTACTGCATGATTTATTGTTTATCCTTTTGAGATTCAAAGTATCTTCCTGTGTGTTCCAATTAAGTCCCAGCATATTGCTGCAATCAGGAATTTCAGTTTCAGGGAAATCTTCTTTAATAAGTTCCCTTAATTGCTTTGAATTTGTATTCCACATCCTTAGAGGCATATTTGCTTCTTTCATCTCCTTGTTAGCTTCTCTGTATAAGGATTTCAAATCATCCTCTTTATTCACAGTACCTTGAAGATTGTCCACATAGAAACTTTTCTTTAAGATTTCTTTGAAGGGACTTTCAGATTTCTTCAAATGTGTATTTAGAGTAGCTTCTAATAAGAATGGAGAGGATGTTACACCAAATAATACTGATTTAAAACGATAAGTTTTCACAGGACTTTGAGGATCATGTGGATTTTCAGGCCACAAGAATCGAGTATAATCTCTATCTATTTCTTGTAGTCCTACTCTTAAGAAAGCTTTGGAAATATCAGCCGTGTAGGCATATGGGTTTGTGCGAAATTTCATAAGCACGTCTCCAAGCTTCTCAGTTAGTGAGGGTCCGGTCATCAGACAGTCATTAAGACTTGCTACATCTTTATTTGCACGTGAGCTGCAATTATATACAACACGTAGTGGAGTGGTTTCAGAATCTTTTCTGACTCCATGGTGCGGGAGATAATGAGCTTCTGTCTTCAACTTATCTTCGACTATTTCCTCAATGAATTTATTGTCCAACTGTTCTTGTATGATATTATCATAGACAGTCAGTAGCTCTGGATTCTTCCTGAGCTCATGTATTTGTGCTTTCATTTGTCCGAAAGCCATGCGATAATTGCTAGGCAGATGTGGTGGATTTAATTTCCATGGTAACCTAACCCAATACTGTCCATCTTTATATTTGACAGTGTCCAAATATTGGTTATAAGTCTGAGACTCTTGTGGGCTTGGTTTATTTGCATCAATACCTATCGCATCTAAATCCCACAACTTATCAACTGGTTCATTCATTTCTTCCAGTAATGATAATTTTTGCTGTGGTACATGATCAGCGGTTATTCTCGTAACTAGTACATTTTCCACTGAATCAATATCAGCTTCTTTCCCACTTTGAGAGGGAATGGGACCATATATCATGTGGCCTCCTGCTGTTTTCAGCAAGTGAACATCATGTTTACTTACTATATTTTGCACAAAACAGTGATAATAATCACTTCCAATGATTAAATCAATTGGACTAATTGTGTCCGTCTGTATGTCAGGACAGGCTAACTTGACCTTAGCTGCTTTTAGTGCTGCAACTGTTTCTTTTAATCCCAGGATCTGCACAGACTTAGGCAAATCATCTACTACCACAGCTTCTACTGTCTTTTTCCTGTTTCCTAGACCAACAGTGATTCTGGCTAGGTCATATGTCTGTTTACCAGAATTGTGGAAAAAATCAGCTATATCTAACTGTATTTTGGCATAGGGTTGTTTATTCAGTTTCTGCAACACTGTTCTTCTTATGAAGGACCTTTGTGAGCCTTGATCAAATAGTGCATAATGGGCATAATGCTGTATGATGCATACCCTTGCATTTAAAACACTTCTTCAGTGAGCATTTTCCTCCCTTGTGTTCACCTAAACACTTGATGCACCTTTTCAGCTGATGAACACGTTGTTTACGTGCCTCCATTGATGTGTATTGAATACAATGCTGTGCCCAATGTGTTCCATCACAAAGTACACATTTTGGAGTACGTTTATGTATGACAGTTTGTTTACTGTCTGTTGTATTCACAGCTTGATAAATGCCTATATGGGATTTCCCATTTTGTGGTTTAGTGGGAGCAGGTATACTCTTTTTATACTGAGTAGAAGGTTTGTTATTCACGGGATTTGTGGATTTTTCATCTTGTCTCGTTGCTTGCATGCATGAAACTATTGTTTGTAAACCATTGCTAATTTCCTCACAAGTGAAATAGCGTTTATTGAACATAATATTTAATCGTTCAATAGTTTGTGGTGACAACTTATCTTGTACAATACCACTGATAAACCAATCACACTGCCTTAGGTCATATTTAGCACCTAGATATCTGAGACTATTGTCTAATGTGATTCTAAATGCCTGTAAGTCTGAATAACAATGTTTGGGTGGCTTCAAGCTTGATATTAAGACTGCATGTCTAACTCTAGCCTTGTCATCATTAAAGTAATTGTCTGCTAAGACACGTAAGGCTATTTGATAATTGCCTTTGACCACCGGAAATGACTTAATCAGTTCATAGGGTTCTCCCTTCACAAGACATTTAAGATAATTGAACTTAGCAATTTCATCTATGTCAGTTCGTGAATTTACTATGGATTGAAAACCACTAATGAATTCTTCATAATTATGACCTTGGAAAATAGGTAATGACAATGTAGGTAAGCTTGGTAATGGGACACTTGTTGTTACAGGTGTAACAGGTGTTTGACCACTAGTAGGAGGTCTCTGTGACAGAGTTTTACGGCAGATAGCCTGTACTCCCGTCCACCTTAATTGTTGGTCACTAAAAGTATCCAAAACATTTTTAATTTCATCCTCAGATGGATCTGATTCAAGAAATTTATTTTCATAATGTGTATAGTCTGAATTAATTATTTCCAGACGCTGTATAAATAATCCAAACATGACCTCAAGATCATCAAAATCTATGTTTGTATCTTGAGTTAATCCTATACAGACTGAAATTAGATTTTCTAATTGTGTAATCTTAGTCTGTAAAGACTGAAACTGAGTTTTCAAACAAGCCATTTTAATGGTATACTGAAAATTCTAGCATCACACTTAGAGTGTTTAAAAACACTGTACTGCTATAAACAGCTGAGTTTTTGTTATGCTTAAGTCAGCAATAATCGATTCAGACACTACTGACCCACTAAGCTTAACCTCAGGGTCAATGACCATGAAGGGTACATCGTACATGTGGCTGGTGTTTATGACTTGAGTTTGCTGTGTCAGCCTGACCACGATGATTAATCGTAAATAACGATATTATACACTTCATTCACTATACACTATAAATGTCACTGTATAACTGTAAATCACACATGAATATTACTTACACATATATAAATTTCACTGTTAATATATATTTGAAAGCTTACACTTTATATATAAGTTCCTTTAATATAACAGGTAGATCTATAAGAAACAAACTTTAACACAATCTTGTCTCTTAATTTCTGTCTATAAACATTATAAACACTGTGTATATATATACACTCAGACAAACAACATCACTTGGGTTGTTGTCTTAATCAGCAATTTCGAGATTGGAGCAGTTGATGGAGGGTGCAGGATACCATCCCCCGTCTTCTTGTTGGGTGAGTCACCCAGCTCCCGTTTTCGTTGGGTGAACGCTGGGTGAGCGCCCGTTTTCTTTTGGCTGCCCATTCTCTGTGATTGAGTCTGGAGGGACTCATTTATACTGATTTATATTGTAAAACACTAGTTTTACAGCTTTTTTCGAAGGACCTTGGCTCATAGGTTATTTGTACACTGTAGTACAACATATTTGGACCACAGTGTGGTCTTTATCCGGTTCGAGCACGACCAATTCTGTTGAGAAATGGCATTACCAGTTAAGTTTAAAGACTTATACTTAACTTAAAAGGACAACTCATCGCCTGCACAGCCGCCCCTGCAGACGAGGTCTAGAAGCTGTCGAAACCATCTCAACATGGGCTGTCAAGAAATATAATTTGTATGATTATAAATTACCCCTAGGGGGTGTTATGTCAGCATATTTCATACACTGGTGGCTGATGATGTACGTACTTGTTTGGATTCAATGGTCCGCATATCACCGGGGTTTATGATAAGTGACTAACTCACGATTTTATACTCAACTGCGAAGTCAATAGTAGTACATCACGAGTTAGAACACTTACCTGGGTATATGTATCTGACCCGTAATTACGCCTGGATATCCGTTGAGTTGATTGAAGAATAGTGTTCTTTGAAGAATGTCGCACTACACACTGTTGGATCGCAACACTCGTTGTTACACTGTTCATCAATAATTGTTCACACAATATCACTAAGAAGTTGATCACACTTCTCTGTAAGTGTTTATCGTGTTTTGTGAGACACTTTGTCCACACTAACGCACAGATCAGTGTTCTTTGTTGGTTATCCTGGCGTCAGTGTCACTCGTAGTAGAGTCAAAGTTAATCTGAAAGACGCCACAGCGCTCCATGCCGTCACTGCCCCCAGCACAAAATAAAAAGCTGACCTAGTACTCCTTGCTTCCTTGCCACTTCCTCGATGAAGCAAAGCAGAATGTTTGATTCTTGCTGTCTTAAGCATAGACAGCAATGTCCACTATTTTTACCATGGTAATAAAGTGGGAGCAGGATTTTCCTTAATTGTCCTGCTAAGTAAGAGATGTACTGTCTCTTATAAAAATACACTTTGCAACACCGCTGCAAGGAGCAGAGGTCACTTGACTACGTCGCATAGCATCTGTGATCAATTACTCACTGTAGCAGTAAACAAGATGCTCGCCCCTTCTGAGAGGGCTTGGTCCCTCAGGGCTGAAAGGGGCTGAAGGGGCTGAAAGGGCTGAAGGGGGCTGATACCCCCCTCCTGGAGAAAATTTCTCTGCATGGGCGACTGTTTGAATAATATCTGGATATGTGAGCGATGATGAAAACGAAACTAATGTTATATTTTATCCTAAGTAAATTAAACACTAGTAATGAATCCTTCAAAATATTTGTTAGCCTATGCTGGGTCTCATTTTTACCCCCTGGAAATGTAATCTGAATTAAATTTTAAGATGTCTTCACACCTAATGACCACATATAGAAAACCATATGTTGCCAAGGTTAGGTTAGGATGGACCAGACGAGACCTGGGATTAATAATGCTTGATGATCTTACGCTTAAGGATCTCAAGTTTTGCTTTTCCACCTGCAAGGGAATGATAGGCTAGGTTACTATAGCCATCAAGTCAATCGGTCAAACATGGAATATTCGCCTGTGCATACAGGCTCTCGACAGCGAAGGAACGAAAAGCAGCTGGACACAAACGTAATCCCTGATGATGAATGAGATCAAGGAGTTGCAGGAGAGGCCGCAGAATATATCTGGTTGCCATAGTCTAGTTTAGATAAAATTATGGTTTAATGAAATCGAAGGAGAGTTGGACGATCCTGCTTCCCAGAAAGATGAGCCAGGGTTTAATGGAGGTTCAGCCGGCTATGGCAAGTTGCTTTCAGGGAGGTAATATGAGGTTTCCAAGTCAGCCGGCAATTAAACAGAAGGCCAAGAAATCTGACCAAATCACATTCAGAAAAAATGGAGTGTCAGAGACAACAGAATGTCTAGTAAAAGCAATCCGGTGCGTTTTAGTACCAGATAATTTAAACCCACGAGTGCTGGCCCAATGAAAAACACGGTGGATAACATTCTGGAGAGAGAGGCTGCTACTAGGTGGCGGTTAGCGCCTCCACAAGCTATAAAGGTAAGTGTAGTCCAAATAGGTGAAAACTTGGAATTTTACTGAAATATATATATATATATATATATATATATATATATATATATATATATATATATATATATATATATATAATTACACAGTATATATATATATATATATATATATATATATAAACAATATATATATATATATATATATATATATATAAACACAAAATATATATATATATATATAAAACTTAGAATCATTATATATATATATATATATATATATAGATATATATAAATACACCATATATATATAGATATATATATATATATATTTACACATTATATATATATATATATATATATATATAATTACACATTATATATATATATATATATATATATATAATTACACATTATATATATATATATATATATATATATATATATATATATATATAGGAATTAGATCAATTACTTAAAAAACTTTACTGATCGGCTTCAAATTTTTACCATTGATGGGCATAATTAAAACTGTCAGTTTTAATTTCCCAGTTTTATTGAATGTGCTTTAAAATCTGTATGGCGGTGTATCTTTATAAGATGTAGTTATTTTTATTAATTTTGAGGTGTGTGTGTGTGTACTCACCTAATTGTGTGTGTGTGTGTGTGTGTGTGTACTCACCTATTTGTACTCACCTATTTGTGGTTGCAGGGGTCGAGTCCTAGCTCCTAGCCCCGCCTCTTCACCGGTTGCTACTAGGCCCTCTCTCTCCCCGCTCCATGAGCTTTATCAAACCTCGTCTTAAAACTGTGTATGGTTCCTGCCTCCACTACGTCATTTTCTAGGCTATTCCACTGCCTTACAACTCTATGACTGAAGAAATACTTCCTACTATCTCTCTGACTCATTTGTGTCTTCAACTTCCAATTGTGGCCTCTTGTTTCTGTGTCCCCTCCCTGGAACATCCTGTCTTTGTCCACCTTGTCTATTCCACGCAGTATTTTATATGTCGTTATCATGTCTCCCCTGACCCTCCTGTCCTCCAGTGTGGTCAGGCCGATTTCCCTTAATCTTTCCTCATAGGACATTCCCCTTAGCTCTGGAACTAACATTGTCGCATACCTTTGTACTTTCTCTAGTTTCTTGACGTGCTTTATCAAGTGCGGGTTCCAAACAGGTGCTGCATACTCCAGTATGGGCCTAACATACACGGTGTACAGTGTCTTGAATGATTCCTTACTAAGGTATCGGAATGCTGTTCTCAGGTTTGCCAGGCGCCCATATGCTGCAGCAGTTATCTGAGTGATGTGTGCTTCCGGAGACATGCTCGGTGTTATACTCACCCCAAGATCTTTCTCCTTGAGTGAGGTTTGCAGTCTTTGGCCACCTAGCCTATACTCTGTCTGTGGTCTTCTGTGCCCCTCCCCCATCTTCATGACTTTGCATTTGGCAGGATTAAATTCGAGAAGCCATTTGCTGGACCAGGTGTCCAGTCTGTCCAGGTCTCTTTGAAGTCCTGCCTGGTCCTCATCAGATTTAATTCTCCTCATTAACTTCACATCATCTGCAAACAGGGACACTTCTGAGTCTAACCCTTCCGTCATGTCGTTCACATATACCAAAAATAGCATTGGTCCTAGGACCGACCCCTGTGGGACCCCGCTCGTCACAGGTGCACACTGTGATACATCATTACGTACCATGACTCGTTGTTGCCTCCCTGTCAGGTATTCTCTGATCCATTGCAGTGCCCTTCCTGTTATATGCGCCTGATGCTCTAGCTTCTGCACTAATCTCTTGTGAGGAACTGTGTCAAAGGCCTTCTTGCAGTCCAAGAAGATGCAATCAACCCACCCCTCTCTCTCTTGTCTTACTTCTGTTATTTTATCATAAAACTCCAGAAGGTTTGTGACACAGGATTTGCCTTCCGTGAATCCGTGCTGGTTGGCATTTATACTCCTGTTCCGTTCCAGGTGCTCCACCACTCTCCTCCTGATAATCTTCTCCATAATTTTGCATACTATACACGTCAATGACACAGGTCTATAGTTTAGTGCCTCTTTTCTGTCTCCTTTTTTAAAAATGGGAACTACATTTGCCGTCTTCCATACCTCAGGTAGTTGCCCAGTTTCCAGGGATGTGTTGAAGATTGTGGTAAGTGGCACGCACAACATATCTGCTCCCTCTCTAAGGACCCACAGGGAGATGTTGTCTGGTCCCATTGCCTTTGAGGTATCGATGTCCCTTAGCAGTTTCTTCACCTCCTCATCTGTATGTATGTCGTCCAACACTTGTTGGTGTATTCCTTGCTGGTGTCCCCGTCTGGTCTGTCCCCCCAGAGTCCTTCCTGTCTCTACTGTAAATACTTCCTTAAATCTCTTTTTTAGCTCCTCACATACCTCTTGATCGTTTCTTGTGAGTTCTCCACCTTCTTTCCTCAGCCTTATCACCTGGTCCTTGACTGTTGTCTTCCTCCTAATGTGGCTATACAGCAGTTTCGGGTCAGATTTGACTTTCGATGCTATGTCATTTTCATACTGTCGCTGGGCCTCCCTCCTTATCTGTGCATACTCGTTTCTGGCTCTTCTACTAATCTCCTTGTTTTCCTGGGTCCTATGCCTCCTGTACCTTTTCCATTCTCTGTTGCACTTAGTTTTTGCCTCCCTACACCTTCGGGTAAACCAAGGACTCGTTTTGGTCTTCCTATTATTTCCGTTTCCCTTGGGAACAAAACTTTCCTCTGCCTCCTTGCACTTTGTTGCCACATATTCCATCATCTCGTTTACTGATTTTCCTACCATTTCTCTGTCCCACTGAACCTCCTGCA
The DNA here is from genome assembly GCF_038502225.1 of Cherax quadricarinatus. Lineage (NCBI taxonomy): Eukaryota > Metazoa > Arthropoda > Malacostraca > Decapoda > Parastacidae > Cherax > Cherax quadricarinatus. The sequence continues at coordinate 26,454,787 of NC_091298.1, forward strand.
GGAAGTTTCTCATACCTGTGTAGTCCCCCCTTTTATAGTTTGACCTGTCCCCTTCAGTTCCTGTTACCTTCTTCACTTGTAACTCTACTATATAGTCAAAACTCAGAACCACATGATCGCTAGCTCCAAGGGGCCTCTCATAAGTGATGTCCTCAATGTCTGAACTGCTCAGGGTGAACACAAGATCCAGTCTTGTATGTGTGTGTGTGTGTGTGTGTGTGTGTGTGTGTGTGTGTGTGTGTGTGTGTGTGTGTGTGTGTGTGTGTGTGTGTACGCGTGTGCGTGCTTGCGCCAATATGCCCCTCTTTTTTTTTTTAATTTTATGAAACTGTTTTTAAAAAATCTAAATAATTTTTTTTTCTTAACGGATTGTTGACAGTTTTAAAAAGAATGTAAATGTTAAAAGTTATCTGAAAAAAAAAAGTCCGCAGAATTATCAAACTTTTTTTTTTGGGGGGGAGGGTGAGTATTTTCAGCTACATTTTCATATGTTTTATCACAAATTTTCGTTTATTATTCAAGAAAGTCTTATTCGATGAGCTACAAAATTTCCTTCTTGTGTAGTGTGTTGGGCAAGATTCATGGGACTGTTAGTGTACGCGGATGACTTATGCACAAATGCTACGTATGTTATTCCCATAATTTTGTTTCCGCGTGATTCCAGCAGAAAGGCTCGTGTGATCGGCCATTGTTCTTTTTAACCTCAAAATTGTATAATATAGCATTTTACATTATTGCATTATTTCATTGTAATCCTGCTGAAAGGCTCTTGATCCGAGGAACTTGACTTATTTCCCTTGCTTGAACTGAAATTGAATGCCTCTCATTCCACAACCACTGTATGACATCTACCAGTTTAGTCTGATTATAATATAATAATTGTGAACTACATCAATCTTTAATGGCTGATGTATCGTATGAAGTGGATGGCTCTTTCATGGGTTTAGGCTGTGTAGGCCTATTTTTTATTCAGTGCAATCGCCGGAAAATGCATCTTCTGGTCAGTTTTAAGCATTTATTGCTGAGGTGTTTTACTCAAACGAAACAATTTCTTGATGTTTTGTGGTACAAGTTATCAGGTGCCAATTATATTAATCAAATTGGTTTCTTTGAAATGGTTGAGGAATGTTTCAGAAATAAGTCACAATTTTGACTATTAGGTTATCATAGGTTTAATCAATTATATGTTCTTTTTATGTACCTACAGCATCTGTGTGCCCTCAAGACCATCCTTAAACATTTATGTTATGTACATTTGGACCTTATATGCCCTAATTTATAATTTGTATTGAAGAAATGTTGATAACAGTTTCCATAAGATGGCTGATAAAAGTCTCTTATGATTCCCTTCAGATTTTCAACACTTAAACTTAACTACATCATCATCTTAAGCTGAACTCAGTACTACTTTAATCTCGTGCACTGAGGCAGAGGAAACTTAATTTGTGGAATACTGGGATACATTCCTCGGATCACGCTGCGAACGACATTCATATAGTTTTACCAAAAGTCGCTCTATGATGGCTTTGATAAAACACCTTGTAGGAAATTATGGGAACGAGGTTCACAGATACATTCCTGAAATATTTCATCCACATAATTCGAAGGGGGCACAACTAAGCAACACTTTCTTGTACTTACCATTGTTAGCTGCACCTCAGATTCAAGTGGGATTTTAGAGACACTAGGATACACCGTGCCTCTCCTCTGAGACCCACACACACACACTTTCCCACCCACAAAGTCGGGACTATCAAATATTACAATATAAAATTAATACCAATAATGTTGATAACTTACAAGATAATGAGTGGACTGTATGATGGTTGGTGATTTGAAAAGAAATGAGGGGTTATGTTGAGTATACATTTTATAAAAAATATATAATAGAAAGAAATATTTAACCTGAACACTCACAATGTAATTACTGGATCATAATTATTTTTTTGGAAACACACCCTAACGCTACCACTACAGCTAGAATTTACGATGGCCAGCGCGAAACTACTGTACGTTGTGGGCAAGTGTCACATAGCTAAGGTGTGCTCCTGGGAGAATTGGTTTTCTCTTTTTTTTCTGTCCTTGTTGCCAGAATTGTAAGGGTTTTCCACACTATCCCATTTCAAGTGGAACGTGTCAATAATTTCTTAATTACAGATTGAGTCTGATATACACCAACTGACCTTCGAGGATGCCTGATTACATTGCACAATTCAGACCAGTGTTTATATATCAAATTCATTACGGCGTCTCTCTGCAGCGTCACTCCCCCGGCTGTTCCACACCTCCCTTCACTTAAAATTTCTCGAAGTGTCCAAATAGCATCACATTTTAATACGCAATTATATTATTCATTTACATGTTCTACATTTAGGAAAATTATGCAAAAATTTCCCACACACCTCATATACTGCACAATACATCAGAAAAATGTTAGGATGTGCGGTGTTTGAAAGGGTTGAAATGGAGAAGACAGAATTACACTTAGAATATTTTGTTTGATGTTTGTTTTTGATATACACAGAAGGGAAATTAGCCAAACATGTGTTTTTGTCACAAGATTATTCCCTACACGGTGCCGTTGACCCTATGGTCGGGGAGTTCCTAAAAAGTAACCGTTGACATGTGGAGCTGTTGGTGTGTATGGACACGTGAAGATGGAAAAGTGGTTAGCCAATGGCAGCCACGGCAACAACTAGCATACTTATTTATGCTCTCTGATGCTGAGCATTCTTTCTACAAAATAAAAAAAAGCGAGTCGAGCCCCACCCACTCCCGAGTTTTTTTTTTAATAATCTTTTACTACAAATGACCGCTGCTTTAAAGGGATGAGAGCTACATCTCGTACCTGGTCATGTTGACGTGAGATTATTTGCATTGAAAATAACTACATCTGTGATAGTAATGTCGGGAAAATGCTAACTTTTCTAACGTAGATATACACCAGATTTGAATGTGTTTTCCTGCTGTGTTTATGTTCCGTTGACTAGTACATTGACTTAGTGTTTAGTTTAATGGACACACGTGCAACGTGTAGTGGAAGGAAGGCGGGGTAGGGGTCGGCCTAGGAAAGGTTGGAGGGAGGGGGTAAAGGAGGTTTTGTGTGCGAGGGGCTTGGACTTCCAGCAGGCATGCGTGAGCGTGTTTGATAGGAGTGAATGGAGACAAATGGTTTTTAATACTTGACGTGCTGTTGGAGTGTGAGCAAAGTAACATTTATGAAGGGGTTCAGGGAAACCGGCAGGCCGGACTTGAGTCCTGGAGATGGGAAGTACAGTGCCTGCACTCTGAAGGAGGGGTGTTAATGTTGCAGTTTAAAAACTGTAGTGTAAAGCACCCTTCTGGCAAGACAGTGATGGAGTGAATGATGGTGAAAGTTTTTCTTTTTCGGGCCACCCTGCCTTGGTGGGAATCGGCCAGTGTGTTAATAATTAATAATAAACGTGCAACGTTTAGAATATTTATTTTAAAACCTTTTTCAAACTTCATTATATGTACAGTTAAGCTTCACAAGATTTATGGCTAGCAAACCGTAGCCCAAATTAAAATATTCAGAACGTTACACATATCTATTTACATTGAGTGATGATATATGTTTTAGGTCTATTGTACTGTCATCGGCTTAGTAATTTAAAGCTGCGGACGAGAGGGAATTCCACCATCGCTTTGATTTCTATCGACGTAATTTAAATAACTTTTTTATGAAAAGTATTTCCACATTTTTTTTATAAGAATTATATGATATTTAAGACGAATTTCAGTAATATGTGTTGAGAATACCGGAGGAAAATAACTAATTGGCTTTTTTTTTTTTTTTGGTTACATTATTATTACAATCAAGGGGGAAGCGCTAAACCCGGAGGATTATACAGCGCCTGGGGGGGGGGGATGTGGAAGGCATTCAGGCTTAATTTGGGGAACTGGAGCACAGATCCAATTCCCTAAATCAAGAGCCCCTCACCAACATCAAGGAACCTTCCTTGAGGGGTTTTTGGTTACAAATCAGGGCATAGAGATACGAGAAAATACGAACACTTCAGACACGTAGAAAAGACCTCAGAATATATTAAACAAATCGAAATTTTATATTCAAGTTGAATAATTTATATGCGTATTAATTATCTGATTTATTGGTGAAATTTGCTGACCTTTAATTCAGTAAATAAATGGGACTTATTTTGTGAAAAACAGCACAGTATTACACCTCATTACGTACACTAAAATACATTAATTGTCAGATTTATGATGTAGTCCCTACAATGAATTCTTACGCTTTCGTACTGCTTTATGGCACCCTATCTTGTAAGTAAACTTTAGTATTTGACTAAAACCCTTAATGAAGGAAATGTGACACTAAAACATGAACGTCGAGAGTTTACCTAATGTGTCCTCAGCCTTCTCGATGTTTCCACTTTATTAGTGCATTACACCTCGGTGTTCCCACTTTACTAGTGCATTACACCTCGGTGTTCCCACTTTATTAGTGTATTACACCTCGGTGTTCCCACTTTACTAGTGTATCACACCTCGGTGTTCCCACTTTACTAGTGTATCACACCACTGTCTCGTCTTTATGCACTACTCCATTTATTAATTTATGGTTAGGTATAATTGGTTAACTAATATTAACTGATAATGGAAGAAAGTTTATTTCATGCATCGAGGCACGTTACTTCGTCTTTTAGTATGGTTGTATATGATGTTTTGTAATGTTTGGTAGCTGAGGTTATGTATCTCTTAGACTTCAGCGGCTATCAAAATACATCAAGTTCTGACGTAGGTTGTGCTAGATTGAGTTGAATTACGTTAGATTGACTTGTCTTTGGTTAGTTCGGGTTGAGTTTGGCTAGATTAGAATAACAGACCTGTAAAAAAAAAACATGTATTTAAATATAAACAAGAAAATAAAATGAACGTCTGCCACAGGTCTGGCAACGCTGTGACTAAGCAGCGCCTTGAAATATTCATATATAATATCATTATTTCTACAAGTACACGTACAAGGTATACAGCCCTAGCTGACATCAGTGACGTACTACTACATAGAAACCTGCTTGTTATGCAGAGCATTTCAGGCAAATTATATCAGTTGTGTCCCAGGATGTGACCCACACCAGTCGACTAACACCCAGGTACCCATTTTACTGTTGGGGAAGATAGCCTAATGATTTCACCCTCGCCGGGAATCGAACCTGGACCCTCGCCGTGTGAAGCGAGAGCTTTAACCACCAGTCCACTGGGCGAAAATGGGCTGCTGTTTAACAAAGCAAATTTGTTAGAGTAAGAGTCTTACATTGTAATAGGTATATAGAAGGAATCACAGTCTGTTTACCATCAGTCAAGAATACATGAATCCCTAAAACAGGGATGAAGGTAAACTCGCAGTGTATATTCACTGAGAGACACACACGTTTGGTGTATATCTTTCAGCGTCAAATCTGTCAATAAGTTTTACATCAGCAATGGAAAAACGAATTCAGGCAACCTGAAAATTGCTTCCAGGGGGATCGACGCCCCCCACGACGTGTCCCAGACCAGGCATCACTGAAATAAAACTAGAACGCACGGAATAATGTGTCCCGTCAGCCGCCTAGGACAACTTTGCATTTTCTTATTTCTTAAGACTATATAGAAGTAATGCTGAGGCTGAGCGAAACGTGGTTATGATGTGCATGGATTTACCTCCATCATTCTCGTGGTTACCAGTTTGTGTTCATGAGAACACTTTTTGGTAAGACAATTTAGTATTTGTTCTTTGTTGTGTTGTTTTATAAGTGGTTAATTTTAGTTAGTTTATCTTAGCCTATCTCTAATCTAAAATACCTTAGGTCAACCTAAGCTAAGCTAACCTAAGTAAACCTAACCTAAGTAAACCTATCCTAACTTAAGCTAACCTTTGCCAAATTTAACCTAACCTATTGTAACCTAACATAAGCTTGCTTAACCTATCCGTGCCTAAAATAGCACATAGTGAAAAATCGTCTTGGATCTATATTAGATAGAGCAGGTAATGGCTAAGGGCAAGGCGAGTCTTCCATGAAAGCAATATTAGAGGCGATTCCTGTTTGTCACGGGGTTAAGGGAGGGGTGATGATTATGTTGCTTGGGTCTGCCAAGAAATTTCGATACCTGACGTAAGTGAAATTTCGTTGCCTGACGTATCTGAATGTGTGCGATTTACAGCGACTAACGATATTACTGAACTTTGATGATCGGAAACTGGTCTTCCTCTCATATAACATTTAATAAAAGAGGTGAATCGTGAAATAAAGTATTTCCTCGTCAGTCCTGGCTTTTAACGTGACAGAAACTCAATTCAATATTATTAAGGATTCCCGCACCTATTTCAATTTAAACTGTTGAAATCCACCAGGTGGAGCTTCCCATTCTCCGATATATATATAAACAGACAGCGTGGGGTTTTCCCATGCTCAAGTGATGGGCTGGGTGTGAGAACCTGACTAGCGTGAACGAGCGAGAGCTGCCTAGAGTGAGCCGGCTGGACTTGAATAGCATGAGCCAGCAGAACCTGACTAGCATGACCTCACAGGCCTACTGCAGTGCTCCTCCATCTCGCTTCCCAAGTGCACTCAGCCAGACTTTTAACTCCCGTTTGTGATTTTTCGTTGCTGGTGGTTAGCAATACGTAAAGATGAATTTGTTAAGTAACCTAAAATTAACTACTAAATAACTTTACCGCTGTTTAAATCGACGTTAATTATTGCTACGACTTGCCTCAGTTTGTGAGGTAAATGAAAGCATGTAATCAACTTACATACCCAGTGTCCATACATTGTATGGTTAGTGTTGGGTTGACAAAACGTGCGAGCAAAATGCAGCTTCAGTAAACATCTCGTTAGTCGCATTTACGCGTCAGTTTGCCTAACAGCTTAAGATCGTGCAGAAATCGATGCGTTTTAACGAAGACCCAGATTAAATGTTCCATTCTGAGGGTAGGTTGAGGTCACCTGCGCCAGGAAGACCAGGAGGCTCCGTGATGAAACGTAACTCTGCGGGGTAAAGTTTTCTCTAATAGTGCTTTTTCCAATAACACTTTCTCGATAGTTTGTTTCCCCGAGTGAGCAGAGCGCCTCCCAAAACGCCTCTTCTCAGTAATCGCAACTGTAAAATGCTGGAAGTAGAATTAGAAAAAGAATAGCAAATCTTACTGATTGTATTACTAGCTGTCGAGAGAGAGAGAGAAAGAGAGAGAGAGAGAAAGAGAGAGAGAGAGAGATTATGGAAAAAGAGGATGACTAAAGCAGATAAGAGAAAGAAGCAAGAGAGAAAAAATAATGTATGGAAAAAGGAGGATGATAGTAGATAAAGATATGAAATAAACAGGTTGAAAAGAAGACGGAAACAAGAGAGAGAGAGAGAGAGAGAGAGAGAAAACGGGAGTTCTTCTTGTCCAAATTAAATGGAGTCTTGGTGTAATTACCCTGAATGGGGTAATTAACCTGGATGACGCACGCAAATCACTTGAAATAATTACCTTGTTATCATCAAATTCTGGTCGTTTTGCGAGGAAGGAGCTTCTTAGTAAGATGTTGTTTATCTAAATCTTGGGGGTTCTTTGTGTGTACTCACCCAATTGTACTCACCTAGTTGTGGTTGCAGGGGTCGATTCATAGCTCCTGGGCCCAGCCTCTTCAATGGTAGCCACTAGGTCCACTCTCTTCCTGCTCCATGAGCTGTGTGTGTGTGTGTGTGTGTGTGTGTGTGTGTGTGTGTGTGTGTGTGTGTGTGTGTGTGTGTGTGTGTGTGTGTGTGTGTGTCCGTGTCTGTCTGTGTGTTTGTTAAGTGTAATTGCCTACTTGTAATTACCTATTTGTAGCTGCGGAAACATCTACGCTCCAAGAATTCCGTCTTCTGCATTTAATTCGGTATCCGTGAGAGGAGGATACTCATGAAGATGTCAGTCTTGCTTTCCTTACATAGTTTTCTTGCGATAACTAGAGAATGTTTCTTCTGACCGCCTTCATTCAAACGTTGGTATTTATTTCTTTGAAGATGGTTCGGTTTCGTTTCTGGTTTGTGTGTCAGTTTAACAAATATTTTATTGAAATTAAATTATTTTCACAGGGATAACTTTTGAATCATTCTCCTGATGGGCTTCAGGTTTTCAACGATGGTGGGTTCGACATAAAGGAAAATTTAGATTGTTATTAGGCAGTGTACATGCTGGTGTTTGAAATGGATGGTAAGATTTTCAGTTCAGTATCATGAGAATGCTATATTTAACTGAAATGAAGGTATGAATTAGTTTGGGATTAGTAGTTTCCATAAGATAGCTTGAGAATGTCTCTACTTATGATCTTCAAATTTTCAACACGATTGAATTTTACATAATTGCCTTGGCTCACGTAGTTATTTTTTATCTCCAGTTAGTCTTAAATTTTGTCTGTGTACCGCATTCTCACTTCTTCAAAATTCAACCGATTCTTTACCATTAGTGAATAACCTCTTCCATTTTTCTTTGGGAATAATGAACTGGTTATCATTCCAGAGAATTCTGTCTTTGATGACTGCTATGTATGGATTTTCTTTATCATACTAGAAGAGATGGAGTTACTGGCTCCTCTGCCTCTCAACACAGCATTCCATGCAACTTGACCTCCAGTTAATCAATCCTTTATAATCAGAGAAAATTTTTAAAAAATCGGGAAAAGGATAAATTTACGAACAAATACAATTCATTAATATACTAATAATGAATATATGGGGAATATAGAACAAATGGTAAAGTACCACTTATACAAGCTTACTGGAAGGGAGAGTTATAGCAAGGATTCATTACACAACTGTAATTGTCTGTGGAAGCTTCACTTACAACTACAGTACTGACATAATTATTATGGATTGTTTTTGAAAATTCGACATTTTTCTAATAGAAGATCAATTAAATAAATTTCGTTGACTGTTAATGGATTTACATTTATACACCAGCACAGGTCAGCTAATTTACATTGACTACATTGCCTACACGTGCTTTAGCACGTGTAGGCATCATATTAACGATCAAAGTTTTGCATAATTCCTTGATTCTGGCACAATAAAACCAAACCTTAATGTCGCTCTACGAGTTGAACCTTGATCATAATGGGAACTTCGTGTATTTCATCCTTCAGTAAAGATCACTAAGCTCTCAACAGGGTCCATGTCGGGGGAATTTCGAGCTCATGTGAGCAGCTCAGCGCCATTTTGTGCGTATCATGTCCTTACTGATGTTGCCATACATGGGGCTGAGTCTTGTTGGAATATCCAACGTCCATGACCACACCAATCCCCTATCTGAGGCAATAATTGGCGTTGTAATACTTCTATATACTTAACCTGATTCATGGTACTCTCACCAATGAGCAACCGACTTGCTCTATGAACGGAAATGGCTCCCCACACCATGATTTTCTAAGGAAATTTGATCACGTTCTTGAGACATTCAGTTATAAAACGCTCACCTGACTTCCTTCTTACTGTCTGCACACAGTCATCCAGCACTGCAATGGTTGACACATCAGAAAACACCTGCAGCAAATGATTGGTAATCCTAACATCATCTGCAGCAATAGGAAAGACAAAAGAAGCTGAATGATAATCTTAATTTGCTCAAATAGAATTGTCATTGTACTAATAACTGATGTTTTATGAACAAATAAACTGAATGGCTAAATGCAATCCTTACATGCTGCCGTTGTTCAGAAGTCCACTCGATGTGATTCATAGCCCAGACTAAACGTTTCCGTATCAAGAGTTCATTAAGACGCGGCTTCTTTCTGGGACGATATTCTTTCAGTCCTCTCTCCAAAAGCATCTCATTAACTGTCCTTCGAGCAGGTTAACACCTGCTGCCGCTAAGTCAAAGAAAATTTGCTCTTCTGTTCATAAGAGACATTCGTATTATTTTTAGATTTAATCTCGGTGTTTCTCGATTTCTACCACATCTTCTCCCATTAAATCTTGATCGTATTTGAACTTCTTAATTTTACTGATTGAGTTGAAACACCAAGTTCTGTTGCTATGTCTTTTTCAGTGTGCGATCATTTAACAAAACGCTTATCTGCCCTGCTTGATGAGGACCCAAATCGCACAGAAAATACACAGTAATGGAATTATCATAGTCAATAAGAAGCAGAAAGCAACCCTTGTGGGCCAAACCAGGACAATGAATTATTCAAAATTCTCATCGTTGGAAGGGCCACACGTGTTAAAGTACTTATGTATGCCAGTAGTAGTCAAACCAAATATTAATCAATGTAAAATAGTTGCCTTGTACTGGTGTATCAAAATAAATCCATTAGTAGTCAGTGAAATTGGTTTAACTGACCATTTAGTAAAGAGTATCAGACTCTAAAAAAATCCATAATAATAATTCCAGTACTGAAGTCAAATACAGTTTCTACATAAGTCTTCGATTCGTCTGTTGGTCCAGCCACGGCAAAGGCTCGATTTCTTTTTTAGATCCTCTCACGGAGAAGGGAGTGTGGACCTACTAGCGACCAACGAAGAAGCGGAGTCAGGAGCTATGACAAGACCAGGGCTTGGTCCCTTCTGTCCCGGTGTAGTAGGCTCCACTCCTTCCCTTGTAAGAACAAGTCACCCCTTTATTCCATGTCAAGTGGATTGGTAGGGTTGCAGGAGGATCACATCTCTCGTTACAGTGTTCTTTACTTCACCATTTTGTGATTCCACCTATATTTGTGTGCCACATTCTGATCTTCGTCTCGTTCACATTATGCAGAAACTTCTGGTACTGGGATCGACTTCTGAAGAGAGGGTGACTGAAGAGTGGAATTAAGGTGTGTGTTAGTTACCGTTGGTAAAGGCACTTGTTGATAGACACTTGGACTGTACTCAGTTGTGGTTGCAGGGGTCGAGTCACAGCTCCTGGCCCCGCCTTTTCGCTGGCCGCTACTAGGTCGCTCTTCCCTCTCCATGAGCTTTATCATACCTCCACTACATCACTTCCCAGACTATTCCACTTCCCGACAACTCTGACAGAAAAAATATTTCCTAATATCCCTGTGATTTATCTGAGTCTTCAACTTCCAACTGTGACCCCTTGTTGCTGTGTCCCATCTCTGGAACAACCTGTCTCTGTCCACCTTGTCGATTCCTCTCAGTATTTTGTATGACGTTATCATATCCCCCCTCTCTCCTGTCCTCCAGTGTCGTCAGGTTGATTTCTCTTAACCTCTCCTCGTAGGACATACCCCTTAGCTTCGGGACCAGTCTATCTGCAAACCTTTGCACTTTTAGTTTCCTTACATGCTTGGCTAAATGTGGGTTCCAAACTGGTCCTGCACACTCCAATATAGGCCTACTGTACACGCTGTATAGGGTATTGAACGATTCCTTATTAGATGTCGGAATGCTGTTCTTAAGTTTGCTAGGCGCCCGTAAGCTGCCCCAGTTATTTGGTTGATGTGCGTCTCAGGAGATGTGCCCAGTGTTATATTCACCCCAAGGCCCTTTTCCTTGAGTGAGGTTTGTAGTCTCTGCCCCTTTCCCCCCTAGACTGTACTCCGTCTGCAGTTTTCCTTCCCCAATCTTCATGACTTTGCACTTGGTGGGGTTGAACTGCATGAGCCAGTTTCTGGACCTATCCAGATCACTTTGTAGTCCTGCCTGGTCCCCGTCCGACTGAATTCTTCATCAACTTCACATCATTTGCTAACAGACATACTTTGGAGTCTATTCCTTCTGTCATGTTCACAAATACCAGAAACAGCACCGGTACTCGGACTGATCCTTGTGGAAGCCCGCTCGTCATAGGCGCCCACTCTGACGCCACGCCACGTACCATGACCCTCTGTCGTCTTCCTGACAGGCATTCCTAAATCCATTGCAATGCTTTCCCTGTTATCCCTGCCTGGTCCTCCAGCTTTTACACTAGTCTCTTGTGTGAAACTGTGTCAAACGCCTTCTTACAGTCTAAGAAAATGCAATCCACCCACCCCTCTCTCTCTTGTCTTACTGCTGTCACCCTGTCATAGAACTCCAGTAGGTTTGGGACACAGGATTTCCCATCCGTGAAACCGTGCTGGCTGTTGTTATGCTTATTCCTTTCTAGGTGCTCCACCACTCTTCTACTGATAATCTCCATGACTTTGCATAGCATACTTGTCAGTGACACTGGTCTGTAGTTTAGTGCTTCGTGTCTGTCTCCTTTTTTTAAAAACTGGGACTACATTTGCTGTCTTCCGTGTGTGTGTGTGTGTGTGTGTGTGTGTGTGTGTGTGTGTGTGTGTGTGTGTGTGTGTGTGTGTGTGTGTGTGTGTGTGTGTGTGTGTGTGAGTTTGTGAGAAAGAGAATTTTAGTTAGATTATTCGTGTTTTATCTCTATTTTTTTTATCTGGAAAGGTTTCTACATAACTTATGAAAAGCTAAAACATTTCCATAATCATTGAAACATTTCAAATACAACAACAAAGACGTCACCTCAACGTTGCTCGCCTCAGATTCATTACTTGTATTTCAACCTAATTTATTCATGAAAATAACCAATTATTTTTCTGATACATTTCAAGCACCTAAACTTTAATCAATTTTCTCCTGCAGGTAGCCCAGGTCGCAGCAGGAACAAGAAGGAAGGGAGCTCCTGGTCCCCGCCAGAATTCGACGAGACACTGGCGAACAACGTCACAGTTATAGAAGGAGAGACTGCATCTCTTCCCTGCGTTGTCACCAAGCTGAGGGGACGCTCGGTGAGTGCTGCTCAGGGAAGATGAATGGACAGTACGAGTAGTTTGTCAGGAGAAATAGGAAAATTTCTCTTGTCAAGGATCTTTGTCATAAGATTACATTCAGTAGCGATTTTAATCATTTGACCGAGCACTTCGGCTAGCTTATCTGCTTACCTCACAAAAACACACAACTCATATGAAACGTGATCGTTAGTTTGAAGCCAAGATATATATATATATATATATATATATATATATATATATATATATATATATATATATATATATATATATATATATGGTAGTAGGCTGGCAAACAACACCCACCCAGGGAGGTACTACCGTCCTGCCAAGTGTGTGTGAAACAAACCTGTAATTGTTTTACATGGTGGTAGGATTGTTGGTGTCTTTTTCCTGTCTCATAAAAATGCTGGATAACAGGTATATCTTAATACTTTTACTTACACTTAGGTCACACTACATAGGCACGCACATTCATATATATAAACAAACACATCTATGATTTTTCATCTTTTTCTTAATAATTCTTGTTCTTTATTTCCTCTATTCTCCATGGGAAAGTGGAAAAGAATCTTTCCTCCGTACGCCATGCGTATCGTATGAGGCGACTAAAATGCCGGGAGCAATGGGCTAGTAACCCCTTGTCCTGGAGAAAATACTAAAAAGAGAAGAAAAACTTTATAAAATTGGGATGCTTGAATGTTCGTGGATGTAGTCCGGATGATAAGAAAAAGATGATTGTTAATCTTATGAATAAAAAGAAGTTGGATGTCCTACCTCTAAGCGAAACAAAGCTGAAGTTTCAGTGGGGAGAAATAAATGGGATTAAGTAAGGAGTATCTGAGAGAGTTAGAGATAAGGAAGGGGTAGCAATAATGTTGAAGGACCAGTTATAGAAGGAGAAGAGGGAATATAAATGTATAAATTCAAGGATTATGTTGATTAAAAGAAGGGTCAGATGCAAAAATTGGGTCATAATAATGCGTATGCATCTGGAGAAGAGAGGAGTGTAGAGGAGAGAGAGGAGTGTAGAGGAGAGAGAGAGAGAGAGAGAGAGAGAGAGAGAGAGAGAGAGAGAGAGAGAGAGGGAGAGTTGGGGAGATATTAAGGGAGTGCGTAGGAATTTTTGAACCAAGTGAGAGTAATTGTGGTAAGGGACCAAAATGCTGAAGTAGGAGAAACGTTTAGAGAGGGTGTGGTAGGTAAGTTTGAGATGCCAGGTGTAAATGATAATGTGGGCACTTTGATTAAACTTTGCATACAAAGAGGTTTGGTTATAGGTAATTCATATTTTAATAAAAATAGGGTAAATAAATATACAAGATATGATGCTGGGCGTAATGACAGTAGTTTGATGGACTACGTATTGCCAGATAAAAGACTTAAGTAGACTTCAGGATGTACATGTTTATAGAGGGGGCACAGATATATCAGACCACTTTTTAGTTGTAGCTACAGTGAGAATAAAAGGTAGATGGGATACAAGAAAAATAGAAGCAGCAAGTAAGAGAGTGGTGAAGGTTTATAAACTATAGGAGGAGGCAGTTAGGGTAAGATATAAACAACTATTGGAGGATAGATGGGCTAGTGAAAGTCTAGGCAACGGGGTTGAAGATGTATGGGGTAGGTTTAAGAATGTAGTGTTAGTGTTCAGCAGAAGTTTGTGGTTACAGGAAAGTGGGTGCGGGAGGGAAGAAGAGCGATTGGTGGAATGATGTAAAGAGAGTAGTAAGAGAGAACAAATCAGCATATGAGAGGTTTTTACAAAGTAGTAGTGATGCAAGGAGGGAGGAGTATATGGAGAGAAAAAGAGAGGTTAAAAGAGTGGTGAAGCAATCTAAAAAGAGAGCAAATGAGAGAGTGGCTTAGATGTTACCAATAAAACTTTTTTCAAAATAAGAAAAAGTTTTGGAGTGAGATTAATATGTTGAGGAAACCTAGGGAACGAGTGGATTTGATAGTTAAAAATGGGAGAGAAGAGTTATTAAACGGAGAGTTAGAGGTATCAGGAAGATGGAGGAAATATTTTGAGGAACTGTTAAATGTTGAAGATAAGGAAGCTGTGATTTCGTGAATAGGGCAAGGAATAATAACATCTTGTAAAAGTGAGGAAGAGCATGTTGTGAGTGTGGGGGAATTTCGTGAGGCAGTGGGTAGAATGAAAGGGTGGAATTGATGGGATAAAGTTAAAAGCAGGTGGGTATATAGTTTTGGAGTGGTTGGTGCTATTATTTAATAAATGTATGGAAGAGGGTAAGGTACCTAGGGATTGGCAGAGAGCATGCATAGTTCCTTTGTATAAAGGCAAATGGGACAAAATGTAGTGCAAAAATAATAGGGAAATAAGTCTGAGTATACCTGGTAAAATGTATGGTAGAGTTATTGTTGAAAGAATTAAGAGTATTATAGCAGATGAACATGGAGGCTTTAGGAAAGGTAGGAGGTGTGTAAACCAAATAAACAGTGTGTACATAAGAGTAAAAAAGTTTTTTGACACATGGATTTGGAAAAGGTGTATGACAGGGTGGATAGGGGGGCAATGTGGCAGATGTTGCAAATGTATGGAATAAGAGGTAGGTTACTGAAAGCAATGAAGAGTTTTTACGAGGATAGTGATGCTCAGGTTAGAGTATGTAATAGTAGGCCTTAGACAAGGATGTGTGATATCACCATGGTTGTTCAATATATTTACAGATGGGGTTCTAAGAGAATTGAATGCGATGGTGTTGGCAAGAGGTGTGGAGTTAAAAGATATAGAATCTAACACGAAGTGGGAGTTGTCACAGTTGCTCTTTGCTGATGACACTGTGCTTTTGGGAGATTCTGTAGAGAAGTTGCAGAGGTTGGTGGATGAGTTTGGTAGGGCATGTAAAAGAAGAAAATTAAAAGTGAATATAAGAAAGAGTAAGGTTATGGTGATAACAGAAAAAATAGGTGACGAGAGATTGGATATCAGATTATAGGGAGAGAGTATGGAGGAGGTGAATGTATTCACATATTTAGGAGTGCACGTGTCAGCAGATGGGTCTATGAAAGATGAAGTGAATCATAGAATTGATGAGGGGAAAAGGCGAGTGGTGCACTGAGGAGCCTGTGGAGACAAAGAACTTTGTCCTTGGAAGCAAAGAGGGGAATGTATGAGAGTATAGTTTTACCAACGCTCTTATATGGGTGTGAAACATGGTTGGGAAATGTTGCAACAAGGAGAAGGCTGGAGGCAGTGGAGATGTCTGAGGGCAATGTGCGGTGTGAATATAATGCAGAGAATTCGTAGTTTGGAAATAAGGAGCTGGTGCAGGATTACCAAAACTGTTAGACAGAAAGCTGAGGAAGAGTTATTGAGGTGGCTCGGACAAATAGAATGACTTCGAGAGTATATAAATCTGTAGTGGAGGGAAGGCGGGGTAGGGGTCGCCCTAGGAAAGGTTGGATGGAGGGGGTAAAGGAGGTTTAGTGTGTGAGGGGCTTTGACTTCCAGCAAGCATGCGTGTGTATGTTAGAAAGGAGCGAATGGAGACAAATGGCTTTTAGGACTTGACTTGCTGTTGGAGTGTGAGCAGGGTAACATTTATAAAGGGGTTCAGGGAAACCGTCAGGCCGGACTTGAGTCCTGGAGATGGGAAGTACAATGCCTGCACTCTGAAGGAGGGGTGTTAATGTTGCAGTTTTATAACTGTAGTGTAAGTGTGCCTCTGGCAAGACAGTGATGGAGTGAATGATGAAAATTTTTCTTTTTCGGGCCACCCTGCCTTGGTGGGAGAAGGAGATATATATATATATATATATATATATATATATATATATATATATATATATATATATATATATATATATATGCCTAGACAACATTGTTCAAAGATTCTTCTAAAAATGATGAGTACTCCTCCTTTAAGAGTATCTTTTAGGAAAAATATTCTGGGATTCTATTTAAGATAAATCTTTCGTTATATATTTCCGCAAAATGTTGTCAGGATATCATATAGATTCTTTAAATGTTAATTATTGTGTTATTAACAATACAGGTAACTGCAAATATTAAACCAACTCTGATTCTCCTATTATTTTGAGTTACTTTGCTGTGTCTGTGTTTTCCACACAGATGCTGTGAATAACTGTATGGATACATCTATACAGTTATGGAAAACAACTATGATAACAATATGAACGTGTTCTATCACTTTTTCAGTGAAACTAGAAAAGTATAAATAAGGGCACAGATATTTATGGCAAATTTCAAAGTTTAAGAAATAAAATATTTTGGTTCAAGTATGTTGAAGGCTATGTCAGATATCTCCAGGTATTTCATAATTTATGAACTATTTGATCCAGGCGCACAGAGCTCTTACAAGCATGAAAGAGAACACTGAATTCTTAACCTTGTTAATGCATGACAGATATCTTTCGAGTTTAAACTCGTTGCACTTTTTAATAATTCAAACACTTAGAAATGGTATCGGGTTATTTTTATTCAAACTCAACACTAAATCTTATGGTTGGGACTTGGCTATTTAATTCAATTATGAAATTTATTAAAATATCCATTTCTGAAGATCATTCATATATCTCTACTCTGGTATTTTGCATTATGGGGCACATTTCTAAGTGCCAATATGGTGTAAAAAAATATTAACGACTAGGGTATGGGAATTTTTCATAACCATACCAACTTTTACATGAAGTACTCATCAAACACAAATTTGATATCATTGCTACAATATAATAGGTTCAGTTGTTGTGAACAAAGGCAAAAGTTAAATATAATTGCACTGTTATTTAAAAAAAAAATTAAGTCAACAACAGGGACCCTAGCAAATATTTTTATATCAAGAGTAATTATTGTGATCTAAACACAGTTTATTTAATTAGTCCATTTGATTCCTATTGTTTATTAAATTAAAAGCGTTACCTACAAAAGAGTTGAGAATACTTACTAACCTCTTTTATTATTTCCAACAGAATCAATGGAACTAATTATGTTCTTAGTTGGATTATTTGGGTTATGAAGAGTATATAAGAAAAGCCTGGAATTAATATTAAACAGAACAAATATAGCATTAAATCAGGCTAATAGTTTAATGATCTGTTTAGTCATGTAAGAAATTACCATCATTTTGAGAAGTTAAAAATGAAAACTTGGTGACATGTTAAGTGATTGAATGAAATATAATACTGTTTTCAAACTGTGTAACAGCAAATTCTGAGTTACACATGTTGTTCATGATCACCATATAAACGGGTAATTCCCTTTTATCTAGTGAACCAAGAAAACAAATGTTATCTTACTTTTTTCTAATAAAACTGCTTCTCAAAAATCTACAACAAATCCATCACCAGTATGGTAGAAGACATACGATCAGTAAGGTACTCACGAGCTCTGCAGTCTTCCAACATATCGAATCTGGCAATCACACTATCACCTAGGAAGGTACCGATAAAATTCACAAAATTTAAGACAAATAGAAAACGTTAGAAGCAACGTTAATCGAGCACCAGTTAAACTAACTTTTCAATAGGACACTTAATACCCGACTTAATGTTTTATTAAACATTTAGAAGTTTACCCCAACATTGAATATAATTTTGAATCCAAACCCCGTTCAACTGGCAAGTTTCCAAGAAGCTGCACACCTCACCCAAATATATACTACTTCAAGTCAAACTCTGACTCACCTACATGGAGCACTTGCTATCCCAGCAAGTCACGATTATTTAACAGGATTTTTCTCACAATTTGAAATGTGCTAAACACCTTAGACGAAAATGAAAATATGCAAAAGAAATTTCTCGTACCTTTGTCTCCGAGTCAGTTTACGCTTATTATTAACACACACACACACACACACACACACACACACACACACACACATTATATATATACATTATGCAAATATCGCATACTAAGCGATACAGGATGCAAAATAATCACGTCCATGTGAAGACGTCCTTTGGGAACGTACTTACTCGGACATCCTCTTCTCTCTTTTCTGCAAATTTGCAAGTTCCTGATGGTGTGTTGATTGCAACACGAAAGGCCTAGAGCTATCATTTTACTCCCCCCATGGTTGATTTGCATTATATATATATATATATATATATATATATATATATATATATATATATATATATATATATATATATATATATATATATATATATATATATATATAATGCAAAACAACCACTGTGAAAGAATAGAGAAATTCCAAGCGCTTTCGTGACTACTCACATTATCAATGAACAATGATAATGTTCCTTGATAATGTGAGTAGTCACGAAAGCGCTTGGAATTTCTTTATTGTTTCACAGTGGTTGTTTTGCATATTCTGAAATCACCTGTTTACTGTGATCTTATTGTGTGTGTATATATATATATATATATATATATATATATATATACATTAGTATTTTTTTGTGTATTTGCCACCGATGACATGACTAATGAGGTGAGGTGTGTGACAGGTGTCGTGGATGAGGCAGCGGGATCTACACGTCATCTCCGCCAATCAGCTCATCTTCACCTCCGACGACAGGTTCAAGGTACGACAACTCGAATTTGGTATCAGCCTTTGTCTTTATATCTCTAGGTTTACCCTTTAAAAAAAAAAGATCCCCGCTTGTTTCCTTTTATGCATCTTATAGCTTCAAGTAGCTCGCCGTTCTTCTGTCTCTCACTCTCCTCAATGCAGGTTCTCCTGATGCCACACAGGAAGCTTCAACATGCCACGAAGCTGGGCTAAGGGTCAATACTCGAAGAGATTGACTATGCACACAGTTGTAAAGGCGCCGACGTCTCACTCTGATTTGTAAGGCACTACTACATGTTTGGTCCAACTATGACGTGTCGTGATGTACTGCAGGGACACAGTTAAGATGGGGAAGGCCGTTCAAGAAAATTACGTATAAACATACTGCCAGCGAAATTCTCATTATAAAGTTTTGTAGTTGGTGCGGTCAAGCGTATATGAAATTCGTCTTAATCTTGTAATTATCCTGACTGCCGTGCTTGTAGAGTTCAACTTTTCGTTCTTCACAGTACCTGTAAGTCAAAAAATTGCCCAACATATTTTTCTTTTTTTGTCAGTGTGTCTTCTACTTATAAACGCTCTGCTAACTAGTGATCATCGCTACCTGTATCTGACCTGTAGTCAATATTGACTCAGGCGATATTGACTGTAGGTCAAATATGGAAACATCAATGTAGTTATTTTCTCTAAGAAGTAAAGGTCGAGTCGTGTCATTTTAGCGAATCTCCTTACACTTGATGCCCATATTCACAGGCAATTGATAGATGTAGCTTTAGTTAACTGTTCTGGGTCGAGGACAAAAGTACACTAATGGAAATAATCCATGCTGCTTGATTTTTTTTAGGGGATGATCTTAGCCAATGACCCTTTGGGGTATAATAATTTGAAAAAGGTGTCTTCATATGTACGAAACAGATTTATTTTTAGATGGGTACTGTCGTTGATATTACACAAGAGCAAAGTACGAATGGAGTGTATCAAATTCTGTTTCATTAAGAACTTCTCTAAAAGTCCGATAACGATTGTAATCAATATGAAGGTGTAGTATGGAGCCAGACGTGGTGTCAGACGCAGTAAATACACCTGATCTTGGGTTCACCCACTGAATGATGCCTTGCACTGGAAAAGTTCAGTATCTCAGCCTCTTTTACAGCTTTTCCTCTCTTCTACTGGCGTATTAGAATGTTATCATAAATTAAGGTCATATTACCAACGACTGTAAACATTGACATTCATCTGTAGTTTCTAACCATTATCTGCATCTTCCTATTATGTATTTGGGGTACGTGTACATACTACGAAAATAGCCATACACTCTGTGTTAGAGCTGTCTGAGGCGAGTCAACAGCTCGGCCTCGTCAGACGACAATGCATGATGATTTGAATGTTGCACAAATTCGTTGGTTACCCTGCCTCGGTGGGAGACTGTCGTTGTATTAAAAATATACAATTTACATTTCATCTTTTACAAAGAAATAATGAAAGTTTCTCAAAATATCTGGTAAATAGTTTCACTAAAATGGTACTCTGACATCACATACGTTATTGTACTGCTCTTTATTCCTCAGTAAGTGAGTAATCAAATAAGTAGGTTTAAAGAAAGCGAATTAAGGTTTGCCACATAATTTCCACTTAGTATGAGCAAGAACTCATCTAAAATCAAGTCTTTCTGATATCTTTAAAGATACATATTTTTCATTAATTTTAATGTAAAAATTTGTATTTTTGCACCAAAAGAATCTTAGAAAACTTACCTAACCTTATTATAACAAGCTCAATTTATTTTAGCCTAATCCAACTAAATATATTCTAGATACGCTTACAATAATTTAATACTAAACAAACACAATGAAATATATTTTCTCGTTAGGTTCAGAATGATTTTTACGAAATTATTGCATACACAAATTTTCGCTTGTCTTGTTAGGCAAGATGAGTGGTGCTATTTAAGCCAAGATTGCAAGCTTTACATATTCGGCACATTATATATATATATATATATATATATATATATATATATATATATATATATATATATATATATATATATATATATATATATATATATATTTGTGTGTGTGTGTGTGTGTGTGTGTGTGTGTGTGTGTGTGTGTGTGTGTGTGTGTGTATTTTGATTTATTCTTAATCGACAATAACAGAATCTGACAACTCTGGCCTTTATGATAAAGCTGATAAATCAGCCAGAGAAAGTACTTTGAAGGAAAGATTCATATGTACCGTCAATCTATGTCACGTATTAAAAATAGCATTAAGAGAAGTAAATTTGAATCTGAAGGTTTTAGGAATGTATTTTAAAGCCTAAGTAGAGAGAGGAGGGGGAAAGGTCCGTCAGACCGAGACAAAGACAAATATTTCCTCGCTGTTTAGAGCATGCAGAAGTGGACAAAAAAAAAAAAGAGAGAGAAATCTCTATTTCGAGGAACATATATGGAATTCAGAAGCCTTTTGGGTGAGTAGAAGGTGAAAGATTTGTATCACTATTCACTATGCTCCTCGCTGAATTACCTCACCACGTTGCTCTCACCTGCGTCACTTGCAATCCTGCTCAACTTAACGCTGGAATACCAACGCTCCATGGAACTACGATATAACATAGAAAATGGGTATGACTGGAACCCATGGAAAGCTTGTCCTAAAAGCAGTAGGTCAGTATTCCCACCACAAGACTATGTGGTGAGAATACTTTAGAGAGGTTGACATGCATTTCACTGTGACAACAAATGCAAGTTTTTATAGACGAGTCTGACACCCACATGGCTCAAGTCCCTTCAGAGTCACTGCCGGAGATTCGCGATAAATAACTCTTGGAACGGATGTGATGAAATCCAGGTTTAACCCATTCAGAAAACAGCAAGCAAGTGCTTTCTCTACTGCATCACGCAGGCTTATTAAGATCCGTAAAACTGATGAATTCGATTCATGTGTAACATCTAATAAATAATTAGGAGATAATGAATGAAGTAATCAGTCTCTTGGCCTTGAAAATGTTGAAACTCAGACAGTAGAGGAGGTAATCAGTCCCTTAGCCTAGATATTCACAACATTGGCCGCCATGCGGTAGAGAGCTTCAAGCTTGATCTCATTGTTGCCATGTACCTGTGACAGTCGTCCGTAAACACTTTGCATTTGTTGTCACTGTTGATTCCATGCTAACCTGTCTTGTGTGTAGAAATTGAACTCGTGTGGTCTAGTAGGGAGAACATTGGTGTGCCAGTTTAAGGACTGGTTTCCAATGAGCTCATTACAATAGTTATGATTATCGTGAAACATTGACTTCTATATATTCCACTGCCAGACAAAAGAAAACCGTTAATGTTATGTGGTTATTTACGGTTTAAGTATAGGTAAATAGAGGTTAAGGTATGTAAACCTAACCTAGGATAAAAAATATAACCATGTGTATAAAGGCTACTTGAGGCTAAATCCAGGAACTGTAAAGTGTGTATGCGCAAACGACCGTCCTGTTTGGAGGAGAGGTTGTCAGCGTGAACCACGATTACATCCTCATGATTACATCCTAGCGGCTGGCTGGAGGCTCAGCCACAAGCACCTCTGTCAGTTCCTGTGTAAAGGAACCCCCTTTACACGAGGCTCGCTCTGTTGACATCACCACCACCATCACAACCGTCAGCACCAGCACCACCACCATCATTCCAATCACCACCACCACCACTACCCTCATCACCACTATCCCAACCATCATCACCAGCACCACCATCATTATTCCTAGTATCACCACTACCAGCACCACCATCATCATTATTCCTAATATCACCACCACCAATGCCAGCACCATCACCACCACCATCCCAACCATCATCACCAGCACCATCATCATTATTCCTAATATCACCACCACCACTACCAACACCATCATCCCAACCATCATCACTAGCACCACCAGTATCATTATTATACCCAATATCACCAGCACCACCACCATCATCATTCCTAATATCAGCACCATCACTAGCACCGTCATGACCATCATCACCACTGCGACCATCACTATCATTATTTTCGTCATTGCATTCACCACAATCATAATCATGATTATTGTAATAATTATATGTCTGCTATTAAAAAATAATTCATAATTATAATAAATATTACTAAATCTAAGCACGTTGGAAAAAATATATTTTCCAATCATCTCCTAAATTACTGAATTGCTGAAATAAAATTAATTCAAATAATTTGTAATTTTAATGGGAAAATTGATTGTGTCCTAAACTTGAATATCTATAAACAAATCAGTACATTAAATTGGTACCGAAATCATTTACAAATTAAAATTCAACTTTTTAAAATGCAATAATCAAGTATCTCTTACAAATAATTTAGGCCACGAGAGAGAGAGAGAGAGAGAGAGAGAGAGAGAGAGAGAGAGAGTATCTCGCATCTGCTTGACAGTAGGGGTTGCAAGATCCTGTACGTGGCACAAGTACGCTCGCACCTTGAGTATGCTCCACTTTCTTGGTTTGCCTGCCCCCCCCCTTTCATCTGCGACTGCTTGACAGAGTAGAGAACAGAGCAAGACGTCTCATCTCTCGCCTGGACCCATCCTGGATAGATCTGTCATTTCAGCAGAGCCTTCAACATAGGAGGGATGTGGGTGGCCTTACTGTTATGTACAAGGCCAATATTGTCAAAATACCACACTTGGATCCACTTCGAGGACAGCGTGAAACAAGCTTTTATGCCACAAGACGGGCAGAAAGCAGCAACTTCACTCTGGCTGTACCCTTCTCCAGAACATCACTCCATCTGAGATCATACATACCCAGGATGACTAGAGTATGGAACACATTCGTACAGCATAATGATGTCAACGAGATAAAGTCAGTTGATCAAATGAAAATGCTGGCCCACAGGTGGCTCCAACTTCATCCTGTTTCCTACTTGTATGTCTCATAACAATAAAAATGCTTTCAAATGAGCTGATGTAGGTAACAGCTCTTAGTTTGCCAATAAAGTTAGGAATCCTTAACCTGTAAATAGCTGTCAATAAAGCTAGGGATCCTTAACCTTGTCAAACCCTGTGTAAAAAAAAAGAGAGAGAGAGAGAGAGAGAATTATATCTAATAGATTTAAAAGATTTGTATGCACTAAAAGACTGGTTTGTGTGCTGGCGGTAGTGTTGTAGAAGGCTCGTGACCACTTCAGTTATTGGTGTGTTATATCTTTGCTTGTAGAAGTTAGTGATACCTCAGTAACTGTTGTAAGTGTACTTGTAGAGGCTACTGATACCTCAGTAATTGGTGTTATAATTGTACTTGTAGAGGTTGTAAGACCGCAGTAACTGGTGTGTTATAACAAAGTTTGCTACAAGATATCATCACGTTGGATAATTACTTAATTTTAATTGATATACTCGTGAGTAAATATCGTGTGCTTTTAGCCAGGCCTTGACAATCCATTGGTCACAGAGGAGCCGAGATTGACAAAAGAGAACTCGTTAATCGAACTTAATAATATGCTTTACCTGAATTATTTATACTGAAACCTATACATTGTATACAATGCAAATAATTATATATAATTGTTCTTGAGCATGCGAGGTCACGCTAGGTCAGGTCATCCTGGGATCACCTTAGGCAACTTTCCTCTGACAATAATATTGTTACATTTCACAATGTTCTCCATTTTTCATACCGTGACCACTATATCAGTACTGTACTGTTTATAATGTGCTCTTTATTTAACAATGCACCGTTCAGTTTATGATTTCCTCTTTATTTTACAATGTTCCACTTATTATGTACTCAGTGATGTTCCATTACCATCACACCTTTTGTGTACCAGTATTCTGTCATTTCAACAACTTTTACCTAAGCAGCCATTAAACCTGCTACGTATCTTTTAATTAAGCCATCCCTTTCTCGTAAACCACATATCATACCAACAAACGTTTCCTAACTACACTTTTTCCTTTAGCCAACGATTCTTCCCTTGATAACTTCCTAAACGTGTACAGATATGCCGAGTTTTAAACCAACTATGCATCGTGTGAATAAGACACATACCCACGGTTAAAGCTTTTGTTGAAATGACTTTTTTTGCTACTAGTGGCTTTATTAATTCTAAGTATGGTTGACTGAGCAATTAGTGGCGAAACGCTTATGTTTATTCTTCCCATAATTTGTTGGCATGTAACTGTACTGGTTCAACCAGCTATTCCTGCCCCTTTAGTTCAACCAGCCACATAAATATCAACACTTCCTAATTATTATTATTATAATCAAAAAGACAACACTTCCTAAAGCAACGCTCCCTCCCTACTTTCTCTAGGATCACTGGTGTAGCCCAGATGTCTGCTAACACTGCTTTTGGATCTTCCCGAGCAGGTGAGGATGGACAACGAAACCTCTTCCTTCACATTGGAGGTGGGTGCAGCTCTAACTAACGACTCCGGTGTCTACGAGTGTCAGATCAACACCAGACCCAAGCTTTCTCGCCCAGTCACCCTCACTGTACAGGGTGAGTCTTAAAATGAGTTTGAGGAACCTTTTCTAATAAGACATCTTTCAACAGAGCAAGATTTATTGGGACATCGGACACCTAATAGCGAAACAATTTTCTAATTGAGGCTTATTTTAATGTGTGTGTGTGTGTGTGTGTGTGTGTGTGTGTGTGTGTGTGTGTGTGTGTGTGTGTGTGTCTTTTCTGTCGTCAGTACGATCTTCAACCCACTTTAATGCACTTTTACTCATATTCTCATCCTCTCTCTCTCAAGTCTCGTATTTTTAACAAGCCTTTTCTCAGAAGGTGGGTTAAAACATGACCCCCTCCCCTCGTCCCTGTATTTTACTCTTTCAGAGAGCAAACATTTTTATGTTGACATTTGACATGTTGTCTAATATCGTGGTCAGAGTTTCATTTCCACTGCTAAAGTCTCTTAAAAAATCCCTCAATGCAAGAGTCTTTCAAAATTGTCTAAGTTTTTGTTCTTGGCAGTTGTGATGTACTGATGCTAGTGGTTAAGGTGTTGGTGATAGTTGTACAGTGGTAAGGGGTAGCGGGTATTTTTTGTCTTGGGTGTAATGATGGTGGTGGTAATATTAGTTGTGCTGAAGATAGTGGATGTAATTTTTAATCGTGGTGGTGTTAGTGGTAATAGCTGCTGTCGTGTGGGTGGTTGGGAGGTAATGACATGAAATACAGACACTATTTTGATGAAAAAAGACAAATGCTGTTACTCGAAATCGCTCTTGACGATGTTTCGACCATGTAGTTACCTTTAGCAAGTCACAGGCAAATGAGTCTAGTCCGGGAGGAAGAGTTTGTAGTGAATTAAAGTGAGGTGAAGAACAGTGAGGCATATCTTAAATGTCCCAAGTTTTCTGGCAAGATGTTCAGCAAAGCTGTAGAAACCATTGTTCTGGATGAAATTATTTTTAACACTAATGAGTGCACTTTAAAGGCATCAACTTCTTCGTGTTTCGTCCTCCATCGCAATTAGTAGTGCACCATCACAATTTATCAGTTTATGTGGAAACTACAGTTTATGAACAATGCATTGTTTAGGTTATCTGTTATAATGATGAACTGCTGCTTTGCATTGCGCCTGTATAGGTCTGTGGATGACCAGACTTTGTGGATGTTGTTCACTTCTATAGAAATGAAGATAAATGGTTCATTGAACCGACAACTTGATAAATTAGACACGCGTTACACTTGGTAACTTTATTGCGGAAACTTTCCGCCACAAATTGATGTCCTCAGTCCAAAACAGAGAATAAATATTGAAGATCAGGAGTTTGAGATAAGTCCCACAGCCTGAGTTGATGTAATCAGCCCATCAGTATGATAAGACTGCACATAAGATGATTGCACTTCATTAGATATGAAAACCTTTTATGAAAAATATCATAATTTATATTGGTGTCGTGGTCTGGGTAAAAGTGGAAAAGATCGTGTTGGTTACATGGGTTTCCGATAAACTGCGAACCAAGTTCGTTGCCAGATTTTTATTAAAAGGCATTCACAAGCTATCACATGTAAACTAATTTTATCATTTCTTCAATAAAAAAAAAAGTCACAGTGGCACCGGCAGACCCATAAACCAATAAGATACACCCACGAGGACCAGTATCCCAATTAATTTATTAGTGTTAGCTCTAATTCCTTGAATCAAGAGCCATTCACCAGCATCAAAAGATCTGCTTGATTTTGGTCTGTGTAGGTGGCAACTTTCTAATTTTAAAAAACTAGGAAAATTTAAAAAAAAAATTTGTGCTGATATATTTTACTTAGAGGAAACTCTGGATTGTTTCCGGACTGTGTAAGATTCCAATTTGCAAAAATTTATTTCTACTCCTCAGCTATTCTTGTTTGACAGATCATAAGTTGTATACAGACTAGGTGGGTTTTGTTCGCTGCGTGATCCGAGAAAGGTATCTCTGTATCCCATAAGCCTAGCTCCTTCTACCTCAAGGCAAGCAAAAGGAACAGTGCAGTGCGCGCCGTGTCTAATGCAGCTAAATATCAGAGTTGCTATTTGTATTTTGAAGTTGATCAGAAGAAGCTTTTCCAGTCATTGCACAACAAAAATTGAAAGTGGCTATGTAAAATTTAAAAAGTAAGATGATTAGCAACACTAGAAATCTTTATAGACGAAACGTTTCGCCTGCATTGCAGGCTTTATCAGTGGAATACAGAGATGAATCAGAATCCTGGAGACATCAGTGTTGATGGAAGACGAAGTAGACGAAGTGTAGAGGTAGTTTGATGTAATCAATCCATCACTGTAGCAGCAGGATGACAAGTCTCTTAACTAACAGACGTCATCTTGCTCCAAGTGTGATGAACTGATCACATCAAACTAATCTACATTTAGTCAGCCCTGTCTACCATCAACGCTGAAGTCTCGAGGACTCTGATTTATCTCTGTATTCGATTGGTGAAGCCTTCAACGAAGGTGAAACGTTTCGTGAATTAAGATTATTAGTGTTGCAAATGCGTCTTACTCATCAACTTATCGGTATTTATTATATGATTATATATAAAGAATAAAGAATTATAAAGAATTATTATATATAAAGAATAAAGAATTATGGGGAATCAAATACAAAATGGGAATTGACACAGTTGCTTTTTGCTGATGATACTGTGCGCATGGGAGATCCTAAAGAAAAATTGCAAAGGTTAGTGGACGAGTTTGGGAGGGTGTGTAAAGGTATAAAGTTGAAAGTGAATATAGTAAAGAATAAGGTGATGAGGGCATCAAATGATTTAGATAAAGAGAAATTGGATATCAAATTGGGGAGGAGGAGTATGGAAGAAGTGAATGTTTTCAGATACTTGGGAGTTGACGTGTCGGCGGATGAATTTATGAAGGATGAGGTTAATCATAGAATTGATGAGGAAAAAAAGGTGAGTGGTGCATTGAGGTATATGTGGAGACAAAAAACGTTATCTATGGAGGCAAAGAAGGGAATGTGTGAAAGTAGAAAAGTAACAACACTCTTACATGGGTGTGAAGCTTGGGTTGTGAATGCAGCAGCGAGGAGACGGTTGGAGGCAGTGGAGATGTCCTGTCTAGGGGCAATGTGTGGTGTAAATATTATGCAGAAAATTCGGAGTGTGCAAATTAGGAGAAGGTGTGGAGTTAATAAAAGTATTAGTCATAGGGCTGAAGAGGGGTTGTTTAGGTGGTTTGGTCATTTGGAGAGAATGGATCAAAGTAGAATGACACGGAGAGCGTATAAATCTGTAGGGGAAGGAAGGCGGGGTAGGGGTCGTCCTCGAAAAGGTTGGGAGGGATGGGGTAAAGGAGTTTTTGTGGGCGAGGGGCTTGGACTTCCAGCAAGCGTGCATGAGCGTGTTAGATAGGAGTGAATGGAGACGAATGGTATTTGGGACTTGATCTGTTGGAGTGTGAGCAGGGTAATATTTAGTGAAGGGATTCAGGGAAACCGGTTATTTTTATATAGCCGGACTTGAGTCCTGGAAATGGGAAGTACAGTGACTGCACTCTAAAGGAGGGGTTCGGGATATTAGCAGTTTGATGGGATATGTTGTGTATCTTTATAGGTATATGCTTCTAAACTGTTGTGTTCTGAGCACCTCTACAAAAACAGTGATTATGTGTGAGTGAGGTGAAAGTGTTGAATGATGATGAAAGTATTTTCTTTTTAGGGATTTTCTTTCTTGTTTGGGTCACCCTGCCTCGGTGGGAGACGGCCGACTTATTAAAAAAAATAATATAAAGAATACCAGTGTTTTCCTCCATATCACAGTAATTCCATGAAAGTTTTCCTTGTTATAGTTCACTTGCCTTGGATATTTGAATCCGGTCGAATGAGGCGTTTTTAATGTATCAACAAAAAAGTCTTTAAGGGAAAGAAAACTGTGCTTAATTATATGACTGGCTCAGTAATAAAGTCGTAATTAAATATGATATTTACGGTCTCACTTTATCTGCGAAATTTAAAAGCGCCTTGAAAATGCGAGTTTAATATTTTTTTAAAGTTTTCTTAATTTTCTTTTCTAATTCTCTACAGTTCAAAAAGATATATTGGAGCATTATATTTTTATGAAAACGGAATTTACGTACCTCCTGTAAAGTGATAGACAGGGACAGCAGAAAGATTAAAGTAAAATTTTTGCAGACTAGCGCCTGCAATTCAGCAACAACACGAGGATTCCTCTAAGACATTGCAGCTTTGAAAGCTTGAAAATAATCGAATGAGGCATTGACAAGTTATTACATGTAAACCAATACTTAAATTATTTTTTTTTTTATTTTTTGCTTAAAATTTTGCAGAATGTCACCTGCGAAACAAGATAAATTTTAGTTTTTTTGCTTGAAATTTACAGAATAACACTTATGAGACACATCAGCTTTTAGCGGTTAAAGTCGATTAGAAGAAGCAAATTAAATCTTACACAAAGTTAATGCAGTCCATCCTTTAACCAAAACTCACCATCACTAAGATTAAAACTGATCAAAAGAGGAATTTTCCAGTTATTGCTCGGAATCCAGCGATTACATATTAACTATATTAGTAAATTAGGAAATATAAATTTACAAAGTCGAGACTTACAGGACAATATGGTCTCCACACGACGCATCAACTAGTCAAGATTGAAGCAGTTCAGAAGAAGCATAGTCATGATATTTCTTGGTTGTACGTATATTAAGTAGAATAAGCTTGGCAAACTGGCATCTACATGCTCCTTGTAATTCGGTAAATTAGACAAATGCAACACTTGGGTTTCTTTATTGATACCCAAGTGTTGCACATGTGTCTAATTTACCAACTTGTTGGTTCTCTGAACCATTTATCTACATTCTTCTAAGTAGCATGCATCTGTGTTAAAATTTTAAGCATCAGAGACGAATTCTTCAGTTATAGCATGAAAGTCAAAATCGAGAATGATGTATATATACCTGACCAGAAATTGTTTGCAAATGCCTATAAATGCATGAACCTTTCCCTACGGTGAAAATATGAAGCCAATCGAATGAAAATTTCTCTACATATAAACGGAAACTTTAGAGGAAGGAAAAATATATTACCTACTTATACCCCAGGTAACCCATTGTCAAGTTATCGTACTGACACTTTAGAATTAATGTCACGTTTCCAGTGGCTACAGACAGCTCCTGTACAGCACCTGGAATTCTACATTTACTAAGTACCTCTCTAGTTGGTTTTTAGATGACTTAGTGCCTAGAAATCTAATGCATTTATTTCGATGAATGTATCAAGGACGTTCAGTATATTAACGGTTTGATGGAGGTCTCGCACAGTCTCGCTGTACTAAGTTGTTTTTAAGCGACGTTAAGAGCTTAGTTGACATTATTTTCATGCTCTTCAGTCTATATTCATCTAGAGTTTAATTTAGAGTTCTAAAATGGATAGCATATTCAAAATGTGGTGAATCAGGTAACAGAAGGTATTTTGGTATTTTGCTCGCAGTGCCTTGCTATTTAACATAGTCTTCCTTTATGTTTGTTTATAGCAGATATAAATTTCTTGGTATTAATAGTCGCTGTTACCCCCACAGCTCATTCCCATACCACAATGCTTATAGCTATAACACTCTTCCCACACCCTCAAATGAAGGGATACCTGGATGGAGAAGGGTTCTTGGTTCATGACTATGGAACAACCTTTCCCTTCCTTGGATCAGATTTGATTAACACTCATTAATCAAGTGCTTCACAACACCCACACCTCTAAATCACTCACACCCCCAAAAAACTTATTCTCACCCTTATAACTTATGCCCACACCCCTGTAACACTCGCCCAGAATCCTATAACTAATTCCCCCCACACACAACTCTCTCGCTGTCTCTAACTCACTCCCACATTATATAACTCCCACACCTTTATAATTTACTTCCACACCACGTAGCTTACCCATACATCCCTACAACGTACCCGCACATCCCTACAACTTACTCCCCACATCCCTATAGCTTGCCACCACATCTTTAGAACTTATTTCCTCATCCCTACAACTTATCCCCACACCCCTACAACTCATCCCCACACATCCCTACAACTCATCCCCACACATCCCTACAACTCATCCCCACACATCCCTACAACTCATCCCCACACATCCCTACAACTCATCCCCACACAACCCTACTACAACTCATCCCCCCACATCCCTACAACTCATCCCCCACATCCCTACAACTCATCCCCCCACATCCCTACAACTCATCCCCCCATCCCTACAACTCATCCCCACACATCCCTACAACTCATCCCCCCACATCCCTACAACTCATCCCCCCACATCCCTACAACTCATCCCCCCACATCCCTACAACTCATCCCCCCACATCCCTACAACTCATCCCCACACATCCCTACAACTCATCCCCACACATCCCTACAACTCATCCCCACACATCCCTACAACTCATCCCCACACATCCCTACAACTCATCCCCACACATCCCTACAACTCATCCCCACACATCCCTACAACTCATCCCCACACATCCCTACAACTCATCCCCACACATCCCTACAACTCATCCCCACACATCCCTACAACTCATCCCCACACATCCCTACAACTCATCCCCACACATCCCTACAACTTATCCCCAGACATCCCTACAACTTATCCCCACACATCCCTACAACTCATCCCCACACATTGCTACAACTCATCCCCACACATTGCTACAACTCATCCCCACACATTGCTACAACTCATCCCCACACATTGCTACAACTTATCCCCACACATTGCTACAACTTACCCACACATTGCTACAACTTACCCACACATTGCTACAACTTACCCACACATTGCTACAACTTACCCACACATTGCTACAACTTACCCACACATTGCTACAACTTACCCACACATTGCTACAACTTACCCACACATTGCTACAACTTACTCACACATCCCTATAACTTACCTCTACATCTCAATAACTTACCCACATAGCCCTATAACTTACCCCAAACCCCCTACAACTTACTCCCACACCCGTATAACAATCTACCACTCCTTTATAAATTACACCTACACTCTTGTAACTTATTCTCAGTCTCTTAATATGCTCCCATATTTTTATAGCATATGCACCCCATCCCCCCTGTAGCTTACTTCCACACTCATTTTGCCTACTCCACACTCCTATTATCTGCTCCCACACGTGTGGAAGAGGACACACATATTCAGTGTAACACGAGTGTTCTACATGTTGGTATTATCATCTGTACAAGAATTACTTCCACACCCTTATAACGCTCTCCCACACTTGGTTGGGGGTCACCTATAACTTACTCCTGAACCCATAAAACATGGACGCAGGAATCCTGGTGCTTGAGACTGCCTTTTTCGGTGGCACAACAATCGAGAAACTACTACAATTGGCTAGCAGTCTGCAGGTGTGGTATCTGTCATTTTTCTAGGTACCTGTCATTGTTCTAGGTTGTGGTACATACCTTTCGAAAAAATTAAGTTAAATTACTAGGAATGATCTTTGGTTGCTAAATTAATGTTGATTTCCGGTTATTTCGTTATCTTCCCAAAATTCTACGATCTTGTCCCTAGCAACAGAGTCCATTTGCTTATTCAGGAATTGATGTTATACTAATGGAATTTTAATGAGAGCATACGTCTTGCCTTTGTCTGGGTAGTAACATTTGCTGGTTTCAAGTCATATAGAGCCTTGCTTTCATTTTGTAATTTGTTTATTGTAGTTAACTGGTATGTAATATGGTGTCTATAGTCTTTTTAAAATTGTAGTAAGCAATTTATCTAGTCAACTTGATTTGTTAATGTTATAATTCTCTAAGTATTTTGATGCCAAATTTATTAATTTAGCTAACATCCTTTTTTATGGTCTGTAAATGTTGCCTGTATTACTGAAGTTATTTATTTATTATTATTATTATAATCAAAAAGAAGCGCTAAGCCACAAGGGCTATACAGCGCTGCAGGGTAGGGAAGGAAGCGAGGGTATT
This sequence comes from Cherax quadricarinatus, assembly GCF_038502225.1. Lineage (NCBI taxonomy): Eukaryota > Metazoa > Arthropoda > Malacostraca > Decapoda > Parastacidae > Cherax > Cherax quadricarinatus. Next base: position 26,488,497 of record NC_091298.1, read on the forward strand.
GGATGGCAGAAGGGAGGAGGGATGATCAGTAGGTTACAGAAAACAGCGGGGCAGGGGATAGTACGGGGGTAAGGGGTAGCAAGAGATTGAAGTAGAAAGGGCTGAAGGTATCAGAATTTGTCAAGTCAGTCAGTTGTTGTTGTTAAAAAGTCAATGAGAGAGTCTGGATGAAAGGTGGGTCCATCAGCGAGAAGGGAAGGTAAAGAGATAGCAGCGGAGCGAAGACGACGACGGAGGTAAATTCTGCGTGCTCGTTGATAAAGTGGGCAGTCCAACAGAATGTGGCCGACTGATAATGGAACTTGGCAATTCTCACAGAGAGGAGCAGGGCGCCTCTCCATGAGATATCCATGAGTAAGACGAGTATGGCCAATGCGAAGACGGGAGAGAGTAGTCTCCCAACCTCGACACTGGTGATAAGACGACGGCCAGTAACCTATACTCGGTTTAATAGATTGAAGTTTGTTGCCGAGCATAGTAGACCAACGTTGTTGCCAATGGGTGTGAAGTTGGGAAGATATTGCAGCAAAATAGTCCGTAAATGGAATACCTCTACATGAAACTGGTAGGTCATGTACTGCTGACCGCGCAGCAGTGTGCCTGTTCATTGCCCTGTACGTCAACATGACCAGGGACCCAACAAAAAAAATATCTTTATGCTTGGTAAAGATGTGGCGTAGCCAAAGTTGGATACGGAGAACTAAGGGGTGAGGTGTATCAAATTTCTGTATAGCCTGTAAAGCACTAAGGGAGTCTGAGACAACCACAAATGATGACACAGGCATAGATGCAATACGGATAAGTGCTGTAAGGATGGCATACAGTTCAGCAGTAAAAATACTAGCCGAAGATAGTAAATGCCCTTGTACGACGCTGTCCGGAAACACTGCTGCGAATCCTACGCCGTCAGAAGACTTAGAGCCATCTGTGTACACAGCAATGGCATGAGAATGAGAGTGAAAGTGGTCAAGAAAATGAGAGCAGGAAGCGACCGTAGACAGTTGGGCTTTCGAGCAAGGGAGAAAGAACAGACTCGAACAGCTGAAACTTCCCAGGGGGGTAGGGAAAAGTGAGATGCTACATGTACATAGAAAGGTGGTAATTGAAGAGAAGACAAGAGCGAATGAAGGCGAAAAGAGAAGGGACGGAGTAAACAGGGGCGGCGAACAAATAATGTCTACTAATATCAGTGACCATTCTATAAATGGAAGGATTGCGGAGATCATGAGAGCGTACATAGTAGCGAAGGCAATGGGCATCACGGCGATCGGATAAGGATGGAACGTTCGCTTCTGCATAAAGGCTCTCGACAGGGGAAGAGCGAAAAGCACCAAGGCATAAACGTAATCCTTGGCAATGAATGGGGTTAAGGCTAGAGAGAGTAGCAGGAGATGCCGCTGAATAGATCTTGTCACCATAATCAAGTTTCGATAAGATAAGGGTGGAATGTAGGCGAAGGAGGGTTCGACGATCAGCTCCCCATGAAAGATGAGCAAGGGTTTTAAGGAGGTTCAGCCGGCTGTGGCAAGTTGCCTTCAGAGGTAATGTGAGGTTTCCAGGATAACCTACGATCAAAGAGGAGGCCCAGAAACTTGACTATCACGTTCAGGGATACGGGAGCCATAGAGGTACAAAGGATGATCGGAGATGACAGAGCGTCTAGTGAAAGTAATTTGGTGGGTTTTAGTGCTGGAAAATTTAAACCCACGTGTGGTGGCCCAATTGGAAACATGGTCGACTGCATGCTGGAGAGAAACTGTAATAAGGCGAGTCAGCGCCTGCACAGGCAATAGCGAAGTCATCAACAGAGTGATGACCAAATATTTGATGGAAGACTAGAGGCCAAATCATTAATAGCAAGGAGAAAAAGTGTTGTGCTCAGAACACATCCCTGGGGGACACCTTCAGCTTGGATAAAGTCCGGGGAGAGCACATTATTAACCCGAACACAGAAATGCCTGTCAGTTAAAAAGTTCTTAAGGAAGGATGGTAGATTGCCTCGAAAGCCTAAGGAGTGGGCTTGGGCTAAAATATTATACCTCCAAGTTGTGTCATATGCCTTCTCAAGGTAAAAATATGGCAATAACTGAGTGGTTATTCGCAAAGGCATTACGAACATACGTATCCAAGCGTAGTAAGGGGTCTATGGTAGAACGTCCTTTACGAAAGCCATAGTGACGAGTGGAGAGACTGTTGCGTGTCTCTAAATACCACACTTAACGTCTATTTACTAGGCGTTCCATCACTTTGCAAACTGCACTGGTAAGAGCAATGGGACGATAGTGGGAGGTTTCATGTCCCGTAGTGCCTGGTTTGCGGAAAGGGAGAACAATGGCGGATTTCCACAGCTGTGGAAGAACTCCTTGTGACCAAATAAGATTGTAAAGGCGTAATAGGACTGCAAGGGCTGACTGATGTAAATGTTGTAGCATACGAATATGAATGTCGTTGGGCCCAGCTGCCGATGATCGGCAAGCTGAGAGTGTTGCCTCCAGTTCTTGAAGTGTAAAAGGCACATTATACTGTTCTTCTCTGAGAGAAGAAAAGTCCAAGAGTGCTAACTCTCTGGCAGACTTTGAGGAAAGAAATGAGGGGCATAGATGGAGTCCCTGAGAAATACGGACCAGATGATTGCCAATTTCATTGGCAACATCTAGTGGGTTTGCTATATCAACACCGGCAACCCGCAGAACAGGAACCGGGTCAGGAGAATATTTACCACTCAGTTTTCGTACTTTTTTCCAGACTGCACTCATAGAGGAAGCAGAGGTGATGGTGGAGACAATCTCGCCACAAGTGCATTTAGCGTCACTGATGACACGGTGAGCGATCGCACGCTTCTGCTTAAATTCAAGAAGTCTCTCTGTGGTTCTATTGTACCGGTACCTGCCCCATGCAGCGCGTTTCAAACGTACTGCACGAGCACAAGCAGGAGACCACCAAGGCACGCATTTCTGAGAATGCCTGCCCGAAGTTTGGGGTATAGAATGAGAAGCTGCAGTTAAAACTGAGGACGAGAAGTGGTGTAAAAGCTCATCGATGGAGGACGAAGAAGGAACCTCTGTAAAAACAGGTTTGAGTAAAGGTTCCAATTTGCCTGATCAAATTGCCAGCGTGGGATGCGAATAGGTGGTGAATATGAAGGGGAAGTAAGAATGATTGGGAAATGATCGCTGTCATGCAAGTCCGGAAGAACAGACCAAGTGAAGTCTAATGCGGTGGAGGAAGAGCAGACAGAGATCGATGCAAGAGAGAGTGAGAGTCCGAGGATCAAAATGGGTGTACCTGTATTTAAAACATGGAGGGGGTGGGTGGCAAAAAAAGCCTCTAACTGAATGCCACGGGAATCACAGTGAGAACCCCCCCCCCAGAGGAAATGGTGGGCATTAAAATCATCAAGCAACAGAATCGGTGGTGGTAATGACGAAACAAGAAAGGCAATATCCAGAGTAGATAATGCCCGAGAAGGAGAGAGATATAAAGAACAGAGCTTATACCACCTATGCAAGTGGATACGGGCTGCTGTGTAATGCAGCGAAGTACGAACAAATAGCTGATGGTACGGAATATCAGTGCGTAGAAGAAGGGCACTTTCATTAAAGGTCCCATCAGGAAAAGGATCTTTAGAATACAATAAATTATAGCCTGAGATGGGAGAGAGAACAGCAGAGTGTAATTTTGGTTCCTGTAAGCAAACACCAACAGGGGAAAACTGGAAGAGTAACATCTGAAGCTCACCCCGATTACCCCTGAGGCCGCGTATATTCCACTGTAAATAGGCCATGATTGGCAATGATAAAGATACCTGAAATCCGCAGGTAAGGGTTCCTATGGACTAGAGGGGTTAGAAAAGTCCACATGCGGAGGCAGTGGAAAACGTTCAAGCAGCGAAGGAACGGTGCACTGTGAAGAAAGGAATTGTGCAGATGGAGTAGAGGAGAGAGAAGGAGCGGAGGGTGGATCAGTGTCCATTGATGGTTTGGTCTCTGCAATATATTCAAAGATTGCTTCAAGTGTTTCAGAATTCAGAGACGTCATATGGGAGACAATATTGGAAATGGTAGGGGGAGGATGAGTAAAGATTGGAACTGTAATGGACTGTACCAAGGTAGGGGGGGATGGAAGAGTGGAGGGAACTGGAGAAGCATGGAAGGGGACAGAAGAGGCAGAAACCTGGGAGGTGGCCGAAGAGGAAGAAACTTGGGAGGGAACAGGGGAGGAAGGTACAGTACGAGGAGGAGGGTGAACCTCTACACTTGTAACAGGGCCAGTGAGAGGGGGAGAACCAGGTACAGAGACAGGGAAGGGAAAATGAGGAGGTGGAAGATGGGTAGGAGGTGTTAATGGACCTTTTTTTGACTTTCGAGAAGTAGAGGGACGATTGGGAGGTGTCATACGAGATCTCGTCGCTACTGAGGCTTGTGAGAGAGAACATGAAGAAGCAAGATCAGATTGAGACGTTGAAGTAGGGACGTCTGAGCCGAGGACAGCAAAAGAATTAGCTACAGGAGTGACTATGGGAGAGGAAACCACAGAGGTGGGTGCAGAAGATGGGATACCAGAAGTGGGGGGAAGTTTTGAAACACGGGAATAAGAAACACGAGGTAGTCTCCCTTGGAGGCAGAGATGAGAAACTGCCATGGCATAAGGGAGACCTTCTGCCTCTTTGAGGTAACGGATTTCCCGCTCGTTTAAGTAGACTTGACAACGGCGAGAGTACAAAGGGTGAGCCTCATGACAATTAAGGCAAGAGGAAGGTCGATTGCAAGACGTATTAGAATGGTCATCGGCACCACAGACTGGGCATTCGGCGATAGATCTGCAATATTTTGCTGGATGGCCAAATCGCCAGCAATTTCTACACTGCAGTGTAGGGATCACCTTTCGAACTCGTAACCGATGTCCTGCTACATAAACTGAGGATGGGAGTTCACGGCTGTCAAAAGTTAAATGAGCCACATTGCTAGGATATCGTCTCCGCCCGCGGGCAGGAAGAACGTAAGTGTCTACCTTGAGGATTGGGAGATCTTGGAGTTCCAGCTGTTCAAGAATGTCAGTGCCACATGTCTGGAAATTTTGTTGAACTATGGTATGGGGCAGAATGATGGTACCACTACAAGAATTGAGGGAATGATGCTTTTCAATAGTTACAGGAACAGTATCGATATGGGAAATACGAGAAAGCTCATGAGCCTGGGTAGCATTCTGTACGGTGACGATGCGCGTACCGCTCTTAAGAGCATGAAAAGAAATATCTTTACCAACATGGCGTAGGAGTGCCTTGCCAATACTGTGGTCAGAAAGATAGGCAGTAGAGGAAGTCGGTCGTAAAGTGAAGAATTTAGTCCATTGTGCAGTCTGAAACTGAGCGTGGAAAGGTAGTGAAGGACGTGTCGATCTTTTCTGAGAAGAACGAGAAGGTGGAGAAGTTTCATCAGCAGGTAATTGTCGTTGAGGCGTGGGACCAGAGTTGGTCCGACGTGGAATGGGCCGGCGATTCGAAAATTGCCGCACCGTAAAGGGAGAGGCCGGAAGCATAGTCAGAGGAAAGTGAAGGTCAGATAAATCGAAGGAGTCACTCGAGGCCTCAGTACCTGAAGCGGGTGAGGAAACAGCACCAGCAAGAGGTACAGAGGCATGAGGAGTGTCCGAAGAGTGGTCCAAAGACGAGGCGGGGTCAGAACGGGGTGCGGTATCAAGAAGGGGCCCGGGGGTAGCAGGTTCATGGACTAGGGCTGCCATGGTTAGGTTACTTCTTTCTTTTTGTTTTTAAGAAAAAAAAAAAGAAAATAAAAATAAAAAAAAGAATAAAAAAAAGGGGGGGACCGGGGAGGGATAGTTCCTAGGAGGAATGAAAGGGCCAGAAATCTCCCTCCGCGCCCAAGAGGACCTCAGCACCGCAAGTAGCGCAGATGCAGCATGGAACCCGTGCCATACCCTACCCATCACGCCAGTAAACCGGCAATCCGGGATAGCAACCTCACATCTGCCGAGCTACCTCGGTGGACAAAAGAGAGGGGGGCCGGAAATCCGCCACAAAGCATACCTCCTTCAGCCACCACCCCCGGAATCCGAAAGGTGGCTTCCAGAGATACACCCGTCGCCCGAGAGACCCCCAAAGCCACCCTCTGGGATACCGAAGAGGGATCAGGACATCCCCAGGCAATCCAGATTCCACGGCAAACTACGCCACCGCCAAGAACCTCAACGGAATGGGATGGACCCTGGTACCCTTTCCCCTACCTAGGAACTAGCGTGCCTGTGGAAAAAAAAAACACCAAAGGCCAAAAAGGAAGGGGAAAAGGGAGGGGTGGGGAGGAGGAGGAGGAAAGGAAAAAGGGGAGGATGGGATAGGGAACAGGGGATTGGGGGGTAATTAGGTTCGGTCTGAGGAAGTAGCCCGACAGGTCTAATTCCTCAGACCAAGAGCCTCTTCACCACGCCAAGGAGCCCCCCTTGAAGAGGTATTTATTTGTTGTTCTGTTATTCTTCCCTATCGTTCAAGTCAGTTTTTTTTTTTTTTACCCAGATATATTTTTATGATTTCTTGGGAACTAGCTTTGATTTTACATACAATTAACTCAACAAATTTCTTGTGTATACATTATATTTTTGGCCTATGATCTTTATTGTGTCATCATCCAGTTTGAATCGTTTTAGTCACTATCTCTTAATTTGGATACTGTTATTGCTGTCTATAATTAGAATTTTTATTTAAAATTTGTTTTTTACCATTCTCTTGTGCGGATTCTCTAGTACCAGTAGTTAGATCCAATTAACGTTACCGATATCTGGGCACATCTTAGCAAAATTTTCTGCTTGTAGTTATCGACTAACTTATTATTTTGCATCAAACTTTGTATTCGTTTCGTATCAGATAATTTTGTGGTCTCTGCTAATTTCTCTCGTACCTCACATGAGTACTAAAGGTCACCTCCTTGGCCATAAAGATCCAGCATATTATACACCGGGGTGTGAACTTAGCAGCACATGGCCTTCAGTCACGATAAGTCTGGTAGCTACTTCGTCCCTTCAGAGACTCGCCTCATTTTTTTTTAATTACATATTTTCGGTGTGTTTGGGAATGAAGTACACCGATTATTATTATTATTATAATCAAGGGGGAAGCGCTAAACCCGGAGGATTATACAGCGCCTGGGGGGGGGGATATGTGGAAGGCATTCAGGCTTAATTCGGGGAACTGGACCACAGATCCAATTCCCTAAATCAAGAGCCCCTCACCAACATTGAAGTACACCGAGTATAATTTTTTTTTTCCATTCTCATTGAAATGGTTTTCTTTCCAAGTCGAGTTGTATGCTTCTCAGTATTTTGTGGATTTCTATTGCGTTTTCAGTGGCAATATACAGGACCATGCCACCACCCATTTTTTGGATGGGAAACTTATTAAAAATATTTTAACAAGGCAGAGCTATTCTGCTGTCAAATATCTGTTTAAATTAAACCAAGATTCGCTCATAGCAATAATATTTGGACACTTTCATGATGCATGCTGGATTTTTTTTTTTTTTTTTTGGGGGGGGGGGACTTTACTGCAAGCATTTATGTAATAATTTTCACTTCATAAAGCTGGAGTTGTTTGGCAGATGGATTATTTAGTTCAGATCCCATGTTCTCACCGATTAATTCCATTCTAATTGTGTCACATCTTGTATGAAGACAGACACGATATAGAACAACCATTAGTTTGTTGAACGGTTTTCTTTGTGTAGATGTTTATCAAGCCTTACAGCTCTACGCAGCGAGAAACGTTGACTCAATGAAAGCTTCTGCACCATGTGTCTTGATCTTCATACTTGTCGGCAAGACGCTGTTTCACTCGTTTTAGCCGACCTGCAAGACTCGCTCCGGTCACCTAATCATTGCTTCACTCAAAGATTGACTTGAACAAGCTTATATCTAATTGATTTGTTCCACAACTTGACAGTATTCACTCTAAACAATGTCCTTTCCGAGTAATTCTCCAAGTTTCTGATTTACACTTATGACTTTGGTAAGTGTGTCGCAGTCGGCCTCATATCTTGACAATTCCATGATTACTAATATTCATTCTTTTTTGATCTTCGCTTTAAAGGCTTTGTACCTCTTAAACAACCAGCAACAAAAGACAAAAATCGTATCCCGGAGAGAGTCTTTTGTTTTCATATTGAATTTATCCTTTATATCCTCGATGCTAGATGCTTCCGTATTTTGTCTCAATGGATTCACTAACCATTTCAGCCTGGAACTCTCAATATTTGCTTCGGGTGTTTTTGAGTATGTTTCTGTCAATGTTTCATACCTGCTGCATGAAATAATGCTTTGTTCCTTATGCAAGTAGTTTAAACCATCCATATCCTTCTTATTGTTTACGAAGGGACCTTTCAATTATAGCATCAAGAAAGTGTTAGTTTTGCCTTGGTTGTTAACAGGCCTTCTTCGAAATGAGAGAAAATAAACACTTCTCTCTCCTCGGCGCTCACGCTTATGAAAAAGATCCTTGAAGTAACGATCGCTTGAAATTTCCATAACAGTACCTTTAGTCTGGGGTCAGGTGAAAAATTAACTCACGTCAGTCCTCTAGTGAAGCTGTCGTAGACAGTGACTGGCGATAGAGATGAATTCACGGAAATGACAACATTGAATCCATAGTAAGCCAGTTCTAAAATTAGCTGACCAGTGTTTTAACCAGTACATCATGCCGGCCTACTAACGTTATTCAAAAGTATATTTCTGTTTATTAGCAAGGTGAGCACGGGCGCAACACTGACAACACATACAGCTGGTTACAAACTAATCTCACACCATGGTGATGGTGGAGGTAGCGGTGGTGTTGTAGGTGGAGGTAGTGGTATAGGAAGAGGAGGGGGGTGGGAGAGTTCAGGTCATGGCAGTGAGTGGTGGTGTCTGGGTGGGTGTTAGGAAGTGTGGGTGGTGGTGGTGGGTGTACGTCGGTAGTGTTTACGGCACATTAAAGCAACATAGCGACCCGCTCCTGTTGTGGATTTGAGATTAATGAATTTAATAAAGTGTTGTTTAGCGATCCAAAAATATGGAAGACTTTTATGGTCATAGAGTTTAAACTGGGAGAGAGGAAGAGAGAAAGAGAAAGAGGAAGAGGAAGAGAATATATCTTGCATTCCAGTCTTTATGTAAGCTATATTTTCATGGCGTGACTACCTCTACTTCTATGCCTATAGACTAGCAAAAGGCTCTCTCCCCACTCTTCACGCCAGGTCTCTTGAAAGTACTGGTCACAACACCAGTCACACACCAGGTACGTTTCAAATAAATTTATCACTTATTCGTTGCATATTTAATTAATGGCAAGAATTTCATAAAATTGTAACCGAATGAATTGACTAACTAATTAACAGCTTGAAGTTGGCTTACCAGCAATTTTAAGTCTAAATTACCTTTTTTTCGGAAGGGAGGGGGGGGGGGTGACTGAATACTGGAATGAGATAATGAGGGTGTATCTGGAGGGGTTTCGGGGGTCAACGCCCCCCGGCCCGGTCCGTAACCAGGGTATGCGACATTTTGAATTGAGTCTTAGAAAAAAACAACTTGTTCTTCATTTCTCTTGGAGGTATATCATAGAATTAACGACGGTGGAAATAAAGCAGGATTGTTACGGTTCGAATCTTAATCTTTAGCCAGGTTAGTGCACTCCGTAACAATACACTCCATAGAATGAGAAGATACTTCCAAACTTAAAAATGTAAGGCACAAATAATAGTTAGTCTTTTCTAGTTTCTTTTTATTTAAAAGCTTAAATACTTCTTAGATATTCATATCTATTAAATATCACTTCGTCAGAAACTTTCATTCACATAAGAAAACACTTAAATAGAATGTACATCATAGATCCCTTTTGGTCTCTGCACTTGTTAATGATCAGAGGAATATTACTGATTCCTCAATAATGACATTACTTGTACGCGAGTATATACATCGAGAAGGGACACCTTCACTGAGTAACTCCCTGGCATAAGGAATATATCACTTAAAGTTCTAAACTTGACACAGGTCGTCACATCGTAAACTGAGGGTAACAGCATATAACTGTCCGCAGACTTCACTTCAGAGTAAACCTCAAGCTGGCTCAAGAGTTTCTACAACACAATTCTCAATCCAAGTGTGAATAAGGTGGAGTACTGGAGGGGTAGCTCAGTCAATATACACTGAGTCGGCAGAGAGAGCGAACTGAAATAACACAGTTAATTCCTACATGACATCAACTCGCCAAAGGGGAGAGGGAAGAGTAGACTAAACTACCCTCCAAGGACATACCTTGTTTCAACTCTTAGCCAGCTGTTACCTACCTACCCAACACTTTACTCAAAATACATAAATGTATATATATATATACACATCATACCCGGGTATATTCCTAAATCAGATAATATTATAAACTAGTGGAATCTTTAATTCAGCTAATATTAAAGAAACCCCGAGTATAATATTAAGTGGATAATACATATATAAATTAATCTCATTATGACCTTGGTCATAACAAGGATGAACGTTGAGGTATTTATAGGGATTCCGAGCTAATTAAGAGATACAATGCTTATTTTGATAAAGAATTAGGTTGCATTTTTACTATTGTTAACTTATACACATGTATTTAGTTTAGGACAGTCTAAGCTTCGGCATCAGATATAGTATTGGTTATAGTTGTTATAATGTTAATGTAATAGTAAGGTATTGTTTCAATATCCGATGTCAGGATTTTCATTCAGTGCAATATATTTGTTTGAATTTTCTTGTGACTCATGTTTGTGTATGGTTTTAAATAAAATATAAAAAAAAAAAATTTATAGGGAGAAATATTTTGGTGATGTATTAGACAGGTGTGCAACATCTGGGTTTTTTTTATCTTGTAGATTCTTCGCTAACCAGTGGCTCTATCGTACCTCTTCTTAAAACTATCTATAAAGCCTGCCGTCATTACTTTGTCGAGGTCATTTCATTTGTTGACAACCCTGAGACTGGAGGAATATTTTGGCTTCCCTCTGGCTCGTCTTGTCCTTAACGTCCGTGTCCTCACATCGCCTGTTTCCAGCCTCGCAAAAAGCCCATCCCTGTCTACTCTATGAATTTCTCTTGTTTCTTTTGTCCTTTAATGTCTTTAGGCTCAATTCTGTTAGCCTGTCCTCGTAGCTCATAACCCTTAGCTCAGGAAATAACCTTGTTGCATACTTCAGCACTCTCAAGTTTTTAACATGCTAACGCTGCGTATTGCGCTCGCGCGCGTGAGCGTGTGCGTGTGTGTGTCTGTCTACTCACCTATATGTGGTTGCAGGGGTTGATTCACAGCTCCTGGCCCCGCCTTTTTGGTAGACGCTACTAGGTCACACACTCCCCTCTCCTAGAGCCTTATCATACCTTTACTTAAAGCCATGTATGGATCTTGCCTCCACTACTTCATTCTCCAGATTTCACTTCCTGAAAACTCTGAGGGTAAATAAATACTTCCTAACATTCCTATAACTCATCTGAGTTGTCAACTTCCAGTTGTGGCCCCTTGTCCCTCAGTTCCTGGACTAGTCTTGTTGAAAACTTTCGCCCTTTCTCCAGTTCCTTGTGTTTGACTTGGTGTAAGTTCCATAATGGTGATGCATACTCCAATTTAGGCCTGACGTACACGGTGTACAGTGTCGTAAATAACTCCTTGCTTAGATGTTGAAATGCTATTCTCAAGTTTGCCAGGCACCCATATGCTGCAGCGGTTATTTAATTGATGTGCTCCTCAAGGGACGTGCTCGGTATAGTGCTTACCCCAAGATCCTTTTTCTGAAGTGAGGTTTGCAGCCTTTGACGCCCCTAGCCTGTAATCTGTCTGCAGTCTTCTCTGTCCTTCTCCAATCTTCATGACTTTGCACTTGGTGGGGTTAAACTCCAAGAGCCATTTGTTGGATCAAACTTGCAGCCTATCCAGATCCACTTGTAATCTTACCTGATCCTCGTCCGCTTGTATTCTCATTAGTTTCACATCGTCTGCAAATAGGGACACCTCTCGACCTATCCTCTCCATCATTTCATTCACATATAAAAGAAACAGCACTTAGGACTGACCCTTCTGGAACCTCATTCGACACATGCGCCCACTGACACCATGTCACGTACAAACACTCGTTGTTTCCTTCCTGTCAGGTATTCTTGACAGGAATACCTGTCTGTTCTTCTAGCTTTAGAACAGTCTCTTGTGTTGTACTGTGTCGAAAGCGTTCTTACAGCCCTGTCTTAGAACTCCAGTACGTTTGTGACACAGGCTTTCCCCTGCCTGAAGCCGTCCTAGTTGTCATGTATGAGTCCATTCTTTTCTAGATGCTCCACCACTGTTCTCCTGATAATCTTCTCCATGACTTTACCGATCTGTAATTTAATGGTACCTGTCTGTCTCCTTTCCTTACAACCGGGACTTCATTTGCTGTCTTCACCTCAGGCAGTTGTCCTGTTTCGATAGATTTATTGAAGATTGTTAGCGGCATAGCGGCATAGTGCCTCTGATCGCTCTTAAGATCCATGGAGAGATGTGTGTGTGTGTGTGTGTGTGTGTGTGTGTGTGTGTGTGTGTGTGTGTGTGTGTGTGTGTGTGTGTGTGTGTGTGTGTGTGTGTGTGTGTGTGTGAGAGAGAGAGAGAGAGAGAGAGAGAGAGAGAGAGAGAGAGAGAGAGAGAGAGAGAGAGAGAGAGAGAGAGAGAGAGAGATTGTCTATACTGAGTAAAGTGTACACCTACAAATTGAGAGACTGACAGCGAGAGAAAAGGAGACAGAGACATAGACAGACAGTCAGAGAAAGAAGTATTAAGAAATGCAGTTCTGAAGGCCTTTTAGCAAGTCCTTTAAAAAGATAAATGATATCTGACTCTCCCTCCTCACCCTGACACCACTTTCCCCTCCTCCGTTTCCACCATCCTTTATCTCCGCCTTCCTTTCATGTTTCTCTTCTTACAGCCATCTCATAACTTTGCTTGCTCTCTGCCTTAGCTTACTTAACTTGCACTCTTTTCTCCCTTCATCATTGTCTGTCCCTCATCATCTTGTACCTTCACTTATTCACCTTCTTCCTCTTTCACTTATCTTACTCCATCCCTATCACTCCTTCCCTTATCATCCTTCATCACTAACTTAATCTCCTACCATCTTCCTTCATCGCTACACCAGTGTATTTTTTCCTCATCACTCTGGCCTTTACCAATTATTCTCTCTCTCTCTCTCTCTCTCTCTCTCTCTCTCTCTCTCAAACACACACACTATTCTTTATCTTCTCCGCTATCGCAATCGCAAGTACCAGACAGTCAATAATTTAACCATGTCTTCTACGCTAGTTTCCGATGCATGAGAGCAAAAGAGATATTTTTTTTTGTATTCATACGTCCATCAATTTACCTTATTATATGGTTCAAATTTACAGAGAAGATTACATTCTCAGCATATCACTGTTGCATTGGAGCCCTTCTAAGTATTTCAATTTTGTTAAGACGATCACATGGGTGACTGTTTAGCGAGCTTCAAACAATGACTCTTTGACTAAGATATTTCTTTTGCTCCTGGTATGTCCCCGTTTTATGCTCGAGTGTCAGAATCTGTCTTATTCATTTTATGTTTCGTTTATTGGCGTTGGAGTATAATTAAATTTCTTTGAAGGAGAGCAATCTGACTTAACCTAAGCTAAATAATGTAAATCGAGAAATTTACTGTAAATCCTTAGTGAGGAATTCACACAGAATCTGCGAGGATGAGTTACATTATCAAGGACTCACAACAAATCCCCAAATTAAAAAATATATTTTAAGACGATACGTAGCTCAGTCCTGGATCATTAGTAAGTCACGACTGGAAAAGAAAAGTAAGACAGAAGTCAGATAAGGTCAGGTGAAGCGAGGAAAAAAATGGCAGCATCAGTCAGGAATGCTTCAAAGATGAGAACATTTGACAGCATACTGGAAAAGGCATTATTCATCCTAGAAAAGTTATCCTCATGTAAGCCCCCTACATAGGGATAATTTTTACAAATAACCATTTATGGTGCTTAAGGAATATTATCTATGTTAATATGGAGTATGACGTGTGAAAAACACCAAAACATCAATCTAGAAATAAACCAACTTAAAATTTATTAATAGTGAATCAATTAATATTATTCAATGGCAGGCGAGTTTCAAACCAAAGTTCCTAACTGACAAAACTGCAGGAGAGAGTGATACGTCAACACCACAGTGAGGAGTGGAGCCCAAGGCTAACCTGAGTATCCAACTCTTAACTTCCGTCTTAATTCTACAGTGCGCAAAACGTTTTGGAGCACGGTCTATTGCATTTAAATTTGATTTGTAACTGGTACATGGTAGCACATTTTTCTAGTACTTGTGCATAACATGCATGTCTTTATATAGCTGAAAATTATTGTAAATTGGGTTAATAAATTACTGACCGACTAAGGAGAAAATGACTTGGCACTGTTTTGAGTGAAATATATTACGATACACTCAACTCATTTCCGTTAACAGCAATGAAGGATACATGCTTGTATTGTACACTGCCTTTCTCGAACAAAGAATGTGCCGATACGCATCACGCAAGCCTATGTAATAGCTATGGTCCCTAACATGACTGAGAAGAGCTTTGTTGATATCATGAAAGCGTACACATGTCTCCTGTAGGCCTCTGAGAATGAGAAACCAGTTTCACTAATGTACGGGAGAGGGTAAGAGAAGCAGAGAATAGAGCAAACACCGAAAGTAGTGGTGGGTGGAAAGGGAGAAAATTTGCTACAATGTTTCACGAAATGCAAGAATAATATCCAGAAAACGAATAGTATTAAGCTTTTTTTTTAATTTAGTCAAATATCAGATGCCCTCACTGAAAAAATTAAAATAGGTTTCAGAGAAAAGAAAGGAATTTGGCTAGAGATTAGTCGGATTAGTTTTGAATTGTTTCAGTTACGTAAATGGAATTTAATTCATCTTTAAAGAAGGCGGAGTTATCCTTTTTAACATGATATGCTTGCATACAACAATAAAATAAAGGTTGGAGGGGTTTACAACACATCCAAACTCCCATGAAAGCATCACAGTTTTGTATGATGAACTAAAATCTTTTAATATTAATATAATGAAATACTACTGAGAGACTTCAACAGCTCAAACATTAAATGGAACTATTCATGAGATCAGATAAAAAATAGATTAATTACAATGATTGGAAACTGCTATCTAACTCGGTTTGTTATGACTTCAGCACAAAGCGAAATATACTGAACGTTTGCCATTACCACAGACTGCGACTTTTATAATCTCATGTGAGGAGGGTGAAACTGGGTAATGGTGGCCATAATACTGAGTGCGTTAAAGTGAACACCAGTTTCGACACAAAGCGAAGAGCTGACAGTTTGTAACTACGGAGCAGCACACTTAAAAAAAAAGATGAGTAATGATATTAATATCAACCGGAGTGCACTGATAAATGTTAGTAATTTCCAGGAAATTCTGATTAAAGAATGTAAATATTAGGAAGGATAATAGAGGGAAACTGATGATAACAATTTAGGGTTCATTGTGTGTCACAAATATAACTCTGACATTTTAATATGAAACCATGCCGACTATGCTATATTAATTATATTGCTAAGAAAATGCAACATACGCGATCACGAAGATATTTACAAATAGGTAATAAGGAAGAAAATGATGAAAGCAACGATAAATTGTTAAAACCGTTTGCGAATATTAAATGTCTATAAGAAATGAGGAAACTGCTTCTGTTCTCAACACAGCTTTCAACTTGGTCTGAACAGTAGAAAAAATATACTAACCAACCAAGGAAATAAATAATCTCTTAACAGAGTGAAATTGACACTAAATATTGACGAAAATAACTGTCTCCATAAGATAAGGTAAAATTTCTAGAGGAGCTTATCATAAACATATAAACCGTCCAGAGGAACTACAAGCCAGTATTTTAAAAGAGTCTAGACATTAAAGACCGTAATTACTGACAGCAATATTTAAACAAATTAGTAAAGAATGCAAAGTATCTCCAATACTTAAAAATATGTTTCAGGTTATGTGCCTTTAAATCCATCCTAGTAGTCTATCCTAATTTTGACTTACTAGATCATAAGGTTTATGGCATTTAACTAATAATCGACATGGGTTATGCGATAATAATGACTATAAAAATTTAATAAACAATTTTATAAAAAAAATAGCATTCTTAAATCCTCTGTGATGTGTTTTATCTCAAATTTTAGTAAACCTTTGACAAAGTACCTTTAAAAATGTAATTTAAAATGAAATCTCACTATTTATTTCTCTGAAGTTATGGGTTCTGATTATGTGCACTAGAGGTGGTGGAACCATACATATATGGGTGATCAAGAACCCGTAGTTAACACAAAAAAAAAAATCAAAGTGTGGATACGAAACTGAGAAAACATGCTGCAGCTGTGGCCGAATGTCAGAGTTGTGAGGGAACTTGATAGACTGGAGCAGAAGTTTGAGACACTGAAGAGGAGTTTCGATGTTGACAGGTACAAAATAATGCCTTTTGGTTATAACATTGTTATACACGAATATAATGAGTTTGGAAATTCCTAAGTTGAAGCAAACTTATACATTACACATACATATACGTGCATACATCCTCAGTCCTCTAACCCAAGACTGACATGTTGCATGTTGGTTTCTCAGCTAGGCTTTCCCCACAAGAGAGAACCTACGAATATTCGTTTGCAATAGACTAAAGCAGTAGTCCCCAACCTTTTAGTATGAAAGGACCAATTTGAAAATCCAAATTTAAAGGGGCGGGGGGAATAACATTTTGTTACAATCTATATTATAATACTTGTGGCATTATGATAATAATTCTACTGAAAGTCGTATGATGTAACACAGGTAAATTATATATAGTGCAAGTGTATCTATATTTACCTGAGACATAATCACCCTCACTCTGTGCCTACTAGGGGTTCAGGCTTCATACTGCCTGTTTTATCCACATAAATCGTGCGCAACGTCGATATTTTGAAGTGGCTAGTTTTGACTCGGGCACAATCGCTAGCCTTAATTCACTACTGAATATATGGTCATTGTCACTAACCACACAGTTGCAAAGGGTAAAGTTCATAAGTACCTTGAGTGTTTATTTCGTTCCTAACACCTAGAAATTTAAATATACAGATGAACAATTTCTAACAGTATAGATATCGCCGCTAGAGGTGGCGATCAGTTTTTGATGTGAAATGATTTTAAATATCTGTAATTGTTGACGCTTTGCAGTGTGGAGCCTACATAAAAGTGAATTCATGATTTCATGTAGGGACCGAATCCATTTCTTAGAAGAAACACATGCGGCACTCGGGCTGCAGGCTGGGCACCGCTGGACTAAAGCACACCAGTGTCTAGCTGCGATCAAAGCTAACATAATTCTAGGTTTCATAGCTCTAAATTTCGAGCACAAAACATCTTAATATTAAAACGCTTATAAGGTCCTTGTTAAGCCTCACCTTGAAAATGATCTTTACTTTTGTTTGGAAATCCCATTAATACTTAAACAAAACCAGAAAAGAACATCGAAGCCGAAACCTTCGGTAGGAGCAAAACACTATACAGAAAGAGTTATAAAGCTTAGTGCGTTATCTCTAGGAAAATGGAATCTTCTAAATCTTATTCCAATCTTTCAAAGTTTTTTGATGCAAAATAAATTTAAAAATTTTAAACATAACTTCTTGATGTGCGATGCCTCATAAAATTTCGAGTCAGTAGGTGCAACATTTGTGGAAAGGATACATATGTGCAGTTCAGGACATTAATTATTGGAAACGTATCGTTACAAGTGTCTTCAGTCTTAATACAGGGTAAATAACTAAGAAACGTATATATATAGTACCAGCAGTCAGGTGATAAGCCGTGAAGGTGGTGGTGGTGGTGGTGGTAGTGGTAGTGGTAGTGGTAGTGGTAGTAGTGGTAGTAGTAGTAGTAGTAGTAGTAGTAGTAGTAGTAGTAGTAGTAGTAGTAGTAGTAGTAGTAGTAGTAGTGATAGTAGCAGTACAATTGTTGTGAAATTGGTTGGGTTTCAGAAGGACTTGTCAACATCATGTTACAGCAGTCTCCAGAATGGATAATATCCTGTTGATTAGCAATCTGCATATAGTATCTTCTCGACATTTCATGGATAATGTTACTGACAGCAATTAGGGCAGCCTCCATACTTTCGCCGTCTTAAATCTCCTTCCTTAGTGACTAGTCTAGCATCACTGAACTTCATGAGGTGTCCAATATCACCCCAATGTTAGACACACGAGCTGCAAGCGTCGTCTTCCCTGATCCTAATATCCAGAGATCTTGCTGTTTTTCCCACCTTTGTAATCCCCCTTTCCCTACACATGATAGTTTTTGGTTTGGGTTTCTAAGAGTAGTTGAATAACTAGTAGATATTTTAACACGTTTTTCTGTCAAGTATTTTAGGAACGTTAATTGGAACGTCGCTGGCTAGTAAAACGATGTAACTTGGGACTTTCCTTCAACTGGACTGGTGTTAGTCTTGTTAAAGATGCGTGTCACCCATTTCCTGCAATCACGGATGAAGTGTAAGGGGAAGAGGAGTCATGATGAAAAGAAATGTTGATTGTCGTTCTTGTGAGTAGGAGTACATCAATAAATGGTAAATTTAATTGTTGAGGATGTCACGTACTTTTAGAGTTTTGGGCAAAATGATCAAAATACAGTCAACGTACCGCATCCATGTAACTGATCTAGGGACGGTATTTAGGATCCATCTGGATTCTAGCCCATGGCTAGCCCCAACAGTTGTTTATACTTGTCTTCAAATATAAAAGTGTTATAACAAACACAAAGTTCGACGAGGCTCACAAAATTCTGGCAAAGTACAGGTAACATTTGTGGAAAAGGCAATGATGTCGAAAGTTGCAAGTTTCTTATCATGCCGAGACCCCTCGGGTGACGACCTCAACCGTGTGAGGGATCTCGACACAAGGGAAAAGAAGCTTGCAAGTTTCGACATCACTGCCTCTCACAAATGCTCCGGTTGATCAAACCACTGATCTTCGCGAAGTGATAAATACTGATACAGAGTTCGCTGTACCTTGCCACAGTATTGGCCAGTTTATATATGGAGGACCTGGAATCCAGCCGGATCTTAAATACTATCCCTAGATCAGTTATATGTATGTGGCACGTGTATTATATTTTGGTCATTGTACCCAAATATCTAGAAGTTTGTGACAACCTCAATACCATCAACAGTCTGGAACCAACAATTAAATTTCCACTTGAGGAGGAGGACACCTAGTCATTTCTCGATGTACTCTACTCATATGTGAAAACACTTTCTTTTAAAGTCTAGCTTAAACCAACATACATTTCTTCTCATCATGCACTAAAAATAAAAAAATAGAGATAGGTATAGGCTTCTTTCTGAGAGCTTATAGAATTTCAAGTTTGCAGTTTCTCTAGAGAAGAATGCAATACATCACAATTATTCATTGCGCTATACTTCCCCTTACACCTAATACGTGATTGCAGGAAACGTGCGACACACATCCTTAACAAGACTAACACCAGTCCAGTTGTAGGAAAGCCTCCAAGTTACATCGTTTTACCGGTCAGCGACGTCGTGACTAATATTTCTATAAGACTTGACAGAATGCTTGTTAAAATATCCAACAGCTCTTCAACTAGTATTAGAAACCTAGAACAAAAACCCAAGAATGACTCTGGCACGACCGCAGGAGTTTACACACTGCCATGTGTGTATGTGGGGGGCGGGGGGGGGAAGGGGGAGTAACAAAGTATATGAGGGAGAAACAGCCAGATCTCTGGATATTAGGATCAGGGGACATAAAAACCGCTTACAACCGAGATGACCGTAGAAACGTACGTGTCCAACACAGGGGTTGATGTTGGACACAAAAATGTTCAGTGAGGCTAGATTAGTTATTTAGGAAGAAAGTGTAAGAGGCTGCCCTAACTGCTGTCAGTAACACTGTCCATCAAAATTCCGGAAGTTACACTATAACCAAAATACTGATCAACAAGATATTACCCATTCTGGAGATCGATGTAGCATGATATTGACAAGTCCTTCTCAAACCCAACCCATCTTACCACAATTGTACTACTTCTACTATCGTGGGCTTCTCACCTGACTCCTGCCACTATATATACTCGTTTCTTAGTTTTATCTGTATTATGACTGAAGAAACCATTTGTGGCGAAACTTTTCCTATATTAAATGTCTTGTACTCTACCTAAGTACCTTTTACCACATCTTGTCGGTATCGCCATACCATTTCTCAGGTGTAACATTAATGCGGGTAAAGGCTATTTTTCTTTTTTTTTTTTGGTAGTGATATGTAACATTAGAATGTCCTTCCCACTGAAGACATAAATCTAAAAGCAGTAAGTCCTTCAAGAACCAACTGGACCAACGTACTGCAAATATCAAATCAGTTAGAGCAAAATGCACTTTCTTTCTGTGGCCACTGGAAAACTGACATTGCTGAATCCAGCTTGTCAGAGACTACAGTCTTTATTTAGAAGATACAGGACGCTACTCTTTAGTCTTTAGTCTTTAGTCTTTAGTCTTTTTTAGTTCACTTCTGCAGAGATCTCACGTTGCACATCTACCATGAGTATATTCATTAATGTATTTTGTATATTCTGTATGACTTGGTTAACCTCTATACCAAGAGAAATATTGTCTCCATAAAAACCTGTTCTGCAGTGTGGCCTTTTCTTCTGTTTGTAGGAAGTATGCCATTTAAATGTATATTTAAATGGCTGCACAGAGAGGGACAGCAGCACCTGCTAACAGGTGGCTGTGGGAGACGCGTTTTTCCAATCTTCAATCGATAGGAACTCGTTTTAAAGTGACGATTCATGTTGAAGGAGGAGGGCAAGAGTCATGTCCATCCGAACCCTGTGTAACATGTTCCTAGCGGCAGGGCCCACCGGGATTGCCACTTCCCATGACACGTCTGTGATATGGCTTATTAAGTCAGTATTAGGCAAAAGTCTGCTGTAGTGTGGGATCCCTACGGTAGCTTTTGAATAGGCGTCCGCCCGTTTATTTCCAGGAACACCAACAAGATCCGGGCACCCACAGAATTCTACATACTTATGCCACGTGTGGAGATACGCTGTTCACTCCTGGGTCTTTAGGACCACATGGTGGACAGAAGTGTACTGGTCCAGGCAAGATAGAACACACTGGGAATCCGAGTTAACTAAGCTAGGTATTAGGACAAAACAGCAAGGATTGCATGGAGCTCCGCAGAGAACACAAAGGATTCTCTTGGTAACTGTGATTGTCCTCAACGACAATCACAGCAAAGCCAACACCACCTTCGTTCTTTAGGAACGAAGAAATTAACGAGTAGTTTTGCCCGGGACTCCCCGGGCAAAACTACTCACTGAAGTGGTACAAGAAGACAGCAGAGTCATTTTAGAACCAACTAGACTATGTTCAGATATAGGACTGAACTAGATACTATGCTAGGGAAAGTGAAACCAACGATTTCCTGAAGTTTGTTCAGCAACTGCATCAGGACGATCAGTAGTTAATATCGTAAAAGTTCTAATTAAGTAGTAGTAGTTACAGCCCATGCCTTCCATCTACTTCCATCTCTCCTATAAATTCTATGCCACTTTTCAAGTATATATGATATGATGTATGATATACTTTTGCCTGTTTTTATGTTGGCAGAACCTCAGGGAGTGATGGGTGGGGTGCATTACTAGTCATGTCTAACTTAATGCACGATAGTCCTTAATCTAGACTTAGGAAGATAGTTCTCAGCAGATAACCTAGGTTGACAACCCCCAAATCCTCTGCTATATGTCTCTCCATGTACTCACTCAATCACTCACTCACTCACGTCCTTCCTTCCTTCTTCTTCTTCTTCTTCTTCTTCTTCCTCTTCCTCTTCCTCTTCCTCTTCCTCTTCCTCCTCCTCTTCCTCCTCCTCCTCCTCCTCCTCCTCTTGTATCATCCTTGTGTCCCCTCTATCCTCTGTGTCATCAATTCTTCTTTCCCTTTCTTTTTCACACTCTCCCCCCATCCTCCCTTTCTGCAACCCTCCCTCACTTCCTCCTCACTAAACTTTCTAAGGTCATGTCAAGAGAAACTTCTTTAATCACAAGTTAGCTTTTTTTAATGTAACTTTGGTGACGTCTTACTGCTGAATATTGTTCAAGGTTGTATGCTTCTGAGTGCGTGCTTGCGTGTGCCTGTGTGTGTACTCTCGTGGCTGTAATTTATTTTTGGTTTCGGAGGTCGAGGCTCGGTTCCTGGCCCTTTCTCTCAATTGCTCAAGGACAAACACAATCTATTCCTGGTCTCAACGGTCCTATCTTATCTGCTCTTAAAGCTGCATGAAATCGGCTTTCACTACATCCGTCATCTAGATCGTTTCATCTCCTGTCTCTATTAATGAGTAACTTGTATATCGTTATAGTGTCTCCTCGGCTTCTTATTTATTCCTGTTGTATGATCCAGCACTTTGTTCGTTCGTCATCTGTATTTGCTCTGAATTTATAAAGTGGTGAATCTCTGGATTTTTCTAGCTTCTTGGCACGTTCGCACTTTTGATAACTCATTGCTGACAATGCGTGCTCACTGACAGGTATGATTTAAGTCATACACAAGAACCTGGTGGACTCTGATGAGTTTACCATAATTAGTGTCTTTCTCGGTTTTGCCAGGCACATACAGGCAGCTTCGGTGTTTCACCTGATGTGCACCTCAAGTCATATGATTGTGATACAACAACCATCAGCACGACTCAACAACCAGAGCAACATTATTATTATTATTGCTAATCACTTCCGTCCGTGAAATGAAACAGTACTGCTCTGAAGTCGAGACAGTGCTGCTCTGTAGTCGAGACAGTGCTGCTCTGTAGCTGAGACAGTGCTGCTCTATAGCTGAGACAGTGCTGCTCTGTAGCTGAGACAGTGCTGCTCTGTAGTTGAGACAATGCTGCTCTGTAGCTGAGACAGTGCTGCTCTGTAGTTGAGACAATGCTGCTCTGTAGCTGAGACAGTGCTGCTCTGTAGCTGAGACAGTGCTGCTCTGTAGTTGAGGCAGTACACCTCTGTGACTGTACTGAACAAACAAGGTCGCTCGTTGGTAGTACACAGTTCATTATAAAACTTAGATTCTTAAGTAAATCCACAATATTTCATGAGGTTAACTTACTTGTGTCTTCGCACATACTCATGTTAAAACCAAAGCTTTAATAAGATAAAGCTATCAAATCACTTTACATTAAGAATAAAGAGAGACAATACCGTGAAGAGCAATACACAAATAACCCGTTAATAGCTAGTTAATGGACTATTAACTAGTCACATTGCTAAATACTTACTTTTATATACCATACAGGACTTTTCTATGAGGCATTTTATAGAGTTTTCACCTTTTTGTAATAATATTTCACAATTAGCTTCTTTTACAATGTATGGTAAAACATTTATTGAATAAATTTCAGTAGTTAATTTGATAAGTAATTTCGAGTAATTTACGCAACATTGTTTTCGTACTAACACTATAAAAATATGTAATTTAGTTGTGAATTTTTTTTTTTTTTTTTAATTTTCTTGAGCGGCAGTTTGTGTCTTGATACAGACACTTGAGAGTTAATTTCTGTGGTTCAGTATTATGGCTCTTTCATTGTTTTAATAAAGAAGTTTTTTTTAGTTTTATCTATTAGTATGCTCTAGTAATTTATTCACAAATGTATAATTTTCTTACACGTTACAAATGTTGAATTTGTAAAACAAAATTATTAAGAGTATCTCTTCAGTATGCATTCTAATTATTAGCGAGTGTCTTCACCTAAATGTTGGCGAATAATAAAATTCATGTTTATAGACATTCAGTGTGTGAGAGATGAGACCAGAGACTCATCAGTGAGAGGAACGGCCACACCTGTTAATGAATAAGAAGGCACAATACCGTGACTGGAACAATCCACAAATAATCCCGCACATAAGAGAAAGAAATTCATGATAACCTAAGTTTCTATCTGCTATGTGTGAGCTGTGTAGTGACCTGTTGTTATGTGAATGCTTTGATATGTTGACTATGTCGAAATTATCTCATTACACCGCCTCTGGCTTCTCCATATTGAGTATTTGCTTCACTTGCATAGTCCTTTTCTCTATCGTTCATCGCTATATTTTCTAATTGTATTTCACATCTTCCTTGTGAATACAGTATCAATAATCTTTTTATGAATAATGGGGAAATTGACAAGATCAACGTGGGCCTTAGACACTAACATGTTTCTCTTTCTTTGGCCTTTGACCCGGGACCTTGGACCTTGGACCTTTCCATTTAACGTTGATGCTCGACGGTGACCTCTTGACCGGCGTCTTGATGGAGCAGCGGCCGGAGCGAACATCATGGGGCCCTCAGAGCTCTACATCAAGACAGGCTCCACTCTAGTGCTCACCTGCACCGCAACCCTCCACCCACACGCCCACACCAAGGTCAGTACCCCCCACACGCCCTTACCAAGGTCAGTCCCCATCAGTACCAATATCAGTGCCTGCCCACACGTGCAAAATAAGGTCAGTTCCCACCCACAGGCTCACACCAAGGTCAGCGCCCACTCATCTGGGATGAGCGTAGTACCGAGCATGCTACCTGGGTAGCACTTCAGCCTAATATTCTCTGCAATAGATATGCATCTGTTACATCTAAGATTAGCTTCCACAATCCTCAAAAACGAAAAACGCATTCTGTATATATCAGTTGGGGTATGCAGCTCCATTGTGGAACTCGCACCGTCTTGCTGGATAAAATGCAGAGGTTAGCAACGAGACTAGTCCCTGAGACAAGGGGTATTTGCTCTCAGGAAACACTAAAGAAGCTGATAGATTTAGTGACGTCAGGAGACAGAAGAACAAGAGGTGACATGCTGAAAAGGTATAAAATTACTAAAAAGAATTTATAGGGTCAACAGGGGCAGACTGTTCAAGAGGTGGGAAACAGGTACACTAGGATGCAGCTGGAAGTCGAAAACTAACGAGATGCAGGTTTGTAAGGAAATATTTCTTTACTCTCAGAGTGGTCAGGAAGTGGAATGTCCTGGATAGCGAAGTGGTAGTAGTGGTTTCTATATACAGCATTAACAGGTATAATGAGGCTCTCAAGGCCAGGAGAAGAGGAACCCGGTAACAATCAGCGGAGAGGCAGGGCCAGGAGCTGTGACCCAATCTCCAACCCCAAATAGTTAAGTGTACACACACACACACACACACACACACACACACACACACACACACACACACACACACACACACACACACACACACACACATTTTCTTAGGGTAAATGCCAGTTTAAAATGTTCTTGAATTCATAATTTTATTTATTTTCAGCTATCATGAGGAAAGTTTAGCAAAACTAATTTATAAGACTTACATTGACGAACAACCTCTTATTAGGATAAAATTTCACAGTGTGCAGAGCTTTATTTGATCAAGCTTTACATAGAGCGAAAATTTGTTCCAATGACATTGTTCAGAAAGATGTCATTTTTTATTATAAGAAGAACATAAGAAAGAACACTGCAACAGGCCTACTGGCCTAGGCGAGGGAGCTCCAATTCTCCCACTGGCTTAAACCGATGCCTTGACCTAGTGAGGTCAGACACGTCGCTTAATTCTACAACTTTCTAGAGTGCAGATTCAGGGTCCTTTGTACGGTGACCAAAACTGCGCAGGATAATCTAAATGAGGCCTAACCAAAGATATATAGAATTGAAGAACAACTTGAGGACTTCTATTATTTATACTTCTAGATATGAAGCCAAGGATTCTGTTAGCTTTACTGCGAACACTTATGCACTCTCGTCTTGGTTTCAGATTACTGCTAACAAGAACTCCTAAATCCTTTTCGCAATCCGTAATATTAAGATCTACATTATTTAGTTTATATGTGGCATGGTTATTTTCCTGTCCAACATTTAGAACTTTACATTTGTCTATATTAAACTGCATCTGCCACTTCTCCGACCACTGCATCAGTCTATTCAAATCATCCTGGAGTGATCTGTCCTCATTAGAATGAATTGGACGGCCTGTTTTGGTGTCAACAGCAAATCTGCTTGTCGCTATTTATTCTCTCATCTATGTCGTTTATGTAGATTGTGAACAAGTGGCCCAACATTGACCCCTGTGGAACACCGCTTGTGACGTGCCCCCATTCTGATTTCTCCCCATTTATGCAAACTCTCTGCTGCCTATTTGTCAGCCATGCCTCTACCCAGAAAAATTTTTTTCCTATTCCGTATGCCTTAAGTTTCCTCAATAGCCTCTGGTGTGGAACTCTATCGAAAGCCTTACTGAAGTCCATATACATAATATCATATTCATTACCATGATCTACCTCCTCAAACACCTTAGTGAAGAAAGTTAGTAAATTCGTAAGACAGGAATGCCCCTTTACATCATACCTAATATACTAGAGGTAAAGTTAACTTAAGAATACATCTCGTTGCATGTCCTTTAATGATGAAAAGGTCGTGCACTATGAAGTACGAACAAGCAGCAATTAGCAGCAGAATAAATGCTTAAGATATTCCTACTGTCTCCTCTGGACACGTAATAATTGAGGAAGAAAAAGAAAACCCTTTCTCCACCCTCCGGCAACAAAGCCGGAAACAAGAAAACAGTCGGGAAGAAACACCATCAAATATTAAAGAAAGTCATGAATATCTTATTAGTCATTTGGAAAAGTATATGAAAACATGTTAACCGATTCATTATCATTAATATTTTCTCTTATAGCTCTTATAATTTATTTTACCACATATGCAGTTTACCTTCAAGATAATGTAACCCACAGAAAGAAATACATTCCCTTTGTTCATTCAGTAGCTATCTTGCGCACACCTTTCTCCAGATTTGACAACTCGCCTCTCTTACTGCTCTGTCTAGAGAAATGTTAATCATAGTAACATTACACATTCCTATATAAGGGATACTTATACTGGAAAATGATCTCTCCAACATACCTTTTACGGAGCCTTACTCTTCTCAAAAATTCTTTACTGCCTGTAATAACCTTCTACCTATTCCTAACATTTGCAACCCCCGCCACAGTGTAGCCTTATCCACCACGTTTCTAAATCCTTATATGCACCAAACGGTTCCTTATATTATTGATGGTTTTCAATTTAGATAAATTGAAAAATTATATGTGTATCACTTTGGTATCTTTATTGCCGAAACGTTTCACCAGTACAACAGGTCTCTTAAGTCAAAGACTAGTAGTAGTTCTCAGGTGATCAGTCCCTGAGCCTTGGTAGGCGGTGGCCAGTTCCTCAAGTCTGAAACACCTATCAGCCAGACCTTATATACTTGAGCAGAAGTGAGTGCAGTAAGCGTGGCTCATTAGTCAGTAACATATTCAACCAATAATATATTTGTCTGACACAACACTACAGTATCTTCTACAGGGTAAGTTTTCTGGAACCTCTCTCCTAAACTGTTTAGCATGACCTTTCAGTAATGTGCCACGCTACTCTGATATTACCTCCAGTTACTACAGTATATTAGATCTGGCCGACAACCACTGTTTTAGGTTTGAGGGAACGACCATCCCCTACCTAGGCTGAGGGTCTGATCACCTCAATACTACTACTGTTTCCAGTGTTATACTTGCCTATATTCAACTGAATACAGGCAAGTGTAACAGTGGAAACAGGAGAGACGTTACAACAATAAAAATACCAAAGTGTTGCATATGTGTCTGTCATCAAACAGCTCCACACACTTATTTTGGTATTGTTCAAATAAATAACGATGTGATAATTTGGTTCTCACATCTCCTCACTATGTTTGTCCCCTTTTGCTATATTGTCTACATGTTTTTCTCAATAATTCTTACACTAATCTCTCTTCTCCTTATGCAGTCATCACTTATGTTTGTCCCCTAACTCTTGCAATAATAATTCTGTCTACATTTTCCAGTATACTGAAGAGACTTATTCCTCAATAATTCTTACACTAATCTCTCTTCTCCTTATGCAAAAGACCAACTATGCATGCTCTCTGCCAGACCTTAGGTACCTTCCCTCTTTCATGCATATATTAAACAAATACTCCAGCCATTCCAAACTATATTCCAATCTGTTTACAATACTTGTCCTAATTTCAGTATCTATCTCAACTACTTTCCCTAAGTCAGCCTATCCATTGCCTCAAACACTTGGTCCACACACTGGCCTGGCTCTTTCTTACTTCCACCAGATCTTGTCCCTACCAGTTCAACAATATTTAACAGCCCCTCAGATTGTTCTCTCCATCTTTCCATTTCCTCCACTGTCAAGTGCATTTACTCCTCATTCATATCCAACATATTAATATCTTTCCATTATTTTTCTTTTTCTCAGAAAACATTGTTGGTAAAAGCCTCACTCATTCTCTTATTTGCTTTCTTTTTTACACACCCTCATTACGCGTTCTAAATGTTTTTCCTCTCCATATACTCCTGCTTTCGTATTCCTTTGTTACATTGTAAAAACCTTTCATATGCAAAGTTTTTCTCACTTACTACGCTTTTTATCACGTCATATTACCAATCATTCTTCTTTACACCACTTCCATAACCATAAACCTTTGTTATTGTTGTTGTTATTTCTGCTGCTGACGCTGCTGCTACTCTTTTTTTTTCTTTTTTTTTAGCAAAGTTTTGTATATCAGTAGCGTGCCGTTACCCTATTCTATATGAGAGTTATACAGTGGGAACAAAAGCTAATTATTGCTTCTACTGCTGCCGTTTCTGCTGCTGCTTCTCCTGTTGTTGTTGCTACTGCTACTGCTGTTGCTGCTCTGAGTGTTGCTGTTTCTGCCGCCTCACTCGTCCCCCACTTCTACTGCTCCGTTGTTATCGCCGCAGTCAGTGCTACTACTACTGCTTCTGTTTCGCTTTTATAATTACTACTACTGCTTCTGGTGCTTCTTCACTACAGATGTTACTGTTACAGATGTTACTGCTCTGTCGTTATCAACGATGATGCATCTGATGCTGCTCCTGTGCTGTCGTTTTCACCGCTGTTGCTACTGCTCATTGCACCAGCGCAACTGCTCCCTCATTATCAACACTTCTAATGCTTCTGCTCTGCTGTTTTCATCACTGTTGTTGTTACTGCTCCGCCGTTATCATTCTTTCTTACACTCTTATCAGTGCTCCTCTGGGCTACCAACACTGTTATTGTTCCTCACCTACTTCGCCTCATCATCGTTATTTCTCGTTTATTATCAACCACAACGTTACTAGGCAATAAATAATAGTCTTCCTCACTTCATGCATTTGCTTATCAGCGTAGTTGTTTTTCTAGTTTTTCTCATCGTTCTGTGATGCCCAACTTGTCTTTCCTCTTATATTTCCATCAGCTCTTTTTTTCTCTCTCTTATCATCATTACCAGAGTCTGCATCCCATCTCACTTGTTATTTCTGTCCTTATCGTCCACTCCGTTATTCAACGTAACTTTTCCAACCAAATCTTGTCATTTTTCTCTTGTTTTTGCTCTCTGTTTCTGTTTTTTTTTTCTCTCTCTCTCTCTACGCTAAGAGCGGTGGTGTGCAGTCGTGCTTAAGGTAGCTTCCCAGATTAAAGGTTTAACAGATTAACATGGATTAATTAGTCACAATGACCTATGCTAAGAGATGCGAGTGTGGAAGCTGCTGGCGGCTCTTCATCAAGAATATGTTCACCACAAAGGATGTTGTCGACAGGTGTGTTTGTTTTGTCATACTTCTAAGGTAGCGAGTGAACAAATTAGGAGCATCAAACACATGCTTCAGTATACACATGGAAGAGTTTGTTATTACGGAAACCAATGTTGGTCAAGTTTCTACCCGGTATGAGGAATGTGTATGGTTTTCGCAAAAAATACTTATTAAACTACGGTACTGCTGAGGCCCAATCTTGCGCAAAAAAATGGAAACAAAACTGAATGGAAATAAAAGTTTGCCATTCTACCATACCTTTCAAGAATGCCTGCCATCCAGTGACGTGTTTATAAGAAACATGGTAAGCACTGTTTACCCTATGAAAAACTCACCTTCAACATTAAAATAGCTTTTTGTTAGAATTTAATTTTATACAGTATTTTTCATGAACGAATGAATTTAAACTTAAAGGTCCTTTTAGACAGGAGCCTTTCCCACTTGAAAATCTCTCCCTGGAATACGCAACATTGCATTTTCAATATTATCTTCCCCCTCCATTGCATACCAAAATGATATGCCATTGCCAGACGTAATATACAAGATAAAACAATTATTCGAAAATCAACGTTAAAGAAAAAGATTTGGATGAATCTACATCCTGTGAAAAAGTATTTTGATGCAGGAATTGTCCCTCAAAAAAAAAAATATTTATTGAAGTCAGTAAAAAAATATCATTTTGCTAGAAAGTTGGGAAGAAAAATGCAGTGTCTTCGTCAGTGTCTACTTTCTCCCTGATCGCAGCCACAAGCAGCACCTCACAAACATGACACAATAATTAACCTCATTAAAAACAGATTTCCAAATATGCATTCATTAAGATTCTCTGTGCTTTTACTGAGCTTATCATTCAATGGGTTTAGAAAGAAATTTTATGAGATTGCTTTTCAGTAGTCAAACGATGGCAAGAGTCATGTAGTGAAAACAGTGCAACGCCTGATGGGAAAATATTTGTTACCACTCTTTATCCAGGAGAGAAATTTATTATGTATACAAAACTACGTGGACATCCTGTCTTGTATGATGTGTATATACGTTTATGGTATTCAGATGAAGTCTGGTCATGGACGAAGCATCGTAATAAAGATTTCCCATTAAACACAAGTGTCTTTTTCACTTGTTCTTCAGTAACAGAAGTGTAACTATAACACAGAAATCACAGTTTTGAATTTTTTAACCAAGAAAAGTGAAACAAAAAAAAATCGGAATTTCCTAGAGCTAAATGAGTCAATTTAAATGGTCCCGGAAATAAATGTATATGTAGATCAGGGGTTATTAACCAGGGGTATACATACCCCTTGGAGGTATGGGAACCAAATAATGGGAGTATGAGACTCGATCTCTGAACAATTTGAAAAAAAAATTGTTAGATTTGAATAAACTATCAAATGTTCTGTTCTCAACTATTCACATGTACAATAAAAACCAAGATATTAACATTTTTCGAAGTCATACTGATACTCAAAAAGGTTAAGTACCACTGATGCAGAGCGAAGGTACTCCGCTTTGAAAAAGAATTCAAAAAAAAAAATATCAAGGTCAATAAAGATTGCAAAGCTTTACTCTTCTATGAATTGAGAAATAGTTGTGCAAGAAATGTATACAGTACCGACAAGATGAAAGTTAAGACATGTGAAACATCTGGGTATCTTTATTGTAGACGTTTCGCCATCCAGTGGCTTTATCAATATAGATTCTAGGACATAATTAGAAGACAGTAGAACTATATACAAAAGATGAGGTAATCAATCCCTCAGCCTTGGAGTTGGTGTTGAGAGCAGCGTGGTAGTAAAGGCAGTCTCCTTGCCTTTGCTCCAGTATCTTTTCCACCACGGTGCTCTCAACACCAACTCCAAGGCTGAGGGATTTATTACCTCATCTTTTGTATATAGTTCTACTGTCTTCTAATTATGTCCTAGAATCTGTATTGATAAAGCCACTGGATGGCGAAACGTCTACAATAAAGACAACCAGATGTTGCACATGTGTCTTAACTGAAAGAGAGTTATTATGAAACCTCTTGAGTAAGTTAGAATTTTACAGCTCGAGAAAACTTTAATTGAGCTATTTCTAAAATGCTAAGAATTTATAAAAAAACATATTTATTATTATTCATACTTTGGCTTTGTGTAAAATCTTACTCGCCACATTTGCTTACCCTAACTTTTTTTTTTGTTTTCAAAAGGCGCCCACTGTTTCCATCTTATCAAGCCTTTCAGTAATTCTTGCCTATCGTATCATATACTTGCCAATAGTACCTACCATTCTACCGTACTTGTCATTACCTGCCATCCTACTATATTTGTTGTCAGTACCTACCATTCTACCATGATTGTTGTCAGTACCTGCCATCCTACCATAGTTGTCAGTACCTGCCATCCTCCCATACCTGTTGTCAGTATCAGCCATTCTACCATAGCTGTTGTCAGTACCTGCCATTCTACCATAGTTGTCAGTACCAGCCATTCTACCATACTTGTCAGTACCTGCCATTCTACCATACTTGTCAGTACCTGCCATTCTACCATACTTGTCAGTACCTGCCATCCTACCATAGTTGTTGTCAGTATCAGCCATTCTGCCATAGCTGTTGTCAGTACCTGCCATTCTACCACAGTTGTCAGTACCAGCCATTCTACCATACTTGTTGTCAGTACCTGCTATCCTACCATAGTTGTCAGTACCTGCCATTCTACCTTACTTGTTATCAGTACCTGCCATCCTACCATACTTGTCAGTATCAGCCATCCTACCATACTTGTCACTACCTACTATCCACCTACTTGCCAACAATACTTGCCATTCTACTTATCCTCGGAACACGATTTTTATAACCTTATTGGTGGAAGTGATTTAACGAAGTTATCTTGACAGATACAAACCATTCATAAAGAAATTTAAATACAGTATAGATATTACTTTTACAGCCAATCTAGAAGGAAAACAATTCTAACCTAGAACTAATTGTAGAATAATTTATTTTTACTCTTTTACAGTAATAAATAGATCTGGGATATTATATCCTAAATAGAAACAGGAATTTTAACTGTTCGTACACTGTGTGCATATTTATTCTTTAAGATTTGTAACTCTTTTTTTCTTTGCTGTTACCAAACATTGATTTTGTAACCGTGGATCTAGATTGATGAGTTCACTTCTGATTTTAGCTGAAAATTTTGTGTCCATTGATATAACTTGCTCTTGTTGAGCGATACATTCAACAAAAGTACACAACTTTTCTCCTCAACACTGATTTCAGAATTTTACAACCAGTCTTTTGTCATGTTCGCATTTACAGTTTTCTCCCCAACACCAGCGGCGATGTTACTTACGTATTCGTGAGAACAAACACTACTACTCGGTGAACACACTCCTGTCATGTTTTGCATGTCACGACTAATACTATCTCTGTTGCAATATTCATATCTGTATCTTTGCTACATAGGCTTTGTAAATGGTCCAAGTCGGACCGAAACGTCGTCGTAAGCTCCTCTCTCCTATATGCGGGTTGTGTACATAGACTCTCCTGCGGATGTGTGGATGTTGTCTTGTCGTACCTCACTCTCTCGGCTTATTCCATCGATTTCTTTTGCTTTAAGTACAACAGTTTGCTGACCTTTCACCAAAGCCTCCACGTAGCTCCCACTGTTCATTCTCGTTGAATCTCAAAATAAACAAAACACCTTTTTAATAAGCTTTCACAATGACTGAACACTTCAAGCGGATTACACCTTCGGGAGAAATTACAGGTGTGAAAACTTTTCATTATTTTTAGCCTTGTTTATTTTTTATTTCTGCTATAGTTCTCGTTTTTAGATATTTGTATAGTTTATGCAGAATATCTTCGATTTAAGAATATATTTTGGAACGGATAATCCCCAAAAAATAGAAACCTAAATATTTGTTTATAAAAAGTCGTATTAAACAAAAGATGTTAAGCATGCAATTTGCATATTTCAGGAAGACTGAAGCAATAACAAATATCTGAATCTGTATTTTGTCTCTTGTTAAAATAACATTATACCGCTATTATCTATCTTCTATAATACTACAACGTATTACTGGTTGTTATATACATTGTATTAATAAAAGATTCAACAAATTGCTATCAAGCTTACTCGAGCTTCCTCCATAGCACATGTTTTTTGTCGACTACCTCCTCGCTGGACTCCATTTCATCTACATTTCTTCGGACAATTAAACTAAAGTTTTCACACTTTAGTTCACAGTGCCTGGAAGATAACTGAATGACCACCAAATTGACCAAGAACTTCTAATCTCAGTCAAGCCTTAAATCTCATTCCAGGGAAATGCTATCAGCTAGGGTCTCGCTTCACATTTCTATTTTTCATAATTATCATCCCGTTCACATCAGCTTCCGTATTCTCTCCTTTACACTTCCATGCACCTTTTCAGCGATCCAGATTAACTCCACATCTCATTCCTCTTCTTGCGTCTCACCTTCAGCATAAACAGAGAGAGAGCGTGTTTTGCTAGGTCCATGACCGTACTAATATCCTACACAATTAACTTAAAGGCTTCAGTTTAAGATTTTTCAATTTTCCATTGAGGATTCCCATTTTCAAACGATTTTCCAGGATTATTTCACCGCCTTTGAGACCGCAGGTAAGTTGCTGTCCTCAGTCAGCAACCAGCCATTTTCTGCCATACCGCATTTGCGTTCTTGCCCATGTTCTCTGCATAGTTGCCGCGTTGAAAAATCGGTGCAATACCGGTTACAGGTTAGACACACCAGACTCACACAGGTTGAGACGCCAAGCATCCCTCCGTCTTACTCACCGGGACGTACTGACAGTGAATTTTCTATTCATTACCTGTCCGAACAGAGAGACTATTTTGCGCTTCTCCAACACATCTAACTGTCCGTCTCTCACTGTGTTCTAATTTTCATGTAAATTCTATGGCTATTGCTTTTAACAGAATCCTTTTACATAAATTCTGACTCCCCCCTTTTTTTTTTTTTTACAATTAGACTAACCGTTCACACCTCTAACTCTTTAACAAGGCAACCCATCCCAGGCAGCGCTGAATGACACACCTGTTTTGTGTTTTTTTAAATAATAATAATAAATTATTATTATTATTATTATTATAAATCCAATTAGCTGACATATTTTTTTTTTACTTTTTTCCCAAAAAGAGCGAATCAATTATGTGAGTATGCATCTTCAAGGTCTAGATATAATTACTCTGCTAAATTCCTTGGTTAATTCAAGAAACTATTTTGCAGCAGAAACAATTCTGTCTTTACCCAATATTTTAAATAATGCTCACACACACACACACACATACACACACACACACACACACACACACACACACACACACACACACACACACACACACATACACACAAATGCAAAGGTTTGCAACAAGACTAGTCCCAGAGCTAAGAGGTATGTCCTACGAGGAGAGGTTAAGGGAAATCAACCTGACGACACTGGAGGACAGGAGAGATAGGGGGGACATGATAACGACATACAAAATACTGAGAGGAATTGACAAGGTGGACAAAGACAGGATGTTCCAGAGATTGGACACAGTAACAAGGGGACACAGTTGGAAGCTGAAGACACAGATGAATCACAGGGATGTTAGGAAGTATTTCTTCAGCCACAGAGTAGTCAGTAAGTGGAATAGTTTGGGAAGCGATGTAGTGGAGGCAGGATCCATACATAGCTTTAAGCAGAGGTATGATAAAGCTCACGGCTCAGGGAGAGTGACCTAGTAGCGATCAGTGAAGAGGCGGGGCCAGGAGCTCGGACTCGACCCCCGCAACCTCAACTAGGTGAGTACAACTAGGCGAGTACACACACACACATACACACACACACACACACACACACAAATAATAAGATGGCGCGACCTTACAAGTTAACAATATGCTACATTCGACTGGAATCCAAAAAACAAATGAAGAAATGTCTGACCTCTGCATCTCGAAATTCAATACAAAGCGAGGAAAATTTATATTCCTTTCAATACATCTTCCGTTAAAGCAACGTAGACAACACTTTCCTATATTACGAAACTAAATCTATAATAAATTACAACGAGATAGCGATAATGTGTGACAAATATACCTGATATAAACTAGAACAATATGTACATCAGGGATCAGGGAGATACCTGACCTGCTAACATAATTGAAAGCAACATCCCAGGTTACAGTATCTTATCACGTTCACATCTCGCTGGAATTGCAAACAGGATCTTATTCCTTACGTGTTGGATCTCATCCTGACCACCGAGTGTGATTTTATCCACTCATACGGGGTACGAGAGAAAGCAGGAAACAGTCACACCTTGTCAGATCCATAATCACACACACACAAAGTTTAAGATTTAAAATTATATTATGATGGTACCCAACTACAGAGCACTTTCATGTTAATATAATGATAGACTGTGTTGCACGATGCCCTTCTCTCCCTCCCTCTCCCCCTCCCTCCTATCCTCCCTCCGGCCTTTCCCCTACTCCATTCCCCTTTCCTTCCTTCAATTTCTCCCTACTTCTCTCGCTTCCTTCCCCTGTCCCTCTCTCCCTCCCGTGCTCTGTCCCTCCCTCCCTCCCTCCCTTCCCCTGTCCCTCCCTCCCTCCCTCCCTTCCCCTGTCCCTCCCTCCCTTCCCCCCTACTCTGAGACATAGTGACACACAACAACTCGTTATAAAAAGACGCCAAATTTACTCAACAAGCGCCAATTACACTCGGCTGGGCGACTTTATACTGGGAAAAAATATTCGCTTAATGAACCTCTTTTTGCGTCAAGTCGATGCAAAAGTGAAGTGGTAATTAATGTCTCATAACGAAAGGGGAAATAGTGAGGTGAGGGGCTAGTAGAAGGGAAGTGAAGGGAAGATGAAGGAGAGGTGGGGAAAAAGAGAAAGATGTAGGAAGGGAAGGAGGACAGAGAGGAATGGGAAGAAGAATAAAGAGGAATGAGAAGGGAGTGGAAATGAGAAGAGTAATGATAAAGGAGTGGAAGGGAGAACAAAAAAAATGAGAAGGGAGTGGGAAGAACAACAGAGGAATGAGGAGGGAATTGGAAGAACAAAGAGGAATGAGGAGGAAGTGGGAAGGACAACATACTGCGAACTATTGGATAATTATTTTATTTTATTCACCGAGAAGCGCCATATTCGTAGGGATCATATATTGCTTTGGGAAAGGCGAGGCAATCAAGTTTGATCCGAGGAAGAGAAGACAGCTCCTTTACCAGCATCAAGAATACTTAAATTGCAAAAATGATACTGAAAGCACATAGAGCAAGTAAAATAAAGTTAAAAACACTGAAGAACACCACTTTGATGTTTATTATCACATGTTGTCTGTAGCCAGTGAACCACAGTGAACCACAGTGAACCACAGTGAACCATAGTGAACCACAGTGAACCACAGTGAACCACAGTGAACCATAGTGAACCACAGTGAACCACAGTGAACCATAGTGAACCACAGTGAACCACAGTGAACCACTGTGAACCACAGTGAACCATAGTGAACCACAGTGAACCATAGTGAACCACAGTGAACCATAGTGAACCACAGTGAACCACAGTGAACCATAGTGAACCACAGTGAACCACAGTGAACCACAGTGAACCACAGTGAACCATAGTGAACCACAGTGAATCACAGTGAACCATAGTGAACCACAGTGAACTACAGCGAACCACTGTGAACCACAGTGAACCATAGTGAACCACAGTGAACCATAGTGAACCACAGTGAACCACAGTGAACCATAGTGAACCACAGTGAACCACAGTGAGCCACAGTGAACCACTGTGAACCACAGTGACCCACAGTGACCCACAGTGACCCACAGTGAACCACGGTGAGCCATAGTGAACCACTGTGAACCACAGTGAACCACAGTGAACCACTGTGAACCACAGTGACCCACAGTGACCCACAGTGAGCCACAGTGAACCACGGTGAGCCATAGTGAACCACTGTGAACCACAGTGAACCACAGTGAACCACTGTGAACCACAGTGACCCACAGTGAACTACAGCGAACCACTGTGAACCACAGTGAACCATAGTGAACCCCAGTGAGCCACAGTGAACCACAGTGAACCACTGTGAACCACGGTGAGCCATAGTGAACCACTGTGAGCCACAGTGAACCACGGTGAGCCATAGTGAACCACTGTGAACCACAGTAAACCACGGTGAACCATAGTGAACCACAGTGAACCACAGTGAGCCACAGTGAAGCACAGTGAACCACAGTGAACCACAGCGAACCATAGTGAACCACAGGGAATCTGGTAAACCACAGTGAACCATAGTGAACCACAGTGAGCCACAGTGAACCAAAGTGAACCACAGTGAACCACAGTGAACCACAGCGAACCAAAGTGAACCACAGTGAACCACAGTGAACCACAGCGAACCAAAGTGAACCACAGTAAATCATAGTGTACCATAGTGAGCCACAGTGTACCACAGTGAACCACATTAAACCATAGTGAGCCACAGTAACCCATAGTGAACCACACTGAACCAAAGTGAACCACAGTGAACCACAGTGAACCACAGCGAACCAAAGTGAACCACAGTAAATCATAGTGAACCATAGTGAGCCACAGTGTACCACAGTGAACCACATTAAACCATAGTGAGCTACAGTAACCCATAGTGAGCCACAGTGTACCACAGTGAACCACATTAAACCATAGTGAGCCACAGTGTACCACAGTGAACCACATTAAACCATAGTGAGCCACAGTAACCCATAGTGAGCCACAGTGTACCACAGTGAACCACATTAAACCATAGTGAGCCACAGTGTACCACAGTGAACCACATTAAACCATAGTGAGCCACAGTAACCCATAGTGAACCACAGTGAATCACAGAGAATCACAGTATAAATCATTCAGTGAACGACAGTATAAATCATTCAATGCGAACTTCAGTAAATGAATAAGATGACCCTTTGACACGATCAGGGAAGGAGGAGGTAAGGAGGAGGGAGGGGCGGAAGGTGGGAGGGAGGGAGGGAGGGAGGGAGGGAGGGAGGGAGGGACGGAAGGAGGTAGGGACGGAAGGAGGAAGGGAAGGGAGAAGGAAAGAGAGGGAGGGAAGGGTAAATACGAAGGGAAAGAATAAGGAAGGGAAGGAACGAAGGGAGGAGGAGGCAATCGAGGTAATAAACAAAGATGGAGTGAGAAAACGTAGCAGTTGTTACTCTTACCTCCAGTGAGTGTCAGCTGTTACTCTTACCTCCAGTGAGTGTCAGCTGTTACTCTTGCCTCCAGTGAGTGTCAGCTGTTACTCTTACCTCCAGTGAGTGTCAGCTGTTACTCTTGCCTCCAGTGAGTGTCAGCTGTTACTCTTGCCTCCAGTGAGTGTCAGCTGTTACTCTTGCCTCCAGTGAGTGTCAGCTGTTACTCTTGCCTCCAGTGAGTGTCAGCTGTTACTCTTGCCTCCAGTGAGTGTCAGCTGTTACTCTTGCCTCCAGTGAGTGTCAGCTGTTACTCTTGCCTCCAGTGAGTGTCAGCTGTTACTCTTGCCTCCAGTGAGTGTCAGCTGTTACTCTTGCCTCCAGTGAGTGTCAGCTGTTACTCTTGCCTCCAGTGAGTGTCAGCTATTACTCTTGCCTCCAGTGAGTGTCAGCTGTTACTCTTACCTCCAGTGAGTGTCAGCTGTTACTCTTGCCTCCAGTGAGTGTCAGCTGTTACTCTTGCCTCCAGTGAGTGTCAGCTGTTACTCTTACCTCCAGTGAGTGTCAGCTGTTACTCTTACCTCCAGTGAGTGTCAGCTGTTACTCTTACCTCCAGTGAGTGTCAGCTGTTACTCTTACCTCCAGTGAGTATCAGCTGTCACTCTTACCTCCAGTGAGTGTCAGCTGTTGCTCTTACCTCCAGTGAGTGTCAGCTGTTGCTCTTACCTCCAGTGAGTGTCAGCTGTTACTCTTACCTCCAGTGAGTGTCAGCTGTTACTCTTACCTCCAGTGAGTGTCAGCTGTTACTCTTACCTCCAGTGAGTGTCAGCTGTTACTTTTACCTCCAGTGAGTGTCAGCTGTTACTCTTACCTCCAGTGAGTGTCAGCTGTCACTCTTACCTCCAGTGAGTGTCAGCTGTCACTCTTACCTCCAGTGAGTGTCAGCTGTTACTCTTACCTCCAGTGAGTGTCAGCTGTTACTCTTGCCTCCAGCTCATGGTCCCATCTTTACCTTTCGACCGAATAGTGCAAAACAGTTTTTCGATAATTTTAGTACCCATCTTACACCTCCATTAAACAGTGTAATTCTTGTGAGTATTCATGGTCTTAGTGTTGATCAAGTGTTTCCTGCTGTCCCCGCCACCTGTTTGGGTGTATAATTTTCATTAATGGGAAATTACATTCCTTGTAATTTACATCCTTGGTAATTAACATCGGTAATTTACATCTCTGGCAATTTACAACCCCTGTAAGATGCATTCTTGGCAATTTACATCTCAGTTAATTTACACCTTAACATCTTTATCTGAGGTTTGCGATCTTAGCTCCATTTGCTGATACGAAATTTTAGGCTTCTGAGGACAAGATTTTATTAATGGGTATGTTAAAATCTTTTTCTTTAAATGTCTTCTTGACTATTCGGCAAGAGTGTTTTCTGCCTATTAAGAAAAATCACAATTTGTTTTTGACACAAATCTGCGGAAATCTATGTAATTGTATTAAGTCCTATTAAATAAATTTAAAATGACCTATGATTATATATTGCAGAATTTACCTAAAAAAAATGCATGTATGGCTTCCATTGATTGTTCCCGAACGGTTGAGGGGCGCAGTAGGAGCTCAAGACCCCAGTTTCATTGAACCAGCTCCTCCTAAATGCACAAACAGTCCCACTGGGACAACCCAATCATGAAAAAAATAGCCTCCACAATGCTTAACAACGCTTCAGGGAAGGACAACGCTTCAGGGAAATACAAAGCTCGTCTCATAGCAGTGAAGGCACCGCATTCAGAAGATTTCCTTTTAACT
Source organism: Cherax quadricarinatus (assembly GCF_038502225.1). Classification (NCBI taxonomy): domain Eukaryota; kingdom Metazoa; phylum Arthropoda; class Malacostraca; order Decapoda; family Parastacidae; genus Cherax; species Cherax quadricarinatus. Next base: position 26,529,275 of record NC_091298.1, read on the forward strand.
GTTCCCAATTCCTCCTTGGGCATTCGACTCGACTCACAGGATATTCGGATTGGTTACGCTTTTCGCCTAGCCGCCCCCATACTCACCGAACATAGGAATACCTGCGGCAGGGCGTTAGCTGATCAATTCCGACTACACAGTCTCGTCTGTCAAACATCAGAAGGGAAGTATGCTAGACATGAGGTCAGTGACATCAAGAGAAGTCTTGCCACAGCCCGTTGCCCAGCTGAACGGGAAACCCAAGTAGTGAGGTCTGATGGAAGTCAAAAACTCCCAGGAGTTACTATGCAACCCTGGAAGGATGGTAAGCAGATTGCATGGGACTATACCTGTGCCTCTACGTTGGCTGACACCTACTTCCCATACTCCGAAGCTGAGAGGGGGGGGGGGTGGAGCCACCAGTTTCAGGGAGACCCAGAAGATCCACAAATATGGAGGGCTGCCACCTTGCAGTAACTTCATCCCAGTAGAGTAAGAGATCCTTGGAGCATGGGGTAAGTGTGCCCTAACATTCCTTAAAGAGTTGAGTGAAATCCTCATCACAAAAACCAAGGACCACAGAGCAACCACCTTTCTCTTTCAGAGACTCCTAGATGGAATTCAGAGAGAAAATGACTGCAGCATTCTGGGCACGTGGATCACCGCCTGGGATCTGGATGAAGTATTGGAAATGTAGGCTCTGAGATGTCATGTTGTTTTCCTTTCCATTGTGTCTTTGTTAATGCATTTTGTTTATAAATGAAGCTCACATAGACTATAGAATAAAGGGGATGGTAGAAGAAAATATTCAAACAGCTCCAGGGAGAATCTTGAGTTTCCCTGAAATACGTTTATTCTCTTTTCTGAGGATGAGGGTCCCATGTCCAGTTCTAGAGGTGGTACCTCCTTAAAATTATGATATATATATATATATATATATATATATACATATATATGTATACATATATATACATACATATATACACACACAAAACAACCACTGTGAAAAAATAGTGAAATTCCAAGCGCTTTCGTGACTTCTCACATTATTAAGAAACTCCATAATTTTACAAGTCACGAAACCGCTTGGAATTTCACTATTCTTTCACAGTGGTTGTTTTGCATATTCTGATATCACCTGTTTACTGTGATATTATTTCATATATATATATATATATATATATATATATATATATATATATATATATATATATATATATATATATATATATATATATATATATATATGTATATATATATATATATATATGTATGTCGTGTCGAATAGGTAAAGCTTATCAATTAACTAGAACTCATTTTAAATTAAGTCCTTTCTAAAATTTCCTCTTACACATATAAAGATATATATTGTTCATTTATGTTAATATAAAAATTAATGATTTTGTACCAAAAGAACCTTAGGAAACTTATCTAACCTTATTATAAGAAGCGGAAATTAATTTAGCCTAGTCCAACTATATATATTTTATACAAGTTTACAAAAATTTAATAATAAACAATCACAATGAAATATATTTTTTTTCGTTAGATTCAGAATGATTTTTGCGAAATTATTGCATACACAAATTATCGCCTGCTCTATTCGGCAAGAAGTGCATTGCTATTTAAACCAAAATCACAAGTTTTACTTATTCGGCACGATATATATATATATATATATATATATATATATATATATATATATATATATATATATATATATGTGTGTGTGTGTGTGTGTGTGTGTGTGTGTGTGTGTGTGTGTGTGTGTTCGTAAATTTAAAGAAATATTGCTTACACAATAGCTATAGGAATGTGTGGTACTACAGGCCTTTTTCCTCGACCCAGTATCTGGTCAGTATTCTAGCTACGACAACGTTATCTTGTCCAAACACACACTTCTCCCGACCTATAATTGTTTATCTTTCTCGGAATTAACTGGTGTACAATATAAGTTACTCTTTCACTGTTAATGGTGGCGTACCATACCTTTCAGATAGGATATTTAACAAACAACGAAATTAACAGCTGCACTTAACATATGGACCAAATAACTTTTCACACGAAAACTTATTACACTGTAATGAACGTAATTATAAAACTGTTTAATGAACGTAATTATAAAACTGAGTTGACGTTTTTAATCGCCCTGCAAAATGACAAATATGCTCCGTGGGGCCTTACCTTGCTAATAAGCAAGTTATAAAATCCCAGAAATTGTCACGGCCCGAAAGTGACTTTTTTGAAGGTCTCACTCTTTTTTTTTTTTTCTTGCGAGAAATGCTATTCCTCTTCATCCTCTTTTTTTTTTCTTCTTTTTTTTAATGCAGTCTTTCATTGGAAAACTCCATCTGTAATGATATCAGGTAACTTGATTTCTGAAACTGTGATTTCTCTTATTTTTTCCCATCTAGTTTTCATTAAATTTTTGGATTTTTTTTTACCAAATGTATGCATGTATAAAATACGTAGATATTCTTGTCTACCAACGTGTCTGATTTTGTTGGGGAATAAGTGAGCGTGGATTATGTTATTTGGGTTATAGGGCTGTTGGGAGGGGAGTGGTGATAAGGCTTAAGGGTGTATTAGTCCTGGGAGTGTGGTAATGTTCGGGGATGTGGTGGTTGCTACAAGTTTAGGTCTCGGTAATCCACTGGCCAGGATTAGATTTTTTCACTTATCAGTGCCATCTATGGTGGTAAATTCTAGTTTTAAAATGGTCTTTATTTATAAATGATAATTTCATATGAAAAGTATTTAAACGTGTAGTCTTGTCACATTTATAAGGTAGTAAATGTGCCGATCCACTACAACAAAAATGAAAGTCACAAAACAGAGTTAATCTAAAAACAACAAAGTCATCAAGTTAATGAGTAAATTGTTTTTCTTATTGTGTATATCTGAGTTCGGAATGTGTCAGTTTCACATTTCGTGATAGTGATTTCGCAGCAGAGAAGAATATTCTTCCCTGACTATTTTAAAAGCCACACTTGATGACATTAACCAAGTCCTGATTAAAGGACTCGTCAAGGGGTTGCATTCTCTTAGGTTTACGCATTTGGATGTGGTTGTCATCAGCGTATAAAGAAACTGAATCACTGAAGTTAGAATGCTGTTTTTCTTGTGCTCCAGTTCTATGTTAGGGGGCAATGTTTGACTGTCAGCTTCATTCTTAAAGTTATGTTTTGATCATCATTGTTGCTTTATCTACATACTTATACTATACTACAGTCATAACTGATTTTATAAGCTGCAATTCTATTTCGAGTGTGTGATATTCTTTTGCAAGATCACACATATAATGGTTGTTAGGATAAAGTTTTTTTTCTTTGTCATTCAGGAAAGTGTTAAGTGCTCACCCAAACTCCAGCTTGGGCCTATGTGCTTCTTTGCTGAAGCTTTTGCTTGGGTGAATCTAAAAGCATTCATATCCAGCACCCGTCAAGAAGCGAGGTCAGTGAGAGGTACTACAGCCGGATTGTCAAACAATTATTTGATAAATGTAAACAGTTTACTGTATGACTGTTCCTCTGTAGTATCATTGTTTGCCTCCCTAGCATCATTGTCTCCCTCTCCATCAGCGTCATTGCTGGGTGTTGCAGCATCTGCATCCTTTGTGTGTAAGACCTATGAAAGTAGCCTTCAGCAGCTACCAGCTCACTGCTCACAATGGAAAACACACTATTATCCGTTTTCCTGACAGCTACTTTCCAGATTTTCTCAAGTGCTCTTGTGTTTTGGCCTCTCAAGAACTTGCTTTCTCAAGGAAGATGCCTTATAAACATTGAATTGATGCGGGTCTTGCCTCATTGACTTTAATGAAATTTCTGACGCGAATTTAAATGTAAGCTTTTCTTTTGCACTGTCATCAAGCAGCTTTATTTCACTGTAAAAATGTTTCGACATTATTTGTGGTAGGGCAACTGTGGTATCTCTCCATCAGACAGTATTTTAGCTATCTGGTTTCAAAAGTTCTCAGGGAGGTTATCCAAGAGTCGATGTTTATAATGTGATACCAAGTTTGAGTCTTGAATTCGAGTTGCACAATAGCTCAGACACACCTTGTCGGCTCTACGCCGCAATGTTCTGCCTGAAGGATGGGGATCATCTTCTCTTAGATGGTAGTGCTCCAAAACCTGCAAATGTAGAGTCAGTTTAAAGAAACTGAAACGTTGATCTGATTGTATAAATACTGTAAAAAAAATCACATACAAGTATTCTTGGTATTTTCGCCCTTGGGGTATGTATAACCCCGTTATACATACCCCAAGGGGTATGTATACCGGGGGTATACATACACCTTGGGGGTATGGGAACCAAATACTGGGGTTATGGGACTCGATCTCTGAACAATTTTAAAAAAAGTTGTTTTACATTAGAATAAACTATCAGCTGTTCTTTTACTAGATATCCATAAGTAAAGTAAAACCAAGCTATTGACATCTTTTAAAGTCACACTTATACGTAACAGGACTGATGGTGATGATTTCGACAGTGTGGCGAAGGAGATATAGGGACATACTGGGCAATCCATTGGGGGTCTGTATTCGTAAAAAAGTTAAGAATCCCTGCTTTAGAAAAAGAGATGATTATAACTTTAAATTTTTCAGTTTATTCTTCTCGTGCAACAGTTGCATGCTTCAGCTAATTATAATGCGAATAACTTTATCTGAAAATAAAAAATAGGATCTTCCATTAAAACTTAAAAGCCCAGTGAAATATAATAGTTCGCGTCACCTCTCTGACCATTTTCCAGCCGAGGCAAGAGAAGCCACAGAACATACATTCAGAACCAATTATCATCATAGGTAAATATAATATTAAGTACAATGTAATAATCCTAATCTGCTCTTCTGGAAAGCGTATCAAACTCTAATACACTTTATATAGATCTTGTAAGTCAAACTGGTACCTCAGGTGGCACTAATACTGGCTCTGACATATGGACATAAGTTATGGGGAGGGGGTTGAGGGTATTAAGTGGTTTAGGGAAAAAAACGTATATCGTATTTTATAAATGACCTAACTCCCTCGTGAGATAATTAGAGAAGAGCTTGAGTAAATAGTGTATGGGATAATTAGCGTGTGTGAATAATGCTGAAATGGTTTGTGGTTTGGTTTGGTTTGGTTGAAGTCATCCTGAGTGCCAAATGATGTTTTTCACTGATAGATAATTGAGTTCGATGTTGATTGTTGGATTAGTTTACGTTTTTTATAGTTATGTATGTGGGAAACAAATGTGGAAAATACGTTAAAGAATATGGGAAGGTAGAAAAAGGGATAATAAAAGGTGTGCAGAGGAAATGTGTGAAAAAAGAGTAGGATGAAGCTGTGTTAAGGGAGGAGGGAAGCGATTAAACATAACTGAGCCTTGGATTTGTAGGTAAACGTTTAGAAATAAAGATACCTAACTGTTGCATGCGGTAGGTAAAGAGGTAAACTTGCATCTCTGCTGTGAGTGAAGAAAGGATGGTGGAAGGCAAGGTTAAATGGTGGAGCAATATGGAATATTGCGAGTAGTGACTAATGACTGTTCTTGGTACAGGAAGCGGATATTAAGGACGTCTGTTAGCAAATGTTGAAGATTGAAGATGTAGTTAGCAAGGTCTTCAGTTTTGTAGTTAGCACTTCTCTCGTGGCTACTTAATCTAAGTTCCTTCAGCTCTTCATCCTTCTCCACTGTACCTAACAATTACCTTTCTTCTCTGCTATCCTGTTTATTCATCTTTTCCCACTGCGCAATATTTCTTGGCTCCTTTATCACCATTAAACCCATTGATTTGTCTGTCCTATTCCTGAAAAACTAATTTTCAATAATTTTCTGTTTCTTCCTCCACTTATGTTTATTTTCTCCTTATGTCAGCTCATAATCCTTGTTCAAGCACCTCTGCATATCTTTCACATTTCTCAAATGAAATCTAACCTTTAACATGTTCATCAATTCCTTTCATTGGTTATAGTTATTCCTTTCATAATCGTATTCACTTTTCCGTAGTTCCTCCAAAGTAATCTCTTGTTTCATTATTCCTATCTTTTTTTCTTTTCTGTTTTCTCTTCCCCAGCTCTCCACTGGTCCGGGTATTCTTTTTCCCCTGTATATTAACAGACACTCAGTGGCCACTTTACTGGATACAACTGCTCGTTAACGCAAATATCTAATCAGCTAATGACTTGGTATCAACTCAATGCCTTAAAGCATGCAGACATGTTAAGAGGCTCACTTGTTTTTCGGATCGAACATCAGAATAGGATAGAAACGTGATCTAAATGACTCTGACTGTGAAATGATTGTTAGTGCCAGACGGGACGATTGGAGTATGTCAACTACTGCAGATCTCCTGGGATTTTCCCGCACAACAGTCTTTAGATTTTACGGAGAATTATGTGAAAAACGAAGATCATTCAGTGAGCTGCAGTTCTGCGGGAAAAACGCCTTGGTAATGCGAAAAATCAGAGGAGAATGGCCAGACTAGCTCAGGATGACAGTAGCTCATATAACCACGCGTTACAACAGTGGTATGTAGTAGTATTTCTGAACGCACAACACGTTAAACTTCGAAGTGGATGGACTACAGCAGCAGAAAACCACACAAGATCCCACCTCTGTCAGATAAGTGCAGGAAACTGAGGCTACAATGGACACAGGCTCAACGAAACTGGACTGCTGAAGATTGAATAAAAAACAGTCCCCTGGCCTGACAAATCGCAACGTTTGCTGCGACATGCAGATGGCAGTCAGACTAAGGCATAAACGTTTGGGATGTGGTAGAATACGAGATCAGTATGATTGCACTTCTTATAAATCTGCAGCAACTGCGTGATATTATCATGTCAACATAGACCAGGATATCTAAGAAACGTTTCCAGCACAATATTTGCTCTTGTCACCAAGAATTCAGGTAGTTCTGGAGGGAAAGAGGGAGCCCAACCCAGTACTAGAAGGGTGTACCTAATAAAGTGGCCACAAAGTGCATTTCTAACTACAGGAATAGAGCTTTGATCGAGGGAGTCACGCCTTCAGTGTTCACTACTTCATACAGTTCATAAAAAAGTGCCTCAAAGGCACTTTTCGACGTGTACTCCATTTCATCTTTGACTTTCTTTCCAGTTCCCCTTTCCAGTGGAAAATGGAACTGGAAGGAAAGTTAGGAATTCTCTCATCCCATCACAGTTTCCCTTTCTGAAATCTAGTTTCTCGACGCCTCCAACTGCTGTTCTTTCTTTAATGCTTAATTTCACAGGGTATTCGAAATTCAGTAGTGTTTGGTCGCTCTCATATTCTATTTTCCATGCGTCAGATGTAATTGTGGTAAATGCTAGGCAAGTCTTGCCAGCTCATCTCTCTCTCTCTCTCTCTCTCTCTCTCTCTCTCTCTCTCTCTCTCTCTCTCTCTCTCTCTCTCTCTCTCTCTCCCCGTGTCCTTCACATGCTGGCACATTGTTTTTCCCTAACCATCTACAGTGTGTGTGTGTGTGTGTGTGTGTGTGTGTGTGTGTACTCACCTAATTGTGGTTGCAGGGGTCGAGTTACAGCTCTGGCCCTGCCTCCTAACTGGTCATTACTAGGTCCACACTCTCCCCCTTCATGAGCTGTATCATACATCTTAAAGTTATGTATGGATCCTGCCTCCACTACATCACTTTCCAACTGACAACTCTGTGATTGAAGAAATACTTCCTAACATCCCTGTGACTCATCTGAGTCTTCAGCTTCCAGTTGTGACCCATTATTGTTGTTTCCCATTTATGAAACATCCTGTCTCTGTCCACCCTGTCAGTTCCTCTCAGTATTTTATGTCGTTATGTCCCCCCCTTCCCTGTCACTCCTGCCATCCAGTGTCGTCAGGTCGATTTCCCTTAACCTCTCCTCGTAGGAGATACCCCTAAACTCCGAGACTAGTCTTGTTGCAAACGTACTTGACCAGAAAAAATATAGAAAGTGCAAAAGCATGCAGCAAGACTAGTCACGGAGCTAAGGGGCATGTCCTACGAGGAGAAATTAAAGGAAATCAACCTGACGACACTGGAGGACAGGAGAGATAAGGGAGGACATGATAACGACATAAAATACTGAAAGGAATTGGCAGGGTGGACGGAGACAGGATGTTTCAGAGATGGGACACAGCCACGAGGGGTCACAATTGGTAGGTAGGTAGGTAGGTGTGTGTGTGTGTGTGTGTGTGTGTGTGTGTGTGTGTGTGTGTGTGTGTGTGTGTGTGTGTGTGTGTGTGTTTGTGGTGTGTGTGTGTGTGTGTGTGTGTGTGTGTGTGTGTGTGTGTGTGTGTGTGTGTGTGTGTGTGTGTGTGTGTGTGTGTGTGTGTGTGTAATACTTGTATCTCTAGCCGAAAGTTTACACATGACTACAAACCCCCACTCCCTCATTAACTCACACTCCCTCATTCACTCACACTCCCTCATTCACTCACACTCCCTCATTAACTCGCACTCCCTCATTAACTCGCACTCCCTCATTCACTCACACTCCCTCATTAACTCGCACTCCCTCATTCACTCACACTCCCTCATTCACTCACACTCCCTCATTCACTCACACTCCCTCATTCACTCACACTCCCTCATTCACTCACACTCCCTCATTCACTCACACTCCCTCATTCACTCACACTCCCTCATTCACTCACACTCCCTCATTCACTCACACTCCCTCATTCACTCACACTCCCTCATTCACTCACACTCCCTTTTATTTGTAAACCGTCAAGGCTTTCCGAGAATTGCGAATTTACGTGAGCTCAAATATTCTTCGGAAAATTGTATAAAAAAAACTGCGTTGTGAGCAACTGAAAAAATCAAGGCGTAACTCTTTCTTAATTCAGAGGTTTACAACAACTTTGATCATGATGCTCTAAACAGAAATGGATATCATAGCTTTTTCGATATTTTGTGTGAATTTTCTATGTGCGTGTGTGTGTGTGTATTCACCTAACTGTGGTTGCAGGGGTCGATTTTCAGCTCCTGGTCCCGCCTCTTTGCTGGCCGCTACCGGATTCACTACTGGCTGCGTGAACCCAGTCATATCTAAAGCCAAGACAGCAGTGCCTCAGTGTGCGCAACAAGGCCAACAGATTACTTGGATTTATCTCAAGAAGTATAAGTAACAGAAGTCCAAAAGTTATTTTACAGCTCTATACATCACTAGTGAGGCCTCATTTGGATTATGCTGCTCAGTTTTGGTCCCCTTACTACAGGATGGACATAGACTCATTAGAGAACATACAGAGAAGAATGACTGAAATGATTTACTGTGTAAGGAACCTCCCGTATGAAGATAGACTTAAAGCCTTAAATCTCCACTCTCTGGAGAGGCGTAGAATGAGGGGAGATATCATTGAAGTGTATAAGTGGATGACGGGCATAAACAAGGGAGACATTAATAAAGTACTGAGGGTGTCGAACCAGGTAAGAACCAGGAATAATGGATTTAAGTTGGATAAATTTAGATTTAGAAAGGACATAGGTAAGTACTGGTTTTCTAACAGAGTTGTAGATGCGTGGAACAGTCTTCCCAGTGGGGTGATAGAGGTTAGGACCTTGGGTAGCTTTAAGAAGAGACTGGACAAATATATGAGTGGGAGGGGCTGGGTTTGATTGGTGTCAAGGGGTACGGGAGTTATTTCTTGAGTAGCTTTAGGTAGATGTCGTTTTGATAAGGACCTGCCTCGTATGGGCCAGTAGGCCTTCTGCAGTGTTCCTACATTCTTATGTTCTTAATGCTACGTATGGAGTGTTCCTCTAGCATTTACTCTCTAGATCCTTCCACTTCCTCACCACTTTAAGGCTAATGAAATATTTCCTAACATTCCTGTGACTCATCTGTAAAAATTCCACCTGTGACCTCTGGTACCTGAGACCCGCCACTCAGACTCTTCCCGTCTACCCTGTCAGTTCCTTCGAGTATTCTGTACGTCATAACGTTACCTCTGGTTCTTCAGTCCTCTTGTGCCGTTGGGCTTATCTCTAGCCCCTCCTCATAATTCATACTCCTCAACTCTAGGACTACTTTCGTTACAAAGCTTTGCACCTTTTCAAGCTGCCTTACATTCTTAACCAGATATGGGTTCTATACTGGTGCTGCATACTACATTTAAGATGGGTCTGAAGTATTCCTTCTATAAGATCGTGAATTCCTCCTTATTCTTGAAAACTAAATTTGCCAGTCTTGTGTTTGCTGCAGCAGTTATTTGCTTCTGTGCCTCAGGCGATATGTTCATGAACTGTCTCCAGAGGTCCTCTTTCAGGAAGGTTTTCAACATTTCTCCCTCGAGCTTGTACAATGTGTGTGTGTGTGTGTGTGTGTGTGTGTGTGTGTGTGTGTGTGTGTGTGTGTCTTTGTCCACCTTGTCTATTCCGCACAGTATTTTATACGTCGTTATCATGTCTCCCCGGACCCTCCTGTCCTTCAGTGTATGTGTGTATGTGTGTGTGTACTCACCTAATGTGATGTAGTCCAGCTGGGCTTGTGAGGTCTCTGGGGAGACCTAATTTAACCAATTATATGGTCACACCTTGCCTTGGCAAACGTCTGTAGCCACGCCCACGTCTGAGGTCTTTTGTTCTTGACGCCTCAGACCTAGGCGTCAGGTCGTACACGTGGTTGTGGAGGGTGCTTGGACTACCATAAAAGCCAAAGGAAGAGCTGAGTAGGGAGATTCGAGCGGAGCTGCTGCTGGGGTGCAGGGCTCGGGAGAAGCTCCTGCTGCTGAAGTCTCTGGAGGAGACTGTTGGAGACACTGGGCAGAGTACTGGCTTGGCGCAGTACTCGTGCTGTGTAGGTCTTGGGACCTGTGGCTTAGTTCCTGTAGTGAACTGTCCTCTGTGCTATATTGTAAGTTATATTCATTTTGGTCAAGTTGATTGTGTTCCATGTCTCACTGCTTATACATACCATCCCATTTATCTAAACCAATGACGTACTCCTGTTCCCAAATATATTATTGTACAAGGACTTAATAATAAACTGTGTTTGAGTAGAATAGTAATATTCACTGTCCCCGTTATTAGCTATTCCTATTTCTTATATTTTATTATGTTTATATATGAGTGAAGAGTGGGCGAGGCATATGTTAGTGAGTAGTGTAGAGTTAATGAGAGTGTCGTGGTGGTCACCACTGACCTGTCATTACCTACCTACCTCCGCTAATCATCTCACTCCTACCACCTCGCCTGCCTCTCCCCTGCCTACATAAGCCCCTACTCCCATGTTCCCCACTTATATCCAATTCAATCATCACCCCCCTACATGACATGCTGTGATGCTGGGACCGTGCTGCGATGCTGTGACCGTGCTGTGTGCTGCTGTGATACGGCCGTGCTGTGATGCTGCGATGCTACCTAGCTCAAGAGGAGGAGATGGCGGTGATGCTGCAGTGGTGTGTGAGGGATTCTGGCTGGTGTGCCAGGACAGGAGAATCTACTATGAAGGAGTTGCCATCCTCGGAGATGTGGAAGGAAGTGAGCCGCGGAGATGGACTCCAGCTGTTGGGACCAGCCTGCTTTCAAGGGCGGTATGGAGGCGTATCCTGCCTTGCTGGTCGACCTGTACGACCGGTATGCGGGGATGCCCTGCCAGCCATGAGAGACAATTGAGAGTGTGAGATGTCCCCAGCCTACTTTGACTTGCCAGAAGTGTTAGTGTTACCTGTATGAAATAAAGGTGACCTTGAATACGGTCCAGTGATTATGGCCGCCTTGTTTTATGAGGCCAGTGAATCCTAGTAGTGGCATAGGAAAATGGAGGGTCTCAGCTGCGATGCCTGCCCTGTCTCGATTTTCAGATGTTGTAGTGTGCATGTGAAGTGTGCCGAAAATGCGACCTTGGTGGTCGTGAAGTGGTCCAGTTGCAGTTACTTGAAAGAATGCAACCCGTTGGAGCAGTTTTCCACGCCATAGAAGCCTAGAGAGGTTTGGCCCAATGGTTAACGTGCGAGGGTGACTAGCATTGGCTAGTGCATTTCTAGTAGAAGTAGGGAAGGCACTGGAGCCCGATATTTAGGTTTAAGGAGAAATGACGGGTAAGGAGGCTTTGCACCAGAGAGCGACTATTATGCTGGCCAACTGCCAGGTGTTAGTTGAGGAGGTTGAGGGAAATATAATTGTATTATGTATAATTTTGTCTTTGTATTGTAATAGATTTAAGGGATTAGGATTAAAATAGTCTAATAACTAGGACAAATTGTCCTAGTTCTCAGATATTTTAAATTGGGGGAGAAAGGGGGATGTGATGTAGTCCAGCTGGGCTTGTGAGGTCTCTGGGGAGACCTAATTTAACCAATTATATGGTCACACCTTGCCTTGGCAAACGTCTGTAGCCACGCCCACGTCTGAGGTCTTTTGTTCTTGACGCCTCAGACCTAGGCGTCAGGTCGTACACGTGGTTGTGGAGGGTGCTTGGACCACCATAAAAGCCCAAGGAAGAGCTGAGTAGGGAGATTCGAGCGGAGCTGCTGCTGGGGTGCAGAGCTCCTGAGCAGAGACTCGAGCGGAGCTGCTGCTGGGGTGCAGGGCTCGGGAGAAGGCTGCTGAAGTCTCTGGAGGAGACTGTTGGAGGCATTGGGCAGAGTACTGGCTTGGCGCATTACTCGTGCTGTATAGGTCTTGGGACCTGGGGCTTAGTTCCTGTAGTGAACTGTCCTCTGTGCTATATTGTTATATTCATTTTGGTCAAGTTGATTGTGTTCCATGTCTTACTGCTTATACATACCATCCCATTTATCTAAACCAATGACGTACTCCTGTTCCCAAATATATTATTGTACAAGGACTTTATAATAAACTGTGTTTGAGTAGAATAGTAATATTCACTGGCCACCGTTATTTATTCTTTTTTTTTATATTTTATTATGTTTAGTTAAAGTAGTGAGAGGGTGAGCAGTATGTTAGTGAGTAGTGTAGAGTTAATGAGAGTGTCGTGGTGGTCACCACTGACCTGTCATTACCTACCTACCTCCGCTAGTCATCTCACTCCTACCACCTCGCCTGCCTCTCCCCTGCCTACATAATCCCTTACTCCCATATTCCCCTAATCATTACCCCCCTACATGACACACTGATCGCTACTAGGTTACTCTTTCCCTGCTTCATCAGCTTTGTCAATACTCTTCTCAAAGCTATGTATGGTTCCTGCCTCCATTACATCACTTTCCAGACTATTCCACTTCCTGGCAACTCTGTGACTGAAGAAGTACTGCTTAACATTCCTGTGATTCATCTGAGTCTTTAACTTCCAATTGTGGCCCCTTGATGTTAAGTCCCATCTCTGTAACATCCTCTCTCTCTCCACCTTGTCGATTCCTCTCGGTATTTTATATGTCGTTATCATATCCTCCCATATCTCTCCTGTCCTCCAGTGTCGACATGTCGATTTCCCTTAACCTCTCCTTGTAGGACATGCCCCTTAGGTCCAGGACTAGCCTCACTTTCTCTAATTTCCTTACGTGCCTGGCCAGGTGTGGGTTCCAAACCGGTGCTGCATACGGAGTCCTGAGCGATTCCTTACTGAGATGGCGAAATGCTACTCTTATGTTAGCTACGCGCCCATATGCTGCACCATATGCTGATGTGTACTTCAGGAGACGTACTCGGTATTATACTCACCCCAAGATCTTTTTTCCATGAGTGAGGTTTGTAGTCTCTGGCCCCTTAGACTGTACTCTATTTGTGGCCATCTTTGCCCTTATTCAATGTTTATGACCTTGCACTTGGAGGGTTCAACTCCAGAAGCCAGTTTCTGGACCAGGCCTGCAGCCTATCCAGATCCCTTTGTAATCCTGCCTGTTCCTCCTCCGATTAAATTCTCCTCATTAACTTCACATAGTCTGCAAAAAGGGACACTTCTGAATCTATTCCTTCGGTCATGTCATTCACATATTACAAAAACAGCACCGGTCCTAGGACTGACCCCTGTGGAACTCCGCTCGTCACCGGCGGCCACTCTGACACCTCGGCACGTACCATGATTCGCTGTTGTCTTCCTGACAGGTATTCCCTGATCCATTGCAGTGCCTTCCCTGTTATCCCTGCCTGATCCTCCAGCTTTTTCACTAATCTCTTTTGTGGAACTGTCAAATGTGTTCTTACAGTCCAAGAAAACACAATCTTCCCACCCCTCTTTCTCATGTCTTACTGCTGTCACCCTGTCGTAGAACTCCAGTAGATTTGTGACACAGGATTTCCCGTCCCTGACACCGTGCTCGCTGTCGCTGATAAGCTCATTCCTTTCTAGGTGCTCCACCACTCTTCTCTTGATAATCTTATGTATGTGTGTGTGTGTGTGTGTGTGTGTACTAACCTAGCTGTGGTTGCAGGGGTAGAGTTACAGCTCCTGGCTCCACCTCTTTGCTGGATGCTACTGGGTCCACTCTCTCCCTGCTCCATGAGCTGTCATAACTTTTCTTCAAGCTATGTATGAATTCTGCCTCCACTACATCACTCTTCAGACTATTCCACTTCCTAACAACTCTATGACTGAAGAAATATTTCCTAACATCCCTTTGATTCATCTGAGTCTTTAACTTCCTTTGTTTCTGTGTCACATCTCTGGAACATCCTGTCTCTGTCCACCTTGTCAATTCCTCACAGTATTTTATATGACGTTATCATTATCATGTCTCCCGAAGCCCTCCTGTCCTCCAGTGTCGTCTCAGGCTGATTTCCCTTAACCTTTCTTCATAGGATATTCCCCTTAGCTCTGGGACTAATCTTGTTGCAAACTCTTGCACTTTCTCTAATTTCCTGATGTGCTTGACCAGGTGTGGGTTGTAAACTGGTGCTGCATACTAAAATATGAACCTGACGTGCACTGTGTACAGTCTTGAACGATTCCTTACTGAGGTATCGGAACGCTATTATTAGGTTTGCCAGGCGCCCATATGCTGTAACAGTTATCTAGTTGATGTGCATCTAAGGATATGTGCTCGGTATTAAACTCACCCCAAGATCCTTTTTTACTGAGTGAGGTCTGCAGTGTTTGGCCACTTAACCTATACTCTGCGGTCTTCTTTGCCCTTCCCCGATCTTCATGACTTTGTATTTGGCGGGGTTAAATTCGAGGAAACAGTTGCTTGACCAGGCTTCCAGCCTGTCCAGGTCTCTTTTATAGTCCTGCCTGATCCTCATCCAATGTAATTCTCATTAACTTCACATCATCTGCAAACAGGGACACTTCTGAGTATCTTTTCTATGAAAAAATTGATTTCCATGAGTGATTTCTCACCAGATCGGCTTCAAACTTAAAGTGCTTTTGTTTTCTCAGATGAAGATCCATCTTGTTTTTGGCCATTAAGAACTAATTTTCACACGTTATTAAATCAACTGGGGTATTGGTCTCCTTTCAGTAGCTCAAGAATTTTTTTTAATTAACATTGAACTTTCAAAGCTGGTGTATCTCAGTTAATGATTCGAACTGATTTTTCGGCTGCCAATTTGATATTGGATAACTTGTAAATGCCGAGTATGATTGGCTTCAGATCTTCAACAGTGATATATAGGGAAAATAATTAAAATCTGTGTCTCACTCTCTACTATTCCTTTCACGTACATTGAGGTATAAGAAGCTGGGGAAATACGAGAAATGCTTTTCTCGAATCGTGCATCGACCGAAATACATCTAGTCGTGGCCCCTCTCCCCCTTTTTGTTAAGTATTCTCTCAGTCTCTGTGATGGACGTCCCTTTACTTCCTTCTTCCCTCCCTTCTTCCCTCGCAATTACTTTCACTGTTTTCTCTTACTATTCCCCATTCCCTTCTTTCACTTTCTTTCCTCCTGTGCCTCTTTAGTTGACTATATGTTACTGATGTCATCCTGTTTATATACACTTGACAGGGAGATTAGGTGTAATTATTTTCCTCCCAGGATGTACGTTAACACTGAGTGTAATTCCGTTGTTCCTGGTTTCATTACTTGACAGTGGATTTGAAATCTACTTGTTACATCACTGTCGAAATTCACTTAAATCGTCCTACAGTTTCTAACTGTAACTTTCTCGTCACACCTGTAAGACTCAACTCCCTCTAGTAAGAAGTTTACGTATATATAACTTAGAAGGAATTTTATTAATGTTACTCAGGGGTCAAGTGCGAAATCCGCAATTATATAAAACCTGGGAAATGGGAGGCATACATGTTCGATACAAGGATGGGGAGTCCAATTCGCAGGATCAAGAGCCCCCTCAGAGTATGTCCTTAGAGGGGAAAGAGATGGAAACGCAAGGCCGAATTTTGTGGGACTAGATTAATTTTCCCTAAAATGACACTTAGCCACTAAGATTCTAGGGGTATCATGCTGCTCATTGGTACAGCTTTCAACTCACAACTAATGGAACAGGGTTTCGAATGCTGGGTGAAGCGAGTTTCTTTGCACTTAATGCCCATGTTCAGTTAGCTGTAAATTAATACCAAATAATAATAATAGTAATGATATCTTTATTTCTACAAGTGTATGTACAAGGTATACAGTCCTAGCTGACATCAATGATATACTACTATATAGAAAGCCGCTTGTTATGCTGAACATTTCGGGTAAATTAGGTCAGTTTTATCTCGTGATGTGACCCCACACCATTCGACTAACACCCACGTACCCATTTTACTGATAGGGAACACAGAGAACTGGTGTAAGCAAACACGCCCAATGTTTCTACCCGCAGAGGGAATTGAACCCGGACCCTCGCCGTGTGAAGCAAGAGCATTAGCCACCAGGCCACGGGGCACCCTGGTACACTGGCGTGGGTCGCATGCTAGGAGGTGAAGACTTAAGGACTTTACCGAGTCATGTTATATTAACTTATTAACGAATTAGGGTTAGAGTTAAGCGCGACCCCTACGCGCTAGACCCGTAGGGGTCGCACAGCGCCTGAAGGGAATGGAAGATAATCATTTGAGGAAAGACAGGGCAGGTCCAATTCCTTGGATCAAGAGCTCACACCTTTCTTCCACCCCTCGAAGAATGAGCTTCTGGCGCTAGTGAAAGGTTCTTGATACAAGGTTCTTGATACAAGGAAGTGCCTTTCCCTTTCTTGGATCAAACCTTATTACGCCACATTCTTGGGCGCTTTTTGATTTCTTACGGGTTTAGCGGAAGTAATAAAGTGATAGTTTTAAAAACACATTTAAATGCTATTTAAAGTCTTGTCAATTTAGCAGTATTACAAGAGTTGTAATATTAGTAGCAATAGTAATTATATATATATATATATATATATAATGACGACGTGCCGAATAGGTAAAACTGGTCAGTTAGAAAGACCTCATTTCTAAATTAATAATTTTGTATCAAAAGTACTTTAGGAAACTTAACCTTATCATAACAAGCGAAATTTAATATAACCTAATCCAACAATCCAATTAAATATATTCTAGATAAGTTTACAATAATTTAATAATAAACAAACACAATGAAATACATATTTTTCTTCAGGTTCAGAATGATTTTTATGAAATTATTGCATACACAAATTAGGCAAGAAGAGAGTTGCTATTTAATCCAAAATCGCAAGTTTTACCTGTTCGGCACTTCTCCGAGGGTAAGGGTCCCACAATTTACACCTGTGGTGAACCCCATATATATATACATGTATATATATATATATATATATATATATATATATATATATATATATATATATATATATATGCAATGTAAACAGGTGATTTCAGAATATGCAAAACAACCACTGTGAAAGAATAGAGAAATTCCAAGCGCTTTCGTGACTACTCGCATTATTAAGGAATAATAAAAGTAATGCATCAAGGAAGGCATATAAAGGGTCTAGACCACACCTCACCATCACATCCCACAACAAAGCGACTCATAAGAAAGGGAACACTGCAGCAGGCCCGCTGGCCCAACTAGACAGGTCCTTCACACAACCCACCAACAAACTATTCTACCCAAGAATAAAGAATTTTAAAATTTATTTGCCCAATGTATTATTAAATTCTTCCCAAATTCTATTAATTATAAATGGATCTAATTTATATAAATCAAAGGAAATATTCATATTTTCAAAACAGCTTTTATGAAACAAGATTCAATTATATTTCTGTCAACCATGGACTTGCTTGATACAACTTTCTTAACTTTTTGAAAATCAATTGGATGGTTAAAATCTCTCACATGAATAAATAGAGCATTGGAATCTTGTCCAGTCCTAATGCTATATTTATGTTGTTTTAATCTTAGCTCGAGACTTTTACCAGTTTGACCGTAATAAACTTTATCGCAAATTTTACAAGGAATCTTATAGACACATCTGTCAGCATTTTGGGGGGAATTCTTTATCAAAAAAAAATTTATACTGTCTCAAGATTTTTAAATACAACTTTGATATTAAAACTCTTAAGCAGAGAAGGCATATCAACCAAGTTTTCATGGCAAAGGAGAACCAATATATTTTTAGTTGAATAAGGCTGGTTATCCCTTTTTGGATTGTAAAAAGTATTTCTAGCAATTTTAAAAGATTTATCAATTACGTTTCTTGGGTATTTCAAATCATTAGCTATTTCCGCATCAACTCTGGACTACAAACACGTAAAGCTCTCAAAAACATTTATGAGAAAACAGACAGTTTAACTCTATCTTGATGTGAAGAATAATAGTGTATATATGAACAGTTATTTGTAAGTTTTCTGTAAATTTTAAATTTGAATTCATTATTACCCTTAATAATTAAAACATACAGAAAAGGCAACGAGTTATTTTCTTCAAACTCAACAGTAAAGTTTATATGCCTTCCTTGAAGCATTACTTTTATTATTCCTTGATAATGTGAGTAGTCACGAAAGCGCTTGAAATTTCTCTATTCTTTCACAGTGGTTGTTTTGCATACGTCGTGCCGAATAAGCAGAACTTGGGATCTTGGCTTAATTAGCAACGCTCATCTTGTCAAATACGACAAGTGAAAATTTGTGTATGACATAATATATTTGATTGCGTTTGTTTAGTACTAAATTATTGTAAACGTATTTAAAATATATTTAGTTGGGTTATGCTAAAATAAATTGCTCTTGTTATAATAAGGTTAGGTAAGTTTTCTAAGATTTCTTTGGTGCAAAATTAAGATTTTTTACATTAGCAATAACGAAAAAAATATATCTTTAAAGGTACAAGAGAAAATTTCAGAAAAGACTTAATTTTAAATGAGTTCTTGCTAATTGACCAGTTTTACATATTCGGCACGACACACACACACATTATATATATTATATATATATATATATATATATATATATATATATAATATATATAATATATATATATAATATATATATATATATATAAGTACCACCTCTATGGCTGGAATGGGGACCCTCATCCTCAGAGAAGACAATAAACGTACCTCAGGGAAAACTCAAGGTTCTCCCCGGAGCTGTTTGAATATTTTCTTATCCTTCCACCCCCTATATTAGATATTCTCTGTGAACATTTATTAATAAACAGAATACATTTACAGAAAAACATAGACATGAATGCAATGGCACAATGTATCAAAGATCATGAATTTCCTCCAGCTCCTCCGAGGCTGGATGCGAGCCAAGTATGCAGCAAGCATTTCCCCTCTGGATGGCTACGCTGAGGCGCTGGAACATGAAAGTGGCTGCCCTTGGGGTCTTGGTGGTGTCGATAAGTCTGGAACCCAATTCTTTAAGGAAACGTGTGGCATTTTTTCCCCATGATCCCAAGGTCTCTGATCCCACTGGGACAAATTGATACTGTTGGGTTATGTCCGTGTACTTGCTGATCTTGTACTCCTCCCTGTGGTCAGCAGCTCCTCCCTGTCGCCCCACACTGTGATGGATATAGGTGTCAGCCAGTGTGGACACACAGGTATAATCCCATGCTAAGAGCTTGCCATTCTTCCAAGGATAGATTGTGATCCCGTCGGGGTGGTTTGCTGGGTTGTGGGTGTTGTTGGCTGCTAGTGATCGGGGCTCCCTCTCGGCTGGGTATCCAGCTGTAGCAAGGGTTCTCTTAATGATGTCATTGACCCCATTGTGTCTTGCATGCCAGCCCTTGGTTTTGGAACAGTTAAGACCATGTAGACCGTATTGGTCTGCTTGCGCTTCGCCGCAAATACACGTATATTCTGTGTGAATTGGGGCAGCAAGGCGCAGAGCCACTGCAATACGGAGGGTCTTAGGGTCGAGTCGCGTTCCCATTGCCGATATGGGAACTGTTTGGAGTAAGTCCCCGGAGTGATGTGCGCTCACAGCCAGGAGACGGGCAATCTCCCTATCTGATGGTGCAGCCCTGAGCATGTTGGCAAGCACCTTTTCAACGATCGGGCCATCCCAGCATGACTGTTTGTGAGCCAGTGCTGCACTAGGGTTTGGTGCTGGAGCAGCAAGAGTCTCCCATTCAGTGATGGCACTGGTAATGCTAGGGTCTTCTATTCCTGCTGAGTCACTGAGGGTATCAGGAAGAATTTGTCTTATCAACTCGTCTGATGCTATGGAAGAGGATAGGAAAGCTGGTAGAGCAATCTGGGAGGATCTGCGTACTCCTAGCCCTCCAAGCCTGATCGGAAGTGAGGCTTGCAACCACTATCTTCAAGGGAAAGATTCAATCCACTCTCTAGCATGGTCTTAAGGAGAGAGTCATATTCCTTGAGTTTTGGACTGCTGAAGGCTGGGGAGCATCTCAGAAAGTAGGTAAGTTTTGGGATTGACAGGCACCTGGTGAGTAGGTAGAAGGCATCATGTGTGTCAATGTCTTTAATCCTGCTTTCCATCGTCCGGAGGTCTGAGACTTTTTTTTCTAGGATCAGATCGATGGCATTGGACCCAAGAGGAGCACCAAGGAGAGTGCTATTGGCTGGATCAATGGCTCGTGCTCCTGGTAAAACGGCGCTAATATTCTGGATCATCTGTTGATTGGTAGAAACTATTTCACATTTGGTGGGGTTTAAAGAAAGGCCCAGGCTTTCTCCCATGTCTTTAATTTTACTGATGTCCTCTAGGAGAGATTCTGTTGTGCCAGCTAGGGTACCATCATCCAGGAACTTATATACGTATATATATATATATATATATATATATATATATATATATATATATATATATATATATATATATATATATATATATATATATATATATATATATATCTTTTCTTTTCTTTCAACACACCGGCCGTATCCCACAAAGGCAGGGTGGCCCAAAACGAAAAACGAAAGTTTCTCTTAAATTTAGTAATTTATACGGGAGAAGGGGTTACTAGACCCTTGCTCCTGGCATTTTAGTCGCCTCTTACAACACGCATGGCTTACGGAGGAAGAATTCTGTTCCACTTCCCCATGGAGATAAGAGGAAATAAACAATAACAAGATCTAGAAATAAAATAGAAGAATACCTAGAGGGGTGTGTATATATATGCTTGTACTTGTACGTGTAGTGTGACCTAAGTGCAAGTAGAAGTAGCAAGACATACCTGAAATCTTGCATGTTTATGAGACAGACAAAAGACACCAGCAATCCTACCATTATGTAAAACAATTTCAGGTTTTCGTTGTACAGTCACTTGGCAGGACGGTAGTACCTCCCTGGGCGGTTGCTGTTTACCAATCTACTACCTAGGATTATATATATATATATATATATATATATATATATATATATATATATATATATATATATATATATATATATATATAATTGGGGTCCACCTCTGGTGTAAATTGTGGGACCCATAGCCTCGGAGAAGTGGATAAAAAGGCTTCAAGGAGGAATATTTGGATTTCTTCCTGAAGCCGTTTGAATATTCCACTTCCCTACCACCCCATCTTTTAAACTATTTTTTTTACCAACTGGAATATTTTATTACATAATATGGCACAAAAGATTTAAGAGATACATTGTTAATATAAAGGTGGCATATACGGTACATGTTGTTACGTGTGTATCACTGATTATAGGGCGAAAATCTCATCCATACATATACATACATATATATATATATATATATATATATATATATATATATATATATATATACATATATATATATATATATATATATATATATATATATATATATATATATATATATATATATATATATATTATATTAACAAGCTAAGGAAGCCTAGAGAACAAATGGATTTGTCAGTTAAAAATAGGAGAGGAGAGTTATTAAATGGAGAGTTAGAGGTATTGGGAAGATGGAGGGAATATTTTGAGGAATTGTTAAATGTTGATGAAGATAGGAAAGCTGTGATTTCGTGTATAGGGCAAGGAGGAATAACATTTTGTAGGAGTGAGGAAGAGCCAGTTGTGAGAGTGGGGGAAGTTCGTGAGGCAGTAGGTAAAATGAAAGGGGGTAAAGCAGCCGGGATTGATGGGATAAAGATAGAAATGTTAAAAGCAGGTAGGGATATAGTTTTGGAGTGGTTGGTGCAATTATTTAATAAATGTATGGAAGAGGGTAAGGTACCTAGGGATTGGCAGAGAGCATGCATAGTTCCTTTGTATAAAGGAAAAGGGGACAAAAGAGAGTGCAATAATTATAGGGGGATAAGTCTGTTGAGTATACCTGGTAAAGTATATGGTAGAGTTATTATTGAAAGAATTAAGAGTAAGACGGAGAATAGGATAGCAGATGAACAAGGAGGCTTCAGGAAAGGTAGGGGGTGTGTGGACCAGGTGTTTACAGTGAAACATATAAGTGAACAGTATTTAGATAAGGCTAAAGAGGTCTTTGTGGCATTTATGGATTTGGAAAAGGCGTATGACAGGGTGGATAGGGGGGCAATGTGGCAGATGTTGCAGGTGTATGGTGTGGGAGGTAGGTTACTGAAAGGAGTGAAGAGTTTTTACGAGGATAGTGAGGCTCAAGTTAGAGTATGTAGGAAAGAGGGAAATTATTTCCCAGTAAAATTAGGCCTTAGACAAGGAGGTGTGATGTCACCGTGGTTGTATAATATATTTATTGATGGGGTTGTAAGAGAAGTAAATGCGAGGGTCTTGGCAAGAGGCGTGGAGTTAAAAGATAAAGAATCTCACAAAGTGGGAGTTGTCACAGTTGCTCTTTGCTGATGACACTGTGCTCTTGGGAGATTCTGAAGAGAAGCTGCAGAGATTGGTGGATAAATTTGGTAGGGTGTGCAAAAGAAGAAAATTAAAAGTGAATACAGGAAAGAGGATAACAAAAAGATTAGGTGATGAAAGAATGGATATCAGATTGGAGGGAGAGAGTATGGAGGAGGTGAATGTATTCAGATATTTGGGAGTGGACGTGTCAGCGGATGGGTCTATGAAAGTTGAGGTGAATCATAGAATTGATGAGGGGAAAAGGGTGAGTGGTGCACTTAGGAGTCTGTGGAGACAAAGAACTTAGTCCTTGGAGGCAAAGAGGGGAATGTATGAGAGTATAGTTTTACCAACGCTCTTATATGGGTGTGAAGCATGGGTGATGAATGTTGCAGCGAGGAGAAGGCTGGAGGCAGTGGAGATGTCATGTCCGAGGGCAATGTGTGGTGTGAATATAATGCAGAGAATTCGTAGTTTGGAAGTTAGGAGGAGGTGCGGGATTACCAAAACTGTTGTCCAGAGGGCTGAGGAAGGGTTGTTGAGGTGGTTCGGACATGTAGAGAGAATGGAACGAAACAGAGTGACTTCAAGAGTGTATCAGTCTGTAGTGGAAGGAAGGCGGGGTAGGGGTCGGCCTAGGAAAGGTTGGAGGGAGGGGGTAAAGGAGGTTTTGTGTGCGAGGGGCTTGGACTTCCAGCAGGCATGCGTGAGCGTGTTTGATAGGAGTGAATGGAGACAAATGGTTTTAAATACTTGACGTGCTGTTGGAGTGTGAACAAAGTAACATTTATGAAGGGGTTCAGGGAAACCGGCAGGCCGGACTTGAGTCCTGGAGATGGGAAGTACAGTGCCTGCACTCTGAAGGAGGGGTGTTAATGTTGCAGTTTAAAAACTGCAGTGTAAAGCACCCTTCTGGCAAGACAGTGATGGAGTGAATGATGGTGAAAGTTTTTCTTTTTCGGGCCACCCTGCCTTGGTGCTAATCGGCCAGTATGATAATAAAAAAATAATTTATAATTATATATATATATATATATATATATATATATATATATATATATATATATATATATATATATATATATATATATATATATATATATATATGTGCGTTTTATTCTTTCACATGCATGCGCACCTCCATCTTTTTTCCTGTATTTTTCTTCCCCGTACACTCCTTCGCCGCTTCTCTTACTCTCATCTTCTTTCATCTCTCTCTCTCTCTCTCTCTCTCTCTCTCTTTTCTCATGCCTGCCCGTCTCTCACTTCTCTCTCTCCTTCCTCCTGACCATCTTCTCCTGCTCTTCTCCCTGTCCCATTCACTGCCATTTTCCCGAGTCCATTCCTTTCTCTTTCCCTCTCCATCCCTGCACAGTACTCGCCCCCATCTTATTCCTTATCTTTTTATCAGACAGACAGAGATATACATCACAGCACCGTATCATCCTTTGCGGATGATACTAGGATCTGCATGAGGCTGTCATCTGCTGAGGACGCGGTTAACCTCCAAGAAGATATAAACAAAGTTTTCCAGTGGGCAACGGTAAACAATATGATGTTCAATGAGGACAAATTCCAACTACTCCGTTACGGAAAACTGGAGGAGATAGTAACTAGGACAGAGTATACTACAGACTCTAGCCATACAATAGAGCGGAAAATTAATGTAAGGGACCTGGGAGTAGTAATGTCTGAGGATCTCACTTTCAAGGACCACAACAGTGCCACGATCGCACGTGCAAAGAAAATGATAGGATTGATAATGAGAACGTTCAAAACGAGAGATGCCAAGCCATTGATAATCCTTTTCAAATCACTTGTTCTCTCTAGGCTGGAATACTGCTGTACATTAACATCTCCATTCAAAGCAGGGGAAATCGCAGATCTAGAGAGTGTACAGAGATCCTTTACTGCACGTATAAATTCTGTCAAGCACCTTAACTACTGGGAACGCTTGGAAGCACTGGACTTGTACTCGTTGGAACGCAGGAGGGAGAGATGCAAAATGCCCCCAATAAAAAGTAGGGGCGCCATTGGTACACTTAGGGAAAACACCCTAAGTGTCCGGGGCCCAAGGCTGTTCAACAGCCTCCCATCAAGCATTAGGGGAATTGCCAATAAACCCTTGGCTGCCTTCAAGGGAGAGCTGGACAGATACCTAAAGTCAGTGCCGGAGCAGCCGGGCTGTGGCTCGTATGTTGGACTGGGTGCAGCCAGCAGTAACAGCCTAGTTGATCAGACCCTGATCCAACGGGAGGCCTGGTCATGGACCGGGCCGCGGGGGCGTTGATCCCCGGAAATAATGGATTTAAGTTGGATAAATTTAGATTTAGAAAGGACATAGGTAAGTACTGGTTTTCTAACAGAGTTGTTGATGCGTGGAACAGTCTTCCCAGTGGGGTGGTAGAGGCTAGGACCTTGGGTAGCTTTAAGAAGAGACTGGACAAATATATGAGTGGGAGGGGCTGGGTTTGATTGGTGTCATTGGGTACGGGAGTTATTTCTTGGGTAGCTTTGGGTAGAGGTCGTTTTGATAAGGACCTGCTTCACATGGGCCAGTAGGCCTTCTGCAGTGTTCCTCCATTCTTATGTTATGTTCTTAATAACCTCCAGGTAACCTCCAGGTATCCCCGTGTCTTGCCCTGTCTCCCCACTGCCCATCCCTCTCTGTCTCTCCTCCAGCCCCCTCAATCTCCAAACCATTTCCTATTCCCTTCATTTACAGAACAACAAAAAGCAACTGCGACTACCTTGAGTTATTCTGAAGAATTTGTCGTCGTCTTATAAAGAGAGGTGAGGATCAAAGAGTTGATGCATTAGTGATGGCCTAGAGGAGCGCCGGCTATGTTAATTTGCCCCCGGCGGCCTGCCGGAGTCTGGGGCACACATCTCCCCACCCTAATGACGAGCCCACGAGATTTTTATCCAGCATTTTTGTGTAAGTTACGTATTCTGAGGACCTGACTTGTTAGCATGGGGTGCATTTTATATGAAAAAAGGGTGTTTGCCAAGCAGCTCATTATGTGGGTTTTATGTGTTTATTAACCGATATAAAAATATTTGCTGGGGGAGGGATTTTAGATGAGGGTGAGTCCTATTTCCGTGACTTAGCTTTTGGCTGGCTATCATTATACTATTGGTATATAATACTGTGAAGTAGATGAATAAAACATGTGTGCTGTACTTTGGTACATTTATAATCGAAACGTTTCACCTACTCAGCAGGCTTTGTCATTCGAATACAGAGGCAGCATAAATAATATTGAGGCTTTGGACAGGTAAATTCGAGGTGATCAGTCCCTCAGCCTGGGAGATGTAAGACAGCCTTTAACTATGAATTTGAGATCACCTGCGTGGGTGATGCTTCCACTGTGTCACTCTTCAAGTCATTCCACTTTTTTCATCACTGTGTTGAATAAATGTTTCATTATATCGCTGTGTCTCATTCTCAGTCTTGTGTTTCAGTTTCTAATCACCCCATCTTCCGTCTCGTTACATTCTAAGCAAAGAGCCCATCCTGCCCCCCCCTCTCTCTCTCTCCCTCTCTCTCCCTCTATCTCTCTCTCTCTCTCTACATTTGTATGGTGTGCGCGTGTAGTGCGTGTGCGTGTGTGAGAGAGAGCATATGCTCACTTGCTCTCCTATTTTTTGATCACGGAGGTCAAGCCTCGGCTCTGGGCCCAGTCTCTATTACTGGCTTCACAAGTTTCCTTCTGTCGTCTTGCACCTTTTTATCATATCATTTTGTTGTTGCTCCCTTTATGTGGAGGCACACGGTCTCTCATCAACTTAGCTACTGATCAGTCTGGAGCTCGATGTCGATTCCATTTTCCCCAATTTATCGCCTTGAGGCTAAAATCTCTCAAGATGAGCAATTACGTCTTTATTCTGTTGGGTCTTCTTATCCATTGCTCGAGGTGTTTTATCATTTCTTGTTGTCGTCTTCATACTTCTGGGTCGGTCTCCTGCACTTTGTTGGTGAATTGTAGAATACGATTATTACCACCTTTGGTCCCCTGATCTTTATTGTGCTCATTACGTGGTTTCTGTGCTCAGCACTGAATTCCCTGCAGCACCTCAAAGCCCCGTGTGCTTCTGGCCAACGGACCTATTTCTTCACCACCTCTGTTGCCTTATTTATCATCACATGGCACACTGCTGAGAATAATGCTTTATGAGAAGGTTAGACAGGACACCTCACCTGATTCTTATACCTGGTATAGCTGACACTAGGTTTGTATGATCAGTGGGAGCGTGTGTAGAAATAATGTAGAGAGGTTGATTGAGTCTTGATGACAGTGGATTAATGTTATTTTTTGGCGAGCGCGAGTGCCTGCAAACATGCGTGCATGAATGCACCGTGTATTCATCTTTTTTTTTCTCATTTGAGGACTCTAAAGGTCTATCTCTTGGTCCTGTCACCTAATTCTCAGTTCTCTAAAGTAATGTTTTATTATCTTGAAACTATGTTATGATTTAGCTCCTTAAAATTTAATTTTCAAGTTCAATTTATTTCAATATATATCTCAAAGGCTTTAAAATTTAATTTACCTATAAATACCCCATTTGTCTATTTCGATTCCATGTCCTCCCTGGTTGTTCTCCCTTGCTTTTCTACACTATCTCAGCCCTACAATAATTTTTACGTCGTGATCTTATCTCCTAGTCTTCATTATTCCAAAGTTGTGCTATCCATTTTTATTAAGTACAATCTACCATCATCTTCCTCCTCTTGTACCATTTTCATTACATAAAATTGGCTGAAGATCAACTTTTGTAACCACTTCTGTACCTTTAGTGGCGATTGTTTAGCCTGTTCATTAGTTTCTAGTACTCATTTTTTGTAATTATCTCATTAGCTTTGCAATGTCTGTGTGTCTCACCCTGATTGCCTCTCCCCTCCCACTAAGGTTGTTTTCATATACCAGGAACAGGACAGTACCTACTGACAAATTCTGATAGACACTGCTTCAACAACTTCCCCATTATTATGTTCTGTCTTTTATCGTAGCTCTCTTTTACTTTTTGTATTTCAGGTACGTCTTTATTCATGCTGATACCCTGCCTTTAATTCCAGTCTCAGTCTCTCTCCAGTTTGCATATTTCTCTATTCCCCCATTTTGTTGTATTATGTCAAAAGAATTCTTTCACTCAAGGATTTTACAATCACTTCTCCTGTATCTTTCTTGCCTGATCTGTTAGACTCTTGAAGGTCTAGAACCTGAACCTGTGCTGATGCTCTCTCTAGTCAATTCTTTCGAGGGATTTCTTTTTTCTCATTTTCCAAGTAAATTTTGTCATGTTGTTTAATGTTTTCTTTTTGTTTTGCCTTTCTTGAAAATATAGTGAAGCTGTGTGTATTGTAGTGGCGCTCTATGATAGTGGTACTGTGTGTATTGTGGTTTTGTGTGTATTGTAGTGATGCTGTGTGTATTAAATTTAGCGCCTTCTCGGTGTTTATGTGGATCTTGTATTTAATTTAATATTTGATAAGATGTTTTTACCCTCCCTTGCAACTGAAAGTGATTAATGTCAAGTTTCTGGTTTCCAAATCTCTCAGGAGTCTTTCTCAAACCTCTCTCTTGTTGTTTCAGTGATTGCTGTGCATGTGCAGTTATTCGTCCATTTTTTCAGATTTAGTCTCCTACTCATTCAAATGTGAATATCCTCCGAGAGATTAGTTAAAATCTACACTTTTTTTTTTTTATAACTTCGTGAACTGGCCCCTTTTGTGAAATCTTCAGTTGTCTTTTCTTGTTGTGGTAGAGAAACTTTGAGTCAGTCTTTTTTCTGTTGCTATGTCGTTTTTAACTATTCTTCATTCCTTATTAATTACAAAAAAATATATCCTTTCTCACTTGTATTTTTCCTGGTCTCTCTCTCTCTCTGCTTTCTATGCTTTTATTTTTAGTATTGCTTCCCTACATTATCAATTGAAGCGCGTGATTTCTTTCGGCATTTTGTGTTTTTATTTAAGAGAGGATGATTCTCCCTGTCGTATTTGATCACATTCTGATTACTATAACCATTCTCTATGGTTTTTGCTCTCTGAGCTTAGCATCCCTCCATAGTCTCCTCCTCTGTATGCTGGTCTTTTGTTGTTAAGTAACTGGACTCAGATGCAACTAATGTGACATTTTATTGTGGCAACGTTTTGCTCTCCAGGCTTGATAAAGCTCCTGGAGAACGAAACGTTGAAACAATAAAATGCCAAATCAGTTGCACCCGTGTCCATTTACTTAACATTCTGTCGGTAATTCTTCCATTATTACTGATCTTTTGTTAACCTGCCTTGCACCTTCACTTCGAGTTAGTCGAAAGTCAGCACACAGCTATCACTTGCTGCAATGAGACCTTCCTAATCTTGCATATTACCGTACCATCCACTTACGGAGATTACTAGGACAAGACGTACGTGTTCATTGGCTCCTCTGACTCACGAGGTGTTCTGCAGGTTTCATTAGGAAATTCATTATGATGAGTAGAAGAATTTTATCATTCAGGATTCTAGGCTCCCCCATGTGGCTTCTAGTTTATCCTACTCTTATAATTTTTGTGTTTCTCCGTATGCAGTAATATTTTCCACTCATTGTTTGAATCTCCCATTCCTTGGTAGAGGTTTCTGTATATCTGTTACAACTACTGTGAACCCTCCAGTTGTTATTTTTTCATCTGTAAATTACAGATTTTATTTGCTGTTTTGAATTAATAATATTAGAGAAATGTCCATATTTTCACTGATAGTCTAGCCTCCGTAATAGCTATTAAATCAGGGTGTTTAATTTCTTTCCCGTCTTTAAATTAATTGACTTGCTTGATTTTCAGTTTGTTTCTTATAAAGAAGGTACAATATCATGACTGAAATACACAAACAACCCGAAAATACGAGATTGACACTAATAACGACGTTTCGGCCAAACTTATACTATTAACTAACCACACTCAGCTTATATCAGGTAATGGTCCATACGTTTCGTCATAAGTTTCAGCCACTAACGTGAGGAGTGTTTATGTGGGGATTTATTTTGCCATTCGTTTCTATTGGCCTTTCTTACTGTTTGATCCGGGTAATTTGCTTGTGGGAGTAATTAAGAGTCGGGGGGTGGAGAGAGGAATAAATTAAGGGTAGATCAATTGTACGCATAGGGATTTGCAATTTTGAGCAAGGTGTGACACTGGCTTACATATAGTTGGTCTGTGACGAGTTAGGATGAACTGAGAGATAGGGTCTATGGGTTAGGACTTTTTCATAAGAGAGTGTTAATGTGTACAGACGTGTTTAAGGAGGTGAACAAGTTTTATGGTGTGTGGTTTAAAGGGCACGACAGTTCACTTGTGTTGCAACACAATTGTTCTCGAAGATTTAAGTTATACCATGAATTACGGAAACATCCTAGACTTCAACTTACGAAAGCAGACAAAGTAAATGCGATGGTAACTATGGACAGTGTAGATTATAGGGTAAAAATATGATATTAGGAGACAAGGAACTCACTTACCTCTTGAAATATGGGCAACGAATAATTTATTGGTGGGGTTGTAGGAGGGAGGGTACCACATGATAGTGTGGCATATGGGGAGTGGAAGAGGTATATGTTGGGGTATATAGGACAGTGATTTGTGGTGGGGAAAGCAGCCATTGACTGTTGATGGGAATGAGTTTGGTGTAGTATATGGGCAGTAACGATCAGTAGGGGTGGTAGGCAGAGACGGAAGTAGAAGATAAGTGTGATGCGCTGTATACATGAGAGACTCAGATTAAAGAGGAGGGGAATTATTTTATCTGCTTTTATGTATATCTCAGCTAGAAGAGTGTGAGGAAGTTATATGAAGGACTTCAGTTATGAGTCCAGGTGTGTGTGTGTGTGTGTGTGTGTGTGTGTGTGTGTGTGTGTGTGTGTGTGTGTGTGTGTGTGTGTGTGTACTCACCTAGTTGTACTCACCTAGTTGAGGTTGCGGGGGTCGAGTCCGAGCTCCTGGCCCCGCCTCTTCACTGATCGCTACTAGGTCACTCTCCCTGAGCCGTGAGCTTTATCGTACCTCTGCTTAAAGCTATGTATGGATCCTGCCTCCACTACATCGCTTCCCAAACTATTCCACTTACTGACTACTCTGTGGCTGAAGAAATACTTCCTAACATCCCTGTGATTCATCTGTGTCTTTAGCTTCCAACTGTGTCCCCTTGTTACTGTGTCCAATCTCTGGAACATCCTGTTTTTGTCCACCTTGTCAATTCCTCTCAGTATTTTGTATGTCGTTATCATGTCCCCCCTATCTCTC
This sequence comes from Cherax quadricarinatus, assembly GCF_038502225.1. Classification (NCBI taxonomy): domain Eukaryota; kingdom Metazoa; phylum Arthropoda; class Malacostraca; order Decapoda; family Parastacidae; genus Cherax; species Cherax quadricarinatus. Next base: position 26,560,575 of record NC_091298.1, read on the forward strand.
CTGTCCTCCAGTGTCGTCAGGTTGATTTCCCTTAACCTCTCCTCGTAGGACATACCTCTTAGCTCTGGGACTAGTCTTGTTGCAAACCTTTGCACTTTCTCTAGTTTCTTTACGTGCTTGGCTAGGTGTGGGTTCCAAACTGGTGCCGCATACTCCAATATGGGCCTAACGTATACGGTGTACAGGGTCCTGAACGATTCCTTATTAAGATGTCGGAATGCTGTTCTGAGGTTTGCTAGGCGCCCATATGCTGCAGCAGTTATTTGGTTGATGTGCGCTTCAGGAGATGTGCCTGGTGTTATACTCACCCCAAGATCTTTTTCCTTGAGTGAGGTTTGTAGTCTCTGACCCCCTAGACTGTACTCCGTTTGCGGCCTTCTTTGCCCTTCCCCAATCTTCATGACTTTGCACTTGGTGGGATTGAACTCCAGGAGCCAATTGCTGGACCAGTTCTGCAGCCTGTCCAGATCCCTTTGTAGTTCTGCCTGGTCTTCGATCGAGTGTATTCTTCTCATCAACTTCACGTCATCTGCAAACAGGGACACCTCAGAGTCTATTCCTTCCGTCATGTCGTTCACAAATACCAGAAACAGCACTGGTCCTAGGACTGACCCCTGCGGGACCCCGCTGGTCACAGGTGCCCACTCTGACACCTCGCCACGTACCATGACTCGCTGCTGTCTTCCTGACAAGTATTCCCTGATCCATTGTAGTGCCTTCCCTGTTATCCCTGCTTGGTCCTCCAGTTTTTGCACCAATCTCTTGTGTGGAACTGTGTCAAACGCCTTCTTGCAGTCCAAGAAAATGCAATCCACCCACCCCTCTCTCTCTTGTCTTACTGCTGTCACCATGTCATAGAACTCCAGTAGGTTTGTGACACAGGATTTCCCGTCCCTGAAACCATGCTGGCTGCTGTTGATGAGATCATTCCTTTCTAGGTGTTCCACCACTCTTCTCCTGATAATCTTCTCCATGATTTTGCATACTATACATGTCAGTGACACTGGTCTGTAGTTTAATGCTTCATGTCTGTCTCCTTTTTTAAAGATTGGGACTACATTTGCTGTCTTCCATGCCTCAGGCAATCTCCCTGTTTCGATAGATGTATTGAATATTGTTGTTAGGGGTACACATAGCGCCTCTGCTCCCTCTCTCAATACCCATGGGGAGATGTTATCTGGCCCCATTGCCTTTGAGGTATCTAGCTCACTCAGAAGCCTCTTCACTTCTTCCTCGGTTGTGTGCACTGTGTCCAGCACTTGGTGGTGTGCCCCACCTCTCCGTCTTTCTGGAGTCCCTTCTGTCTCCTCTGTGAACACTTCTTTGAATCTCTTGTTGAGTTCTTCACATACTTCCCGGTCATTTCCTGTTGTCTCTCCTCCTTCCTTCCTTAGCCTGATTACCTGGTCCTTGACTGTTGTTTTCCTCCTGATGTGGCTGTACAACAGTTTCGGGTCAGATTTGGCTTTCGCTGCTATGTCATTTTCATATTGTCTTTGGGCCTCCCTTCTTATCTGTGTGTGTGTGTGTGTGTGTGTGTGTGTATGTGCGTGCGTGTGTGTGTGCGTATGTGTATGTGTGTGTATGTATGTGTATGTGTATGTATGTGTGTGTATGTATGTGTGTGTGTGTGTATGTGTGTGTGTGTGTGTGTGTGTACCTATGTACTTCTTCATTTACTTCAGTCCTGAGTGACAGGCTGAGGCTAATGAATCACTCTCATCTTAGTGACTCATGGTATCAATAAGCTTAAACTCTTCCCTCTTACATATTTCTCGCCTCATCTACAGTTTCTCCTATCAAGTCGTTGAGTATTTTGTACCTTGTTATCATGTTTCCACTTGTCCCTTTTATCCTCTAATGATTTCAGGTTCAGGAAGTCTATCCCTAACTTTTTTGTCTTAGCTTCAGGAATAGTTGAGTTATGACCAGAGCTTTGATAAGATGGGAGAAGGACGAGTAAGGATGGAAATATGAAAAAAAGCTGGATGGAGGGAGAGGAGGTGGGATAATAAAAGTAGCCTCCAGAACTAGTATTGTTGCGAATCTTTGAGCTTTGTTTTATTTTTGACATGTTCCATCATGTGTGGCTTTTAGGTTGCATTGCATTTGTATAGTTAAGAATGACTCTTTGTTGAGGTTCCTGAAGGCTAATTTTATATATGCCAAACAAGCGTTTACAGCAGATGGTATTAGATCTCCGTGCACATCTGGCAATATGCTCAGTACGGTGCTCATCTCTAGGAATTCCTCTCACCGAGCCTGTACTCTGTCTCCTGTTTTCTTTCATAACTCTGCCATCTCTGGGGTATAATTCCCGCGGCCCTTTAACTTATTAATCCTGCAGTTTTCCCAGGTCTATTTGTACCTTTCCTTGACCTTTCCTTGACCTTTCCTTGACCTTTCCGATTTATTTCTCGTTAATTTAACATTTATGAACAAGAATGCATCGGACTGTTATTTCTTGTGGCATGTAGTTCATATACACTAGTAACAATTTTCGTCTCACTGAGCGTTGCTCATTCGTCACACTTGCAAATTCCAATTATTCTTCTCTGAAAATCAACAGTGTTTTCCTTTCCCGTTAAGTATTTCTTCGATCCGCTGTAGAATTTTCCTTATTATCCCAGCCAGCTCATTTAGTTTTTAGTCCTATCTTTGGTTGTGTAATGCCAAATCTTTTTGCACTCGAAGAACATGCTGTACAACCTGCCTTCTCTGTTACCTTGCTTTAGAACTCAGGTGTGTTAGAGAAAGAAGAAATATAGTCTTTAATTATGCAAGAGCTTTTTGTGCTCCATATGCACTATCACTTTCCTGATTATTTTTTTACGTTACTTTACATATCATGCATATCAGTGGGTATTGGTGAATTTTGTTTTGAAGATAGATTATATTCAGTGGTTGAAGTTAAGAGTCGGGCGTTTATATGTAGGTGTTTAATAAGATTTTTTGTTGGGGAATGGGGTGGAAGTAGGTAGGATCGTTTCGAGGTAGCGTGGGGTGTTGGTGCTGACATTTGAGTCAGATGGAGGAAAGAGGAATTATGCGAGTGCTTCTTTGGTATCTGGTGTCTGGAAATGTAAAGGAATATTTAGAGATTGTGAGCATCGTGACACAGAGGTAGATGATATAAGTGTATGTTTGCATTTGCTCTCAACTGCTATTTACATGATTGCAATATGGACGGTAGTCCATTTTGTCAGAAATACTTAACATGACTCAAGATGACAAAGTCCCATAATTATAATACATCAATAACTAAACATTACTTATCCTCTGTAACTACCATATATATTCTAGTAAATTTTTATTATCGTATTATATTTTCCAATGGTAATTAAGGTCACCTCCCATTTTCACTCTTCCATAAGTTCTTATAGATCAGTGAAATTTAAACTGGGCTAACTATTCCTTAGGGGTTAACCAGCTACCTGCACTGTTATTGGGTGGTTAATTGGCTAAGACGAGGTTATTAGGGTTGCTTGTGACCTTTACATCACTAACATACGAATTAAAATAAGTTCTCAGTGTTTGTATGTACTCACCTCTATGTGGCTGCAGGGGTCGAGTTCCAGCTCCTGGCTCCGCCTCTTCACTGTGTTAGAGGGTGTGAACTGGACAAAGTATGCATCACTCTCTCCATTGCACCACCATCCTTAAGGATGTGTTTAAGGATGGTGGTGCAATGGATAGAGTGATGCGTACTTCGTTCAGTTCACACAGGGCTGGGCAGGGGAACGCAGGATCGAGTCCCGACCAAACTGCAGTTCTATTATATATATATATATATATATATATATATATATATATATATATATATATATATATATATATATATATATCGTAATTAATATTATCCTCATAATTTAGTAGCAGTAGTATGTGCAATGCTTGAGGTTGGAATCAGTTACCTCTGACAAGAGAGCGATATGAGTGAGAATATTACTATTTTTAACACTGTTAATATTTTATTATTTAGGCTTGACGCCTTTCAGCTGCGCTAGGGCTATTAATCAATTTCGTTATTTTCCTTTATACTCCCATCAACAATGTTTGCCCTTCATCAACAATGTTTGCCCCCCTCAGCAACAATGTTTGCCCTCCATCAACAATGTTTGTCCCCCATCAACAATGTTTGCCCTCCATCAACAATGTTTGCCCCCCATCAACAATGTTTGCCCTCCATCAACAATGTTTGCCCCTCCCAGCAACAATGTTTGCCTCCCAGCAACAATGTTTGCCCCCCATCAACAATGTTTGTCCCTCAGTAATAATGTTTGCCTCCCATCAGCAATGTTTACACCCCAGCAACAATGTTTTCACTCCCAACAATAATGTTTACACCCCAGAAACAATGTTTTCACTCCCAACAATAATGTTTACACCCTAGCAACAATGTTTTCACTCCCAACAATAATGTTTACACACCAGTAACAATGTTTTCACTCCCAACAATAATGTTTACACACCAGTAACAATGTTTATATCTCAGCAACAATATTCACATTCCATCAACAATATTTACACACCAAGCAATAATTGAACAATGTTTAAATCCCAGCATCAATAGTTACTTACCCAACAACAGTGTTTATACCCTAGCAACATGGTTTTCACTACATGTAACAATGTTTACATACCCAGAAACAATGATCACAAACCCAGTAACAATGTTCAAACCCCCAACACAATGCTTAAATTCCATGCAACAATCTTTACGCCTAACAATAATGCTTACATTCTCAGCAACAATATATACAATCGCAGGACCTATGTTTACACCTCTAGCAAGTGTGTTTGCATCCCCAGTAACGTTTACACCCCAGCAACAATGTTTACACTTCAACAGTGTTTATACCACAGCAACAATGTTTAAACCTCAACAATGTTTATAGCACAGCAACAATGTTTACTCCCCTTGAACTAGGTTTAAACACCACTAACATTAACAACGCATCCCATCAACAATGCACCCCAGCCAATTGTTTATAGGCAAGAAACAAAGTTTTTACATCCTAATGCTTACAACCCCAGCAACAGCTCTTTACTCCAGCAACAATGTTTATACCCCATTAACAACGTTTACACCCCAGCAACAATGTTACCACGCAATGTTAACAGAGAAGAAATGTTTCCACATCTAGCAACAATGTTCCTTTCTGAAATACAAAGTAAACTCTCACTATATACACACTCAGACGTGCACCTGGTATACCTGTGACCTGCTTTGTATTTTTTTCGCGCAGCCTGGCCACAGACAAAGTTTTCTTGTTGACTCTCTGATCCACGAGGCTGTTTGTGTTGTCTGCCCGCGGGACCCACATAGCTCTCACAGCCTGGCTGATCAGATATTCGCAGGAGATAGCTATCAGTTTCTTCTCAAAATTTCTGCCCTCGTTCCGGCAATATTTCTTATTTCTGCTGGTAACAGATTGAAGAGTCCTGGATAACAAATGTTGAGGCAGTACTAAGACACTCATGGTGCCCCTGATGCTTTTCACTGGGTGTATTCTTCACCCTGAGTACAACCAGTACTAGGGAGATCTGTACACCAAAGACCATATCACGAGATGGTTCTATACCATTGTAAAGTAAAAGGACACAAGTGCAACTAATGTGACATTTTATTGTGGCAACGTTTCGCTCTCCAGGAGCTTTGTCAACATTAATTGCACTTGTGTCCTTTTACTTTACATATTGTCGGTAATTCTATCAACATTATTACAATCTATACCATTGGTTGAATAAATGACATCAGACCTAAGCATCCCAAAAGGAAACTTAATTTTGTCAAATCTTGGGGTTAAAATTAAATAAAAATAAAATTAACTATACAAGTGGACCTCTTACAATGAAGCAAATGATGTCTTTGGAGTGGTCACAAAAACACAAGAGATGTTCTGGACAGCGAGATATTGGTATATAACTATACTGAATAGAGAAGTGAGAGCAAACAAGTCACAAGCAGAAGGTAGAAGCAAAGAGATTCTCTTTATTTTTTAAGGAACTTTGAAACTCATCGAACTCTGTAGAAATACAGAGAATAAAATATTAACTTCCTTGGACATTTCAATGAGCTACATGTTAAGTGGAAGATGGTTGACAACAGGATTGTCCCAAACATAGCACCTAGAAGCAGGTTAGCCCAGCAGGTAAATACCAGGGAATTATTGGGGCACTGTTATGTTTGCTCCAAACCAACAGATAAAAGAGTTCATCAGGTACAACAGATTGCACCTGATCATTACGATCATTGAGGAACTAATTGGACAAAATCTCAAATGTAGTATTCTCAGAGCGATCATCACAGAAGTGGATACAAGCACAGAAACACGCATAGAGGCCTCAGGAAATAGCTAACCTGAAGGGCTGTTCAGTAAGGTTGACGTCAGCAACCAGAGAACTTATTGAGACTAGATAAATAAAGAAATACCAGTCATCCCTTGGGAAACGGCTCTAAAAATTCTAAACTCAACCCAGTCTTGTAGGCATTTCAGAAGGCCTACAAGATCTACCATTGAAAATGCACAAAGGAAAATGCACAAAAAGTGAAAAATTACAGAACTACTCAGAAACCAGAATATATCACAACAAAAGAAAGATAACCTACAACAAAATTGAACATTCTTATCAGACAGAACAGAGGCATAAAGAACAAAGCCGTACATGAGGTATAAAAAATTAGAGTTGCTACATATTTACAAAACCTAATTTCAAAACACTTATATAATTGGAGGTACATACGCCAACAAGAAAGGAATAAGCGAAATCTTGAGAGCTTTATGAATAAATGTTTAACAAGTCAGTAAACATCAGGGCAGTAGAAGTTCTAGCACCTGGCCAGGTTCAAAGAACTCTTTTTTTATATATACTCAGATCAATTTTACAAGCTAAGAACTCTTATCCTACATCAGCTCATTTCGAAGCCCAGCACCCAGTATGCGACCCAGAACAGTCGACTAAAACCCAGGTACCTGCTTACTGTTAGGTGAACAGGGACAGCAGGTGTCAGAAAACATGCCCAACGTTTCCACCCGGCCAGAGATGTGAGCCGAGTGCGTTGCCAACTGACCTATAAAAATTATAAATGTACTCGAACACCCAGCATACTTTAGAAAAAAACTTAGAACTCGGCGAAATCCAGAAGAACTAAAAAGAACAGACATAGCTCATCTGCACAAATGAGGTAGCAGAACCCTGTGAATACACCAAAGGCCAGTAACCTTTGGTTTATTCGCAGAGAGGGTGTTAAGACGCCAAATTACAAGTTTTATTGAAAAATGTGATATGGACAGTCCAAGTCAACATAGGTTTATAGTATGAAGATTGTGCTTGTCATAGCTTCTGGAACATGGCAAAATTTTGGAGGAATTGGAAGAATCCCAAATTACGTACTTGCTGATCAAGCAGTGACAACATATAAAATCATGTCAAAAGATATAACAGGAAAAGTAGGCAACGAACAGATCACAAAAGGTAGCAATACTCAATCCAGTTTTAGTATACAAACAAAGCGTATTTCCACGAGGTATGGTCCTGGCGACTCTAATGTTTCTCATCCTCATACGAGACAGACAGAAACACAAGCTTTGAATCATCCTTTGTGGATGACAAAAACTTAGCTTGTAAGTCACTTCAGTACATTACACAGAAAAATTGCAATAAGCTGTAACAAAATCTTCCAGCGAACAGTAGAAAATAACAATATTCAGTGGAGCCAAATTCATTATCTCAGATATGTAAAAATGAGAAACTCAAATGATTACTTTCAAAGCAAGAAAAATAATACCATGCCGACGGTTCAAATCGGTGGCTCTCTTGCATTCATATTAATTCTTAAAGAGCTGACAGCTTTGTTCAAGGCTTCAAAGATACCAGAGTTAGAAAAAAATGCTGAGAGCTTTTACTGCCCACGTAGAGCTAACAAAGCACATGAACTTCATGGAATGCCTGAGTTAACTGAAAATACTGTATATTCTATGGAGAGAAAGCGAGAGAGATGTGGAGTAATATTCACATGGAAGGTACTGTAACTGGTTAGGTGGTTAATAAATTTTAAATTAATGTCGGTAAACAACGTGGTCATTAAGGCTACATGTAGCTTGTATACCACAAGTAAAGGATGTTTTAATTTTTGAAATCGGATTGAAAATGAACTCTGGGAAAAAACTGAAAGATAAACAAACGTACATACATCTTAGGATTTTTATATCATATTATTATATGTCGTGCCGTACTGGTAAAACTGGGCAATTAGCAAGTACTCATTTAAAATTAAGTCCTTTCTTAAATTTTCTCTTATACTTATATATTTTTTCATTTATGTTAAAGTAAAAATAATTATTTTGTACCAAAAGAACCTAAGGAAACTTACCTAACCTTATTATACCAAGCGCAATTTAATTAAGCCAAATCCAACTAAATATATTGTATATAAGTTTACAATAATTTAATAATAAAAAGACAGTGAAATATAGCTTTCTCGTTAAATTCTTAATGACTGCGAAATTAATGCATGCACAAATTTTCGCTTGCCTTATTCAGCAAGAAGTGCATTGCTGTTTAAGCCAAAATCGCAAGTTTTACTTATTTGGCGCTACACACACACACACATAATATATATATATATATATATATATATATATATGTATATATATATATATATATATAACTCTCTCCTTAAGACCATGCTAGAGAGTGTATTGAATCTCTCCCTTGAAGATGGACAGTGGTTGCAAGCCTCACTTCCGGTCAGGCTTGGAGGGCTAGGAGTACGCAGATCCTCCCAGATTGCTCTGCCAGCTTTCCTATCTTCTTCCATAGCATCAAACGAGTTGATAAAGCAAATTCTTCCTGATACCCTCAGTGACTCAGCAGGAATAGAAGACCCTAGCTATGCCAGTGCCATTACTGAATGGGAGACTCTTGTTGCTCCAACACCAAACTCTAGTGCAGCACTGGCTCACAGTCAAGCAGGGATGGCCCGATCGCTGAAAAGGTGCTTGCCAACATGCTCAGGGCTGCAACATCAGATAGGGAGATTGCCCGTCTCCAGGCTGTGAGCGCACATCACTCCGGGGACTTACCTGGAGGTTATTCCGGGGATCAACGCCCCCGCGGCCCGGTCCATAACCAGGCCTCCTGATGGATCAGGGCCTGATCAACTAGGCTGTTACTGTTGGCCGCGCGCAGTCCAACGTACGAGCCAAGGCCCGGCTGATCCGGCACTGACTTTAGGTATCTGTCCACCTCTCTCTTGAAGGCAGCCAGGGGATTATTGGCAATTCCCCTAATGCTTGATGGGAGGCTGTTGAACAGTCTTGGGCCCCCGACACTTATGGTGTTTTCCCTTAGTGTACCAATGGCGCCCCTACTTTTTATTGGGGTCAATTTGCATCGCCTGCCCAGTCTTTTACTTTCGTAGGGAGTGATTTCTGTGTGTAGATTTGGGACCATTCCTTCCAGGATTTTCCAAGTGTAGATTATGATACATCTCTCCCACCTGCGTTCCAACGAGTGCAAGTCAAGTGCTTCCAAGCGTTCCCAGTAGTTAAGGTGCTTGACAGAACTTATACGTGCAGTAAAGGATCTCTGTACACTCTCTAGATCTGCGATTTCACCTGCTTTGAATGGAGATGTTAATGTACAGCAGTATTCCAGCCTAGAGAGAACAAGTGATTTGAAAAGGATCATCATTGGCTTGGCATCTCGTTTTGAACGTTCTCATTATCCATCCTATCATTTTCTTTGCACGTGCGATCGTGGCACTGTTGTGATCCTTGAAAGTGAGATCCTCAGACATTACTATTCCCAGGTCCCTTACAATATTTTTCCGCTCTATTGTATGACCAGAGTCTGTAGTATACTCTGTTCTAGTTATTATCTCCTCCAGTTTTCCATAACGGAGTAGTTGGAATTTGTCCTCATTGAACATCATATTGTTTACCGTTGCCCACTGGAAAACTTTGTTTATATCTTCTTGGAGGTTAACCGCGTCCTCAGCAGATGACAGCCTCATGCAGATCCTATTATCATCTGCAATGGGAATGCGACTCGACCCTAGGACCCTCCGTATTGCAGTGGCTCTGCGCCTTGCTGCCCCAATTCACACAGAATATAGGTGTATTTGCGGCGAAGCGCAAGCAGACCAATACGGACTACATGGTCTCAACTGTTCCAAAACCAAGGGCTGGCATGCAAGACACAAAGAGGTCAACGACATCATTAAGAGAACCCTTGCTACAGCTGGATGCCCAGCCGAGAGGGAGCCCCGATCACTAGCAGCCAGCAATACCCACAACCCAGCAAACCGCCCCGACGGGATCACCATCTATCCTTGGAAGAATGGCAAGCTCTTAGCATGGGACTATATCTGTGTGTCCTCACTGGCTGACACCTATATCCATAATAGTGGGGCGACAGGGAAGAGCTGCTGACCACAGGGAGGAGTACAAGATCAGCAAGTACAGGGACATAAGCCAACAGTATCAATTTGTCCCAGTGGGAGCAGAGACCTTGGGATCATGGGGAAAAAATGCCACACGTTTCCTTAAAGAATTGGGTTCCAGACTCATCGGCAGCCACTTTCATGTTCCAGCGCCTCAGCATTGCCATCCAGAGAGAAAATGCTTGCTGCATACTTGGCTTGCGTCAAGCCTCTGAGGAGCTGGAGGAAATTCATGATCTTTGATATATTGTGCCATTGTATTCATGTTTATGCAATGACTGGATATGGTTCAGGGGCATGTTGTTTTTCAAAGGCGACGCAAAACGCACATCGCAAGCACTTCAGCCCTAAAAACGCACAAAGACACAGCTATACGGCAATGGCACTTTTAAGTTATTTGAATATTTAAGCCAAAAATCAGATAAGTTATGTGTATTGTGGTGGAGGTGCCGGATCATTCAATGATTGAAAAAGATTTACATCATTGTAAGGACGTCTGAGAGTATCATCTAAGTAATTAGTCCAGTAGTCATGTTGAAGTGCTTCCAGTCAGTTGCTGTCAGCACCCGCAGAGTCCCTGTTATTTTTTATGTCAACTTCGTTATTGTTTATCCAGGCTTAGCAGTTGGGTCTAGTCCTGACTCTTTTCTCTTCAACTCAAGACATTCCTCTCACCATCTATTCTTCGCACTGTCCCCACTTGCCCCTCGCCCCTCGTGGGTCCTTACCTGTGAGTCCTATCTATCTATCTATCATGTTTATGCTTTTCTGTAAATGTATTCTGTTTATTAATAAATGTTCACATAGAATATCAAATATAGGGGGTGGTATGAAAAGAAAATAATCAAACAGCTCCGGGGAGAACCTTGAGTTTTCCCTGAGGTATGTTTATTGTCTTCTCTGAGGATGAGGGTCCCCATTCCAGCCATAAAGGTGGTACTTCCCTATATTATATATATATATACATACATATATGTCAAAAAATATAGGCAATAAAAGATTGGATGTCAGAGTGGAGAGCATATAGAAGAAGGAAATATGTTCAGTTATTTGGTAGTGAACACCTCGGTGAATAATGAGGTGAACCATAGAATTAACGATGGGGAAAAGGTCGGTGGTATACTGAAGCATCTATGAAGACAAAAAGCTGCATGCGTTGAGGCAAAATGGGGAATGTACCAGAGTATGGTGGTACCAACAGTGTTGTATGAAGTGATGTCTCGTGCAATAGTGCTTCATACCCAACACTAGGTATGCAGCGAGGGAAAGGCTGGAGGCAGTCGAGGCAATTTGTGAGTATTATGCAGAGAATTATAAATTTGAAGAACAGGAGCTGTGGAATTACCAAAGGTGTTATTCAGAGAGCTGAGGAGGGATTTAGGTGGCTTGGAGATTTAGAGAAGATGGTAAAAATAGGCTGAATAGAAGGGCGTGTAAATCCGAATTGGAGAAAAGGAGGGGGTAGAGGTCGTCATAGGAAAGACTAGAAAGAGAAGGGATAATTGAGGATTTGAGTGCTGGGGGCCTGGGCATACAACAGGCTTGTGTGATCAAGTGGAGGTAAATGTTTTTTTTGTTTATATGACGTGCAACTGGATTGTGATCAAGGTAACATTTATGAAGGGATTCACGAAGTAGGAAGTGAGTGCCTGTACTTTGAAGGTGTGGGAACGCTGCGGTTTGGAGGGTCATCTGAACTGTAAAATGTGCTTCCGGCGAAAGAATGATTGAATGAGTGACAGTGAAAGTGCTTTCTTGTTTGTCAATGGAAAACTGCTGCCGTTCTTTAAATATATATATCGTCCCGAATAGGTAAAAGTGGTCAATTAGCAATTACTCATTTAAAATTAAGTCCTTGCTAAAAAATTCTCTAATACGATTAAAGATCCATTTTTTCATTTATATTAATGTAAAAAATAATAATTTTGTACCAAAAGAACCTTAAAAACTTAACCTTATTTTAACAAGCGCAATTTAATTTAGCCTAATCCAATCAAATATATTTTAGATAAGTTTACAATAATTTAAAAAACACAATGAAATATATTTTTTTTCGTTAGGTTCAGAATGATTTTTGCGAAATTATTTCATACTCAAATTTTCGCTTGCCTTATTCGGCAAGAAGAGCGTTGCTATTTAAGCCAAAATAGCAAGTTTTAGCTATTCGGCACGACATATATATATATATATATATATATATATATATATATATATATATATATATATATATATATATATATATATATATATATATATATATATATAATATAGGGAAGTACCACCTCTAGAACTGTCCAGGGGACCCTCATCCTCAAAGAAAAGAATAAACTTGCTTCAGGGAAAACTCAAGGTTCTCCCTGAAGCTGTTTGAAAATTTTCTCCTACCACCCCCTATATTTAATAAATATTTTATTTAAGGACAAAATGCATTGACAAAATACATTGACAAAAATACAATAAAAAGTAAAACAGTATAAATAACAACTCAGAGCTACATCTCGAATACTTCGTCCAGCTCCCCGGCGGTGGGACGCGTGTCCAGAATGCTGCAAGCATTTCCCATCTGGATCGCAACACTGAGTCTCTGAAAGAGGAAGCTGGCCGTCCTGTGGTCCTTGGTTTCTATGATGAGTTTTTCACTCTGCTCTTTGAAAAACTTTACAGCACACTTTACCCATGCTCCAAGGGTCTCCGACCCTATTGGGATAAAGTTATAGCAAGGTGGAAGGCCTTCATATTTGCGGATCTTCTGGGTCTCCCTGTGGCTGGCAGCTCCACCCTCTTCAGCTACAGAGTATGGGAAGTAGGTGTCTGTCAATGTGGCGGCACAGGTGTAGTCTCAGGCAATCTGCTTTCCATCCTTCCAGGGTAGCATAGTGGCACAATTTGTCAATTAAGCGCAGCTCCTTGAAAAATTGGACCTTTCCAGAATTTTCTTTTACAGATAGATTAGACATATTTTTTTAATTGAAAATGATCGTGCTTAATATGCCAAACTTGGTGAATAGGTCAAATTTTCCCCCCCAAATTAGACTTTCCCTCTCCCCCCCCCCAAAAAAAAAATGCAGACATATATTTTTCAATGACAAAGAATTAAAAAAAATATCCTTCCTTAGAAACTCACTCACTCCTAATGTAATTTTTTAGCTAAATTGTGCTGGTCAACACTCACTACTCATTATACCGATTTCAGGGTAAGTTTTTGATGCTGACTCTGAATATGTGATCTGTTTTGCTTGATTGGCTCTAGCTTCTTATAAATTATACCATTGAAAAACATAAAAGATGTGAAATATATACTGATCAGGCGGGACTAACTTCTAAATCGCATTCAAATTGTTTTTCAGATTATGCAAAAGTTAAATCATATAATACATACTAGCACTTCATTCTATATAATAACAGATTAATATAGTAAGATAATTCAGTTACTAATTACTCTATATAAAAACATTGTACGATTTTCTTCTATGTTGGTTATCAGCACAATTTTGTTGTGTAACTGGAAGAGATGCATTTTGGTTACCAATGTTTAATAAGACACATTTCAAGTTTCTAATGGAGCTGTCTATAAACAGTCACCAATCTCCTGGTCGATATTCAAGTCCCATTCGAAGAAGTTATGGTTATTGCAGTATACAGGTTCTTCATCATGGCTGAATTAAGATAGAACTTCAGCCTCTCTTGCCTTCCCCTTTTTTTTAATCGATTGAAACCTTTCACATTCACCATACAGAAATAACAATCGTTGTCGTGGTTTTTCGACTCTCCACACCATAAGCACACTGAAGTTTAAATTTTTTCTTTGCCTATTTTTTCACTGTCGCAAACATTCTAGACAGGTTTTGCAAACCATATGGGGAGCCGAGGACTTGTTTCCAGCGCCACACCAAAATAAGCAATACAAGCTTGTTTTACAAAATCTGTGATGTTTTTCTTTGATTTTTGCAAAGAGTATTCCCCACAAATGTAGTAAAATGCAATGGATTGTTTAAGCAGACTCTTCGTGAAGTACTCATCATTATATTGAAAAAAATAACAAAGTAAAAGTTATAATATTGATACGACTCCTTTCTTTAAATATTAAATCATTTTAAAATAAAACTCTAACCTTTATTCAGACTATCTGCTTATACAAATTGTCACTACATATACATGTGTTATGGTTAAGTTCTCTGTTAAGTGATGGTAGGGGTACAATATCTCACAACTAGAGCCACTTTGAAAAACCTTCTGCCATTTTCAAATTCAGCAACCACAAAATACCCTAAATACCTTCAAACATCTTTGGCAAGTTTTTTTTTTTTTGCTGACCAGTGGTCAGTTTAAATGTATTTAATATTATTGAAAATCAATGATATATATTTTTTCTTTATGCTCAGATTTAATTTTGCAGTTATGGTAAAAGCAGATTTTCTCTCTTCTTATTCATGTGCGTTCACACAAAACAGGTATATGTGAACATGTTAAATAAAAGTGGAGGCAGGTAGTGTTTATGAGTTGACGTGCTCCTGGAGTGCTGTAGGATTAAGGGGGAGAGCGGTTAACCGGACTCGAGTCCTGGAGATATGAAGTTCAGTGCCTTCTCTCAGGAAGAAGGATGGGGATGGTGCAGTTCGATGGGTCATCTGAACTGTAACGTCGGCACACCTCTAGCGACACAGTGATAGAATGATTTTGAAAACATTTTTTTTTTCGGGTTAACCTACCTTGGTGGGAGAAGGCCGGGTTGTTAAAAAAAATATCCTTATAGCATTATCACCATCATAATTATTTTGTTACTAGCATTTTTGTTCTTTTTGTATCAGCATCAAATTAAAATCAATTTTTACTAATATTTTTTTTATTTATAAAGGGACCAATAAATAGGATTTAGCTAGTACAAGGGGAAAATTACACCAGAAACTATATACTGCTTCTCTAGACGTATGTTCACTTGTAAAAAAATTGGATTATCTAATGCCATTAATTTATCTTTCATTCTTTTATTTTCGAGAACTAGTTTTATATGTTAATTCAGATGCTGATTAAACGAATAATTTATTTTTTTTTACATCAACATCTCACTTGTTTATTGTAACCCAAGCGTGACCACAAATCATCTTTTCTCCCTAAGTAGTTCATCAACTCAGCAGACTGAATTTAACACTTTTGGAGTATTGATTCTGAAGAAGTTCATAAAAAAAAATCTGGTTCCAATTCTACTCGAGTCTGCCATATATATCATTCTGAAGTCCTCGGCTCTGTTCTCCATTCTCTCTTAATTAACCCAGACTTATGACTCTGCTTTCTTTCTTTGTTATTTAGTGGTCCATGTCTCCTGAATTCTGGTTTCGCTTAGCTGTTTGTTTTCCTGGATCCAATCCATTAATTCCCTCTTCATCTTGATGAATACAGCTCTCATCTCTTTTATCACTTTCTCCACCTTTCCATATCTCCGACTGTACTGTCTACCCAATTCTGTTAAGTATTCACTTTTCCTTCCCGGGCTCATACCCGAGTATATACTCATATTTTAAAGTCAGCCTAAACATTACATTATATATTATAAAAATATTTTTGTCTTCGTCTAAGCCTTCTGCTAAGCTAATATCCTCGTTGACACTACCAGGTCTTCTCAAGCTCATGCTAGGCAGGTTCACCTCACATTTTCACTCATCGATCTGGCTAACTTGTAAGAGATAATGAAAACATTCGCTTCAGTGACGTATTTGGAAATTTGTTCCAGTAATTGCTCTCCAGTATCTTCTCTAAATTTGAATTTATCCATTATTTAATATTCCTGTCGGGTTTCCTACTAACTCTACGTAAGTTTGTGAGTAAACTTTTTGCCACTCACTATGGGTTCTGGGAATTTTCGCCGCCAGGCTCTCAATCTAATTTTGTGTGTGTAGTCCATTTACTCATTTCCACTTACCTTCCTACTGTTTGCAGGGGTCGAGTCTCAACTCCTGACCCTTCCTCTGCGTCTCTGTCCCATGGTCTTCTGAGTCCTAACATAATCATTCATAAAACTATGTATGGATCATGCCTATATTACTTCTTAAGAATATAAGAATGGAGGAACATTGCAGCAGGCCTACTGGGCCGTACAAGGCAGGTCCTTATCAAAACTACCCATGTATTTGTCCAACTCCTTCCCAAAGCTACCCATGAACTTTCTTCAGTACACGAGGAACAAATAAAACCCAGCCCCTCCCACTCACATATTTGTTCATTCTCTTTTTAAAGCTACCCAAGATCTTACTCGGAAGATTGTTCTACGCATCGACAACTCTGTATGAAAACCAACATTTGTCTACGTCTTTTCTAAATCTAAATTTATGTAACTAAAGTCCGTTCCTAGCTACCTGACATTGTGATGGTGACTTCCCTTGACTATGAGCAGCTAAATCTCCAGCTTAAGGCAGAGTTAAATGAAGAAAGAAGAGAAATTCAACGACTAAAGGGTATGTGCAATGATTTTCCCTGGAACAACATCGTCGATAATCGGACCAACGGATAGATGCAAGTTGAAACTGACGGGGCGTAGCTGAAGCTGAAGAAGGTCCAGGAGACTGCTGTGAAAATCTGCAACTCCTTTTTCATGTTATCAGACAAATGTGAATAGACTATCCAAGACCTCCCACCGAAGACAGTTCCAATAAGGACCACTGTTAATGACCCAGCGAAGTCAGCCAGTGAAGACATCCCAGCGAAGACCATCTCTGCGAAGACCGTCGAGAACGTCATGCACACCGCCAGTTTCAGTGTCCCTCCTCTATTGCATAAGAACATAAAGGAGGAACACTGCAGCAGGGCTATTGGTCCAAACTGGGTATGTCCTTATTGTAGTAGCAATTATGTGATGGCAGAGTTTACTGTTTTCAGGAGGATTCTCGCTAAGACTTCAGAGATGATGAAGCTGCCTTCGTTTTGTTTGTGTTAGAAACGATGATTAATGCTGATTCAAGGCATTTGCGTCTGAATTTCACGAGGTGATTGGCGGAATTTCAATGTTGTACACAGGCGTTGTTGAAGTTGTTCCTACATGCATTAATGTGTTCATTGAGGCATGTTTCGAGGTTTCTTGCTTTTTCACCTACATATATCCTGTTACAGCCTCCACAGGGTATAGTGTAAACCCCTGCGTTGATGGTTCATGGTGCTTCGATTTTGTCCTGGTTAGATCCTTTATTGAAGTGCTGGATGCGATGGCGACAAGTGTTAGCTTGTGCTAGTGTTAGCTTGTTCAATGCAACCAGCTGTTGGGAAGAATTATAACTTTGTTAGAAGTGGTGTTGGTGTGTGGAGAATTAATGATCTGAAGAGCTCTTTTCTTGCAATCTTCGGTGAAAAAGGAAGGAAAATGTAAATCAGTGAAGGATGAAAATCAAATTCCTACCATACAGGGGGTCTTTTTTCGTCAGCGCATTATGCCGGGTAGCAGCTGTTAGCATGGCGTCACGGCCTGCTGCCACTCCACAATGACTCCTCAGTGCTCACGTGGCTGCCGTGGTGAAAGTGTTGCACTTTTATCATTCATCTGTCCCATCTTTTGTCTGGTGTTCCCTTTGATTTTGGGGCTATACATATTTGATTATGGGTAAAAGGAAGTCTAACACCTGAAACTATAGCTCAAATCATAGGGCTTCACAGAGCTGGGCAACAGACAAAAGAAATAGTGGAGAATGTTGGTGTGTGTGTTATGTACGTTTAGGTATTGTTGTCATGGTTTGTGGTTGTTGCTTACCATAACTACCATGTCTTTCGCTTTCTGTGTGGCTAAGTTATACATTATTTAGTTTATAAGCACTAGGGTATGAACATTCCCGAGCTTCAGAACTTTGCATTTATCTACAGTGAACTGCATCTGCCACTTTTCTGACCACGAACTGAGTTTGTCTAAATTTTCCTGAAGTTCAGTGACATTCTCTAAATCAATTATCCTACCTATCTTCGTGTCATCAGCGAATTTGCTCATATCACTAGTTCCCTCGTCAAGGTCATTGATATGTATATTAAAAGAGTAATGGGCCCAGAACCGATCCCTGTGGAACTCCACTTGTTACAGATTCTCACTCAGACTTCACCCCATTTATGCACACACTGCTTCCTGTCGGTAAGCCATGATTCGATCCATGACAGCACGAGATGTCACTTGCTTTAATCTCTGGTGCAGTACTCTATCCAAAGCCTTACTAAAATCAAAATAAACAATATCAAAATTTTTATCGTGATCAACAGCCTCAAAGGTTTACTGAAGAAAGTTAGTAAATTAGTTAGGCACGAACGGCCCCTCGTGAATTCATTCTGAGTAACGTTAATCGAACTATGCTTATCAAGAAGGCATCTTACAGTATCACCTATAATTGGCTAGTAATTTGCGTACAATTGAAGTCAGGTTTATTGGGCGGTAATTTGACGGTAACGACTTGTCCCCTGATTTAAAAATAGGAATAACATTAGCCATCTTCCACATATCAGACACTACACCTGCTTAAAGATATATATTAAAAATGTTATTTAATGGTTCAAAAGGTTCCATTTTGAATTCCTTAAGAATCCTTGAAAAAAAGTTCATCAGGACCCGGGGATTTATTTTGTTTCAGTCGGTCTTCTTGTTTGACTACCACATTCCTAGTGGCTGTGATATTGGTTTAGAAAAACACGTAAGCAAACACTGGGGCATATTTATTAGAAAACGTTTCGGTCTTGGGACCATGATCACTTCTAACATACAGTAAATATAGGGGGAGAGTAAGGTGTAGGTGACACATGGTTGCCTGAAGAATGCCATGTTGGGATTAGGATAGATAGACGACGAGATCATGCGACTTCTGTGTTGTAGGGTAGGCGGTGCTTTTCCTGGTTGAGTATCATGTATGCTTATGTTTTAGAAATGTTGTAGTTTCTAGTGTTACCAACTTGTCGGTATTTATTACCAAGGATTATACCATACTGTGATACTGCATAATTTATCTTCCTCAGGCCCACTATAGAAATTAATTATTGGGATACTGTTAGTGTCTTCCCGTGTGAAAAACCGAGAGAATAATTGTTAAAAATCGAGCACATTTCTTTCTCCATGTCAGTAAGATGCCCAGAGTTATTTTTAAGGGAACTTACCTTTTCTCTAACTTTTGTTCGGTAAACGTGGAAAATAAATTTCGAGTTAGTTTTCGAATCCCTAGCAACTTTAACTTCATAGTCCCGTTTAGATTTTCTTATCCCCTTTATAACCTCCCTCTTAATGTGAATATATTGATTCATAACACACAGCTCTTTTGATGCGCCTGTAAATTCCTTTCTTCTGCCATAAAATGTTTCAATTATTCATCAATTTCAGGTCAGTTCTGTTTGATCTCATCTCTTTATACGGAATAAATGTTCTTTGGGCAGTATGTATAGTGTTTACAAAGCTGTCATACTGATAGCTCTCTTCGTAACCCAAGTCCACAGATAAGTGTTCTCGAAGCTCATTGCAATCTGTTAAGCGAAAATCTGGGACCGTTACTGAGTTAGCCCTATCATACTTCTGTTCAATGCTAAAGGTAATTGATTTGTAGTCGCTTGCGCCAAATCCCTCTGTAATTTCTGAAATATTAACAAGGGTTTCCTTGTTTGTCAAGGAAAGCAGGTTATTTCCGTATGTAGGTTCTGTAACAAATTGCTTTAAAAAAACAATCCGGAGATACCTCTAAGAAGTCATTAGAATCTAAATTCCCAGTCAAGGAATTCCAATCAATCTGACTAAAGTTAAATTCCCCAAGAATTACTACATAATCGTGCCTTGTGGCTCTAACACTTTCCTCCCAAAGTAGTCTCCTTGGTCCCTATCCAAGCATTGGGGACGTTATATCACGCCTAAAATCAATTTTTCATGCCCCTCTGAAAATTCTACTCATACATATTCTGTATGTGTTATTTCAGACTTCATACCCGTTTTCATGCAACAATCCAAACGATCTCGGGGACACAGTGCCACCCCACCCTCTTTCCGTTGCCTCTGGCTACTTGGAACAATTTAAAAACTGAACGTGACACTCAGCAGGCATTCCCGATTTTTCATATTAAACCATGTCTCAGTTATGGCAAATACATCAATGTTACCCGCACTTGCAACTAATCTCAACCCGTCTACCTTATTTCAAGCACTACGACTATTTGTATAATATAAATTTAGAGTCCCTCCTTTCTCTTTTCCCTCCCTTCTCATTTCTGCTTTTCCACTATTCTAATTACTGTCCTTGTCACCTATTGCCATTGGCTTTCCAATCTCCACCAATAACTACTTCATACCACCTATAAACGGTTTCCTTAAAACTCTCAATATTACTACAATGAGACTTCATTGCTGTCCCCAAAAAAACCATACCACTATTTCTAGTTTAAAGCCCTAACAGCTCCCTTTACTACATTGGCCAGTGCCCCCACCTCTGACCTAGATAAGTGAACCCTATCCTTGACATGCATGTCATTTCTGCCATAGAAGAGATTCCAGTTGTCTATAAATGTTAGAAGTATTTTTCCTTACAGTGTCCAGCCAGCAATTGACACCAAATGCCCTAGACAACTATTCATTTCCAACTCCTTTCCATGGCAAAATACCACATATCACTCCCTTCTTCGTAATTGCTATTGACCTATACCTGCTAATCCCTCTTAATGTGTGTATATTGATCCACGAGATGAACCTCACCTCTCTTGATACGCCTATAAATTCTGCTCTGAAAGGTGTTTGAGCCTATTGTTCATCCATTTCTGATCATTTCTATTCCATCTCATTTCTCTAAATGGAATACATGTTCTTTGGGCATCGTGTATGGTGTTTAGAAAACTGTCATATTGACAGTTCTCTTCGATACTCCAGTCCACAGATGAAAGGTGTTCTCTAAGCACATTATAATCTGCTTACCGAAAATCTGGGACGGTTACTGAATTGTCCTCATCATACTTCCAACTGATACTAAAGGTAATTAATTTGTGGTCACTTGCGTCAAGTTCCTCTGTAATCTCTAGATTATTAATAAGGGTGTCCTTTTTAGCCAGAACCAAATGAATCAGGCGATTTCCCCTCGTTGGTTTTGTCACAAACTGCTCTGAAAAACAATCTTGAACTACCCCCAGTATGTCGTTTGATTCAAGATTTCCAGTCAAGGTATTCCAATCAATTTGACTTAAGTTAAAGTATCCCAGAATTACTGCGTTATCGTGCCTTGTGGCTTTAAAAATTTTTTTCCAAAAGTAGTCTCCCTTGGTCCGTATCCAAGTTTGAGGGACGGTAAATCACGCCTAAAATTAATTTTTCGTGCCATTCCGAAAATTCTACCTAGACAGATTCAGTGTGTGTTCTTTCCGTCTTGATACCTGCTTTTATGCAGCAATTTAAGTGTTCTCTAATATATAGTGCCACCCCACCTCCCTTCCCATTAATTTTTATTAACGTGCATAGCTTAAACCCTGAATGTGACATTCAACAGTCATTTCACGATTCTTCATGTTAAACCATGTCTCAGTAATGGCAAATGCGTCAGTGTTATCTGCACTTGCAACTAACCTCAACTCATCCATCCTGTTTCTACTACGATTATTTGCATAATATAAATATGTATATTAAGAAACCCTCTCTTCTCTTTCCCTCCCTGTTCGTTCTTGCTCCTCCACTATCTCTATTACTGTCCTTATCACTTAGTGCCACTGGCTTCCCAATATTCACCCAATAACTACCTCATTCTCCTTATAACTGGTTTCTTTAAAACTCACAATATCGCTTCACTGAGAATTCATCCTGCCCAATTCGATTGCATTGCATTTTATTGCTTTCCCCCTAAACCCATACCACTGTTTCTAGTTTAAAGCCCTAACGGCTCCCTCTACTGCATTGGACAGTGCACCAACACCTGCCGGGGAAAACTGAACCTTGTTCCTAGCATACATGTCATTTATGTCACAGAAGTAGGAATAGTTGTTTATAAATGGTATTGCAATGTTCTTACAGTGTTTGGCCAGCCAGAAATTGACACCAATTGCCCTGGGGAACTATTCATCTCCAACTCGTCTCCTTGGCAAAATGCCACATATTACAGGGTGCCCTCCCTTCTTCCTGATTATGTTTATCGGTGGCTTATACCTGCTAATCGGGTCCTCACTTCTACATCTGACATCATCGTTGCTTCCAGGACAGAGAGATAAAAGGATTGCTCCCATTACCTCTCATTATGTCGTCGAGACGGTAAGCAATATCCTGCATCCCAGCCCGAGGAAAACACATCCTCTGCCTTCATTTCCTGTTGCTAAGACAAAAAGCCCTGACTATAAACTTAACTTGACTGTCCTTAACTAAAATGCGTTCTTTCCTTCATGGGTGGTATTTGTCATGGGGTTATCGACGGTCTTCATTGGGATAGTCTTCGATGGGGTATCAAGGGTCATCAGTTCACACTTGTCTGCCAAAACTGGAAAGGGAAAATGTTGATCACCACAGCAGTCTCCTGGACCTTCCTTAACTTTAGCTTCGTTCCTTATGTTTCAACGAACATCCAGTCGTTGGTCCGATCATTGACACTGCTGTTCTCGATGACACTGTTCTGAGAATAACCTTTTCACTTCCCTATCAATGTTGAATATCTCTTAACCTCAATTAGGCTGAAGATATAGCTACTTGTAGTCAAGGGAAGCCATCATCACAATCTCCTATAAGTCCTATAAGTCAGCAAGCAACATATGTCCCACACATCTATCAGGCCTCCCACACCTGACCTATCATGTCTCCCACACATGACCTATTATGTCCCATCACACCTGACCGATCATGTCCCCCCTCACACGTGACCCGTCATGTCCCCCCTCACACATGACCCGTCATGTCCCCCCCTCACATGACCCGTCATGTCCCCCTCACTCATGACCCGTCTTGTCCCCCTCACTCATGACCCGCCATGTCCCCCTCACACATGACCCGTCATGTCTCTCACGAACGACCCGTCATGTCTTCCACACGTGACCCGTCATGTCTCCAACACCATATCCGTCATATCACTCACACCAGACCCGTCATGTCACTCACACAGGACCTGTCCTGTCTCCCATACGTGATCCGTCATGTTTCCCACACGTTACCTGTCACGTTCATCACACCAGCACCCCTTACATATCACGTGACATCTCATGATCTTCAAACCTGACACTGTCATGCTCCTCACGCTGGTATTGTCGTGCTTCTAACATTGACACTGTCATGCTCCTCATGCACTAAGAGAGTCATCCTGGTCTAACTTCCTGGCAGCATGAAAGTGCAGTCATCGATAGTGTTCAATTTCTATCGGAATTAAAGTTTCCTCAGAGAGCAATAAAATCTTCCTCCATTTCTTTCCAAAACACAGACTCTAGTATATTTTTAACGATATTGTTTTTCTTAAAGATATTAGCTTCGTTCCGTCGGAGAATATACAGGATAACTAATCTTTTTCGTTCTCAAATTATTTTTAAAGATTCTGTGCGGCAAAGAAACCCATCACCTGCGTCTTCCTATACGTTCTCTTCTATGTGCTACCCTATGAAAAGAATTTCCTGGGAAAACATTTATGAAAACATACATATATATATATATATATATATATATATATATATATATATATATATATATATATATATATATATATAGATATATATATATATATATATATATATATATAGATATATATATAAGATCACAGTCAACACGTGATATCACAATATGCAAAGCAACGACTGTGAAAAAAATAATAAAATTTCAAGCGCTTTCATGATTTCTCACATTATCAAGGACCTGTAAAATGAATAGAACAGCAAAAGGTTTATAAGGCTAAGATGTCACATCACATACGACATTACACTCGTCGCAGTATGATGCGGGTGGAAGTGTCAAGGGCATGTCAGGCATATTATTATTATTATAATCAAGGGGGAAGCGCTAAACCCCGAGGATTATACAGCGCCTGGGGGGGGGATGTGGAAGGCATTCAGGCTTAATTCGGGGAACTGGAGCACAGATCCAATTCCCTAAATCAAGAGCCCCTCACCAACATCAAGGAACCTTCCTTGAGGGGATGTCAGGCATAGCTTAAATTCCCAAATTATATTAATTATAAGTGAATCTAATTTGTATATCCCTTAACTAATATTCATATTATAATGAAAAGTACTTTTAATAACGTTTGTTTCAATTATATATCTCTCAACCACAGACCCGCTTCAAACAACTTTCTGTGCCTTTTGAAAATCAATTGGATGGTTAAAATCTCTCACGTGAATAAACAGATCATTAGACTCATGTTGGGTTGTAATGCTAGATTTATGTTGTTGTAATGTTAGTTCAAGACATCTTCCAGTTTGACCAAAATATGTTTTATTACATTTTTTTTTACAGGAAATCTTGTAGACACAGGCATCAGCATTTTTGGTGGGAATTTTTAATCAGATTTTGTTTACTGCATCAAGATTTTTAAATACAACTATGATTTTAAAATTCTTAGGTAGAGATGGTATGTCAAGGTTTTCATTACAAGGTTGAGTGTGATTGTCCTTTACTAAATTGTAAAATGTATTTCTAGCAGTTTTAATAGATTTATCAATTAAATATTTTTGGTATATTAGATCATTAGCTATTTCATAAAGCTTCATTATTTCTTCATCTATGAATTTTAAAGTCATAAATTGTGGCCACTTACACTATTGAGGGCCACGGTATGAACTGAGTGGTCTGAGTGATTGCTGTCAACACACCTCTCGCCACTAATAGCACTTTGGGCCACTACCTTGTAGTAGCCCGTGTCGAGAAACACTTGACCTGTCAACTAACCAGCACAGTGCAGCCACCACTAAACCCTCTCAGCCAAACAAAATTATTCACACTTGCAGAGGAAACACGCGTGTAGTAGGAAACAGGAAGACACGGACTGACATTGAAATGAATTCAGGACAAATCAAAGAAATGACTAGAGAAATTCACCCACACACTGAGCACAAGGATGGTAACACGCACCCTTCCTTCACTCTCTCCTGAACATTAAAATGATCTCCGCAAAACAAATACAGTTTTCCACTCTACCTCCTCAGTGTCAAAACGGTTATTTACTCCTCCTCCTCCAGTAACAAAATTCATCAACTCAACGTTCCTCAGCATCAAAATCAACCTTCCATTCTACCTTTCTTGAGAAAAAAGATCACTACTTCCAACCTTCTTCACCGACAGTCTTCCACTCTACCTTCCTCACCAACAGTCTTCCACTCTACCTTCCTCACCAACAGTCTTCCACTCTACCTTCCTCACCAACAGTCTTCCACTCTACCCTCCTCACCAACAGTCTTCCACTCTACCCTCCTCACCAACAGTCTTCCACTCTACCTTCCTCACCAACAGTCTTCCACTCTACCTTCCTCACCAACAGTCTTCCACTCTACCTTCCTCACCAACAGTCTTCCACTCTACCTTCCTCACCAACAGTCTTCCACTCTACCTTCCTCACCAACAGTCTTCCACTCTACCTTCCTCACCAACAGTCTTCCACTCTACCTTCCTCACCAACAGTCTTCCACTCTACCTTCCTCACCAACAGTCTTCCACTCTACCTTCCTCACCAACAGTCTTCCACTCTACCTTCCTCACCAACAGTCTTCCACTCTACCTTCCTCACCAACAGTCTTCCACTCTACCTTCCTCACCAACAGTCTTCCACTCTACCTTCCTCACCAACAGTCTTCCACTCTACCTTCCTCACCAACAGTCTTCCACTCTACCTTCCTCACCAACAGTCTTCCACTCTACCTTCCTCACCAACAGTCTTCCACTCTACCTTCCTCACCAACAGTCTTCCACTCTACCTTCCTCACCAACAGTCTTCCACTCTACCTTCCTCACCAACAGTCTTCCACTCTACCTTCCTCACCAACAATCTTCCACTCTCACGTAATTAAAGCAACTCGCAGTTTTCTCTTTTCACAAATTACTAAAAGATTTTATTTGAAATATTATTCGAAACTATAGCGCTTAATTAACTCACTTATTTTCCTCCCTGGTAGCACACTCTCCTCTCATCTCCTCACTTCACTTTCTCTACTCTCTTTCTCTCTGCTCACCACTCATCTCATTTTTTCCTCCTCCCTTCCTCCCCACATTCTCTCCCTCCTGTTTTTTTCCCTCTCCGTTTGGCTTATCTCTTCATCTGTTTTCATGGTCTCACCTTTCTTCTCCTTAATTCGCCCACCCTTTCCTCCGCTCCCCTTATCTTCCTCTTTGCTACAAACATTGCAGTGTGTGTGTGTGTGTGTGTGTGTGTGGTGTGTGTGTGTGTGTGTGTGTGTGTATGTGTGTGTGTGGTTGTGTGTGTGTGTGTGTGTGTGTGTGTGTGTGTGTGTGTGTGTGTGTGTGTGTGTGTGTGTGTGTGTGTGTGTGTGTGTGTGTGTGTGTGTGTGTGTGTGTGTGTGTGTGTGTGTGTGTGTGTGCAAATATGCTTTCATTTATACTTCGATATGTTCACTAATGGGATATGGTATGAGCACTCACACTTACGCGTACGTACGCTTAACAATACAAATAGTTCAGCTATTGGTATGTAAGGAAATATTTTTTTAGTCTAAGGGTTGGTGAAACATGAAATGACTAGCATGAGGCAATAGGGAAATGAACTTCATTACACAGCTTCAAGAGGAGTTATGATAAGGCCCAAGAGGCCAGAAATCACCGATGTTGATAAAAGCAGTCTAGGAGGTGAAGCCAAGAGCTGAGCCTTGATTACCTGCAAATACTGAGTAAGTACGTATTTTCGTTCGTTTTCTGTCTCCCCCTCTCCCCCCTCTATCTCCCCCCTCTCTCAATCACTTCCTCCTTTTCCCCCCCTCTCTCTCTCTCTCATCCTCCCTCCCTCCCTCTCTCCCTCTTTCCCTCTCTCTCTCCCTCCCACACAATGTACAAAAGCACGAAATCACACACGCACTCACACATGCATGAACACACTCACGGCGTAAATAATAATCATACATGTCCCACAGAATATACATACATGCAGCGTAACGTCCATGATACATATACTGTCAGAGCATTACGACTGAAGATACTGGACAAACCTTGCAATGGGCGATCTGAACAATACCTGCGACATTCCTGTGAAAGGTTTCTAGAGTTGTTCTAATAGTGAAGCCCAGCCTGAAGACAGATGTCACTGCTGATCGAGAACAAATGTGCAGATGTATACCTGGAGTATAACTGGAAAAGGTTTCAGGGGTCAACGCCCCCGTAGCATCAGCACCAAGGTCAGCGTAGATGTGGCGCGAAATACTTTGCATTATTATTATTTTTATTATTATTATTATTATTATTATTATTATTAATGAGCTAAGTCATATCGAAACGTCTCCTTTGTGAGTGTTATTATAATTATTATATTTACGAGAAGTGTTAAACCTGTAAGGATCAGGTTTCACATGACTGTAAAAGTGTTGCAGATGAGTGGAAGAAAGTTTTTCACATTTTACAAGAAAGAGAACAGATGATTCTTTACAAATTCACGGGGAAAGCGCTAAACCCGTATAAAGGACTGGAAGGAATTCAGATTCGATTTAAGCAACTGGAGAACAGGTTCGATTACTTAGATCAAGAGCCCCTCACTAGCTAGCACCAAGGAACCTCCAGCCAGATGATGATCCTCTCAGACGAAGGCAAATCTTCCTGACGCTAGATGAGTAACTTTAATAGTTTTATCGTTTATTTTTACAGACACAATATAGTAATAGAAATGTGTTCCCATACCTAATGGCTCCTTATAGATTTATTCCTTATGCATTAAAGGTTGACAGTATTTGCTGCTCAGTTCCCTGCGAGTACGTCAATGATTTTGGTTTTATGAATGAAAACCGGAGAAAGTTTTATGTCTTTTCTATTAAAAATATGTATTTATCAACGCATTTCCTTAACATTTTGAATTGAGAAGTTACAGTGAATGTAATTCTGATTTTTAGTCGCTATTTCAATGCCATTACATAAAACTCAGTAACTAAAAGCAATTTGAAGGCCCAGTTTCAGTAATACATATACTATGTAATACATACATCCAGGTATGTATTATATAATGTCGTGCCGAATAGGGAAAACTTGCGATTTTGGCTTAAATATCAACGATCTTCTTCCCGAATAAGGCGAGCGAAAATTTATGTATGCAATAATTTAGCAAAAATTATTCTGATCCTAACGAAAAAAAAATGTATTTCATTGTGTTTGTTTATTATTAAATAACTGTAAACATATCTGAAATATATTTAGTTGGATTACGCTAAATTAAATTGCACTTGTTACAATAAGTTTAGGTAAGTTTTTTAAGGTGCTTCTGGTACAAAATTAATAATTTTTACATTAATATAATTGAAATAAATATATCTTTAAAAGCAAAAGAGAAAATTTTAGAAAGGACTTAATTTTAAACGAGTTCCTGCTAATTGACCAGTTTTACCTATTCGGCACGACATATATATATATATATATATATATATATATATATATATATATATATATATATATATATATATATATGCAAACAATCGCAGACAGGCGATCTTAGCTATGCAAGACAAGCCATGGGGGATGGAAATCTTTAGCTCAAGTACATCGCACCTCTCAGTGCGTCATCAGGAGCTATGCAATGTTGCAAAGCAGCAACAGAAGGAGGGAACGTTTTTCTCAGAGTAGTGCAGTGCTGGGTGTGCCACCCGCCGCAACCTCTCTCAGACGGTGACACACCAGCACTGTGCTACTCTGAGAAAAATTTCTCTTCCTTCTGTTGCTGCCTTGCAACATTGCATAGCTCCTGATTACGCACTAAGAAGTGCGAAAGTACTTGAACTAAAGATTTCCACCCCCCTATCCCTCCTACCTTGTCTTGTTAATATATATATATATATATATATATATATATATATATATATATATATATATATATATATATATATATATATATATATATACGCAAAACAACCACTGTGAAAGAGTAGTGAAATTCCAAGCGCTTTCGTGACTACTCACATTGTCAAGGAACTATGAAAGTAATACATCAAAGGAAGGCAATTAAAGGGCTTAGACTACACCTCACAGTCAACCCCCACAACAAAAAAACACCTGACACGCGACAATACCGGACCCATAAGAAAAGAGGAACACTGCAGTAGGTCCGCTGGTCCAACTAGACAGGTCCTCACGACATCCCACTAACAAAATATTCTACCCAAGAAATAAGGTTTATTATTTGTCCAATGTATTAAGCTCTAACCAAATTTTATTAATTATAAATGAGTCTAATTTATATAACCCTAAGAAAATATTCATTATTTTCAAAACTGCTTTTTATGAAACAAGATTCAATTATTTTTCTGTCAACCATGGACTTGCTTGATACAACATTCTCAACTTTTTGAAAATCAATTGGATGGTTAAAATCTCTCACATGAATAAATAGGGCATTGGAATCTTGTCCAGTTCTAATGCTATATTTATGTTGTTATAATCTAAGTTCGAGACTTTTACCTGTTTGACAGTAATAAACTTTATCGCAAATTTTACAAGGAATCTTATAGACATCCGTCAGCATTTTGGGGGGAATTCTTTATCAAAAGTTTTTTTACTGTATCAAGATTTTTAAATGCAACTTTAATATTAAAATTCTTAAGAAGAGAAGGCATATCAACCAAGTTTTCATGGTAAGGGAGAACCAACATATTTTTAGTTGAATAAGGTTGGTTGTCCCTTTTTGGGTTGTAAAAAGTATTTCTAGCAATTTTAAATGATTTATCAATTACATTTCTCGGGTATTTCATATCAATGGCTATTTCATAAATTTTGGATATTTCTTCATCTATGAACTCTGGACTACAAATACGTCAAGCCCTCAAAAACATTGATGAGAAAACAGACAGTTTAACTCTATCTTGATGGGAAGAATAATAGTGTACATAGGAACAGTTATTTGTAGGTTTTCTCTAAATTTTAAATTTGAATTCATTATTACTCTTAATAATTAAAACATCTAGAAAAGGCAATGAGTTATTTTCCTTAAACTCAACAGTAAAGTTTATAGAATGGGCTAAGCTATTTAATTTGCCAAGGAAATGGTGTATATCTACATTCTTGGGCATAAGACATAAAATATCATCAACATATCTGAACTATTTTGCTCTACTAGAGAGGATTGTGTTAAGCAATCTTGTTTCAAATAATTCCATGTATAGATTACTAAGAACAGGTGAAAGAGGATTTCCCATTGCCATACCAAATTTCTGTGTAAAAATTATCATAAAATACAAATTTTTCATCAACAATGCAAAGTTTAATAAGTTTAATGATGGTAGGAACTGGCAATGGTAAATCATAATTAACGAGTTCTTCAGATAAGAAACTTAATAAATCATCAACAGGAACTTTCGTAAACAAGGAAGTAACATCAAAACTAACCATGTTAAAATAATTTAAGTCAGTCAAGCAGCTTAATTTATCAATTAAATCAAAGTTGTTTTTAACATTAAGGTTAGAAATTTTACCTACAATAGGGCTCAAAATGTTAACAAGCCATTTGGACAATTTATACGAAACTGATCCTATGGAGCTAATAATTGGTCTAATTGGATTACGTGGTTTGTGTGCTTTTATTAGTCCATACATGTAAGGTAAAGATGGATTAGTGGAAGTAAATTGTTTAATTAATTCATCTTTGCCTTTCAGTAGAAGTTTTATTGTTTTATTGAAATTGCTGTTAATGGTTTCTAAGGGATTCTTTCTAAGTTTAGAATAGGTTTCAGTATCATCTAAGAGATTATTCATTTTTTCTTGGTAATCATTTTCTTTCATAATTACAATTGCATTTATTTTATCTGCTTTGGTAAGGCGTAAATTATTATTATTATTAAGTGTATCATAAGACTTAAAGAATCTTTGAGGGCAATTGAGAATGTTTGTTTTAACATAGAGCTATATACCATTCCTTGATTAATATTAATTTCATCAGTGGATAAATCAGAAGATATGATTCATATAATTCATAATTTCTCATTACTTCAAGACCCAAAATTTTTAGGACCACATTTAACTAGCTCTATTTTTATATTATCAATTTAATTCTAAGTTGCCAAAGTTAGGAGACTTGAGCAGCAGCAGCAGCAGCAGCAGCAGCAGCCAGGCCAGGTGTTGAGGCCTCATCATCAGCTTTAGCTACTGCAGAAACTCCTGCATTGTCATCTCTGAAGGATTGAACACATGTGGGGGAGGAGGGAGGAAGGGTTGGGTATTGTGTGTGCCTTGGCCCCTCTTTATAACCACCCTCCCTCCTCCATTCGTTCTCATTTATCCCTGCCCCCACTGTGTGTGTGTGTGTGTGTGTGTGTGTGTGTGTGTGTGTGTGTGTGTGTGTGTGTGTGTGTGTGTGTGTGTGTGTGTGTGTGTGTGTGTGTGCGCGCGCGCGCGCGTGTGTGTGTGTGTGCATGTGCATGTACTCACCTAATTGTGGTTGCAGGAGTCGATACTCAGCTCCTTTGTGTATGTGTATGTGTGTATGTATTTATGTATGTGTGTATGTATGTGTGTACTCACCTAATTGTGGTTGCAGGGGTCGAGACTCGGCTCCTGGCCCCGCCTCTTCACCGATCGCTAGGTCCTCTCCCCCCCCCTGCTCCATGAGCTTTATCATACCTCGTCTTAAAACTATGTATAGTTCCTGCCTCCACTACATCGCTTGCCGGACTATTCCACTTCCTAACTACTCTATGACTGAAGAAATACTTCCTAACATCACTTTGACTCATCTGAGTCTTCAGCTTCCAATTGTGACCCCTTGTTTCTGTGTCCCATCTCTGGAACATCCTGTCTCTGTCCACCTTGTCTATTCCACGCAGTATTTTGTATGTCGTTATCATGTCTCCCCTGACCCTCCTGTCCTCCAGTGTTGTCAGACCGATTTCCCTTAACCTTTCTTCATAGGACATTCTCCTTAGCTCTGGAACTAGCCTTTTTGCAAACCTTTGCACTTTCTCTAATTTCTTGACGTGTTTGACCAGGTGTGGCTTCCAAACTGGTGCTGCATACTCCAGTATGGGCCTGACGTACACAGTGTATAAAGTCTTGAACGATTCCTTACTGAGGTACCGGAACGCTATTCTCAGGTTTGTCAAGCGCCCATATACCGCAGCAGTTATCTGGTTAATGTGTGCTTCTGGCGATGTACTCGGTATTATACTCACTCCTAGATCTTTCTCCTTGAGTGAGGTTTGCAGCCTTTGGCCACCTAGCCTATACTCTGTCTGCAGTCTTCTTTGCCCTCCTCCGATCTTCATGACTTTGCATTTGGCGGGGTTAAATTCTAGGAGCCAGTTTCTGGACCACACATCCAGCCTGTCCAGGTCTCTTTGTAGACCTGTCTGGTCCGCGTCTGATTTAATTCTCCTCATTAACTTCACGTCATCTGCAAACAGGGACACTTCTGAGTCTATCCCTTCCATCATGTCGTTCACATATACCAAGAATAGCACTGGTCCCAGGACTGACCCCTGTGGGACCCCGCTCGTCACTGGCGCCCACTGTGATACCTCATCACGGACCATGACTCGCTGTTGCCTCCCTGTTAGGTATTCTCTGATCCATTGCAGTGCCCTTCCTGTTATACGTGCCTATTTCTCTAGCTTCTGTACTAATCTCTTTTGAGGAACTGTGTCGAAGGCCTTCTTGCAGTCCAAGAAAATGCAATCAACCCACCCCTCCCTCTCATTTCTTACTTCAGTTACCTTGTCGTAAAACTCTAGTAGGT
>NC_091298.1:26596077-26628577 GCF_038502225.1 Cherax quadricarinatus
CTGAGGAGATGGAGACTTTGATTTCGAGAAATTTTGGGATGGGGGTGAATGTGAGAGGGGGAACTTCAAAAATTTGATCCGAGGAGATGGAGAATTTCGAAAAAAACCCCAGAGGGGGGAATGCAAAAAACTTGGTAATATTGAGAAATTTTTGGGATTGGGGGGTGGGGTGGAAGGAGGGGCAATCCAAAAAACCTTGATCCAAGGAGATGGAGAATTTCGAAAAAAAACCCAGAGGGGGGAATGCAAAAAACTTGGTAATATTGAGAAATTTTTGGGATTGGGGGGTGGGGTGGAAGGAGGGGTACCCAAAAAAACCTTGATCCAAGGAGATGGAGAATTTCGAAAACCCCATAGGGGGGAATCCAAAAAACTTGGTAATATCGATAAATTTTGGGATGGGGGGTGAAAGGGGGAGGGGGACGCTCAAAAATTTGATCCGAGGAGATGGAGACTTTGATTTCGAGAAAAACTTGATCCGAGGAGATGGAGAATTTCGAAAACCCCATAGGGGGGATCCAAAAACTTGTATTATCGAGAAATTTTGGGATGGGGGTGAAAGTGAGAGGGGGATCCGAGGAAGTGGAGACTTTGATATTGAGAAATTTTTGGGATTGGGGGGTGAAAGTGGGAGGGGGAACCTTAAAAATTTGATCTGAGGAGATGGAGTCTTGGTATTATCGAGAAAATTTGATCCGAGGAGATGGAGAATTTCGAAAACCCCATAGGGGAGAATCCAAAAACCTTGATCCAAGGAGATGGAGAATTTTGAAAACCCCATAGGGGGATCCAAAACTTGTATTATCGAGAAATTTTGGGGTTGGGGGGGGGTGAAAGTGGGAGGGGGAACCTCAAAAATTTGATCCGAGGAGATGGAGAGCATAAGAAAATGAAATTCAAAAAAAAATCGAAACCCCATAGGGGAGAATCCAAAAACCTTGATCCAAGGAGATCATAAGAAAAAAAATTCGAGGCGCGGGGGCGATCCGGACGACGCTGCAGAAGGCGCAGCAGAAGGCGCGTCGGGGCTCGCGAAGGGCGCGGGCGGGCGCGCGGCGAGGGGTCGCGAAGGGCGCGGGCGGGCGCGCGCGCGGGCGGGCGCGCGCGCGGGCGCGCGGGGCGGGCGCGCGCGCGGGCGCGCGGGGCGGGCGCGCGGCGAGACGGCGGGGTCGCGAAGGGGGGGGGGTCGTGGGCGGGGGTATTGGTTGGGGGGGTCAAGGGTGAGGTAGTCTCGAGGGCGAGGTCATGGTCAAAACCGGAAGTAACACCTAGGTGTGAAAAGGTGACCCTCCAGCTGCTGGTCCTAGACCGGAAGGGACCGCCCAGTGGAAGGCCTAAACCGGAAGGGACCTCCCAGTGGAAGGCCTAAACCGGAAGGGACCTCCCAGTGGAAGGCCTAAACCGGAAGGGACCCCCCAGTGGAAATTTTCACTACTCTCATTAACTAAAAGCAATTTGAAGGCCCAGTTTCAGTAATACATATACTATATAATACATACATCCAGGTATGTATTATATAATGTTGTGCCGAATAGGGAAAACTTGCGATTTTGGCTTAAATATCAACGATCTTCTTCCCGAATAAGGCGAGCGAAAATTTATGTATGCAATAATTTAGCAAAAATTATTCTGATCCTAACGAAAAAAAAATGTATTTCATTGTGTTTGTTTATTATTAAATAACTGTAAACTTATCTGAAATATATTTAGTTGGATTACGCTAAATTAAATTGCACTTGTTACAATAAGTTTAGGTAAGTTTTTTAAGGTGCTTCTGGTACAAAATTAATAATTTTTACATTAATATAATTGAAATAAATATATCTTTAAAAGCAAAAGAGAAAATTTTAGAAAGGACTTAATTTTAAACGAGTTCCTGCTAATTGACCAGTTTTACCTATTCGGCACGACATTATATATATATATATATATATATATATATATATATATATATATATATATATATATATATATATATATATATATATATATATATATATATATATATATATATATATATATATATATATATATATAAATATATGCAAACAATCGCAGACAGGCGATCTTAGCTATGCAAGACAAGCCATGGGGGATGGAAATCTTTAGCTCAAGTACATCGCACCTCTCAGTGCGTCATCAGGAGCTATGCAATGTTGCAAAGCAGCAACAGAAGGAGGGAACGTTTTTCTCAGAGTAGTGCAGTGCTGGGTGTGCCACCCGCCGCAACCTCTCTCAGACGGTGACACACCAGCACTGTGCTACTCTGAGAAAAATTTCTCTTCCTTCTGTTGCTGCCTTGCAACATTGCATAGCTCCTGATTACGCACTAAGAAGTGCGAAAGTACTTGAACTAAAGATTTCCACCCCCTATCCCTCCTACCTTGTCTTGTTAATATATATATTACATTTTTTTTTTATTATCACACCGGCCGATTCCCACCAAGGCAGGGTGGCCCGAAAAAGAAAAACTTTCACCATCATTCACTCCATCACTGTCTTGCCAGAAGGGTGCTTTACACTACAGTTTTTAAACTGCAACATTAACACCCCTCCTTCAGAGTGCAGGCACTGTACTTCCCATCTCCAGAACTCAAGTCCGGCCTGCCGGTTTCCCTGAATCCCTTCATAAATGTTACTTTGCTCACACTCCAACAGCACGTCAAGTATTAAAAACCATTTGTCTCCATTCACTCCTATCAAACACGCTCACGCATGCCTGCTGGAAGTCCAAGCCCCTCGCACACAAAACCTCCTTTACCCCCTCCCTCCAACCCTTCCTAGGCCGACCCCTACCCCGCCTTCCTTCCACTACAGACTGATACACTCTTGAAGTCATTCTGTTTCGCTCCATTCTCTCTACATGTCCGAACCACCTCAACAACCCTTCCTCAGCCCTCTGGACAACAGTTTTGGTAATCCCGCACCTCCTCCTAACTTCCAAACTACGAATTCTCTGCATTATATTCACACCACACATTGCCCTCAGACATGACATCTCCACTGCCTCCAGCCTTCTCCTCGCTGCAACATTCATCACCCACGCTTCACACCCATATAAGAGCGTTGGTAAAACTATACTCTCATACATTCCCCTCTTTGCCTCCAAGGACAAAGTTCTTTGTCTCCACAGACTCCTAAGTGCACCACTCACTCTTTTTCCCTCATCAATTCTATGATTCACCTCATCTTTCATAGACCCATCCGCTGACACGTCCACTCCCAAATATCTGAATACGTTCACCTCCTCCATACTCTCTCCCTCCAATCTGATATTCAATCTTTCATCACCTAATCTTTTTGTTATCCTCATAACCTTACTCTTTCCTGTATTCACCTTTAATTTTCTTCTTTTGCACACCCTACCAAATTCATCCACCAATCTCTGCAACTTCTCTTCAGAATCTCCCAAGAGCACAGTGTCATCAGCAAAGAGCAGCTGTGACAACTCCCACTTTGTGTGTGATTCTTTATCTTTTAACTCCACGCCTCTTGCCAAGACCCTCGCATTTACTTCTCTTACAACCCCATCTATAAATATATTAAACAACCACGGTGACATCACACATCCTTGTCTAAGGCCTACTTTTACTGGGAAAAAATTTCCCTCTTTCCTACATACTCTAACTTGAGCCTCACTATCCTCGTAAAAACTCTTCACTGCTTTCAGTAACCTACCTCCTACACCATACACTTGCAACATCTGCCACATTGCCCCCCTATCCACCCTGTCATACGCCTTTTCCAAATCCATAAATGCCACAAAGACCTCTTTAGCCTTATCTAAATACTGTTCACTTATATGTTTCACTGTAAACACCTGGTCCACACACCCCCTACCTTTCCTAAAGCCTCCTTGTTCATCTGCTATCCTATTCTCCGTCTTACTCTTAATTCTTTCAATTATAACTCTACCATACACTTTACCAGGTACACTCAACAGACTTATCCCCCTATAATTTTTGCACTCTCTTTTATCCCCTTTGCCTTTATACAAAGGAACTATGCATGCTCTCTGCCAATCCCTAGGTACCTTACCCTCTTCCATACATTTATTAAATAATTGCACCAACCACTCCAAAACTATATCCCCACCTGCTTTTAACATTTCTATCTTTATCCCATCAATCCCGGCTGCCTTACCCCCTTTCATTTTACCTACTGCCTCACGAACTTCCCCCACACTCACAACTGGCTCTTCCTCACTCCTACAAGATGTTATTCCTCCTTGCCCTATACACGAAATCACAGCTTCCCTATCTTCATCAACATTTAACAATTCCTCAAAATATTCCTTCCATCTTCCCAATACCTCTAACTCTCCATTTAATAACTCTCCTCTCCTATTTTTAACTGACAAATCAATTTGTTCTCTAGGCTTTCTTAACTTGTTAATCTCACTCCAAAACTTTTTCTTATTTTCAACAAAATTTGTTGATAACATCTCACCCACTCTCTCATTTGCTCTCTTTTTACATTGCTTCACCATTCTCTTAACCTCTCTCTTTTTCTCCATATACTCTTCCCTCCTTGCATCACTTCTACTTTGTAAAAACTTCTCATATGCTAACTTTTTCTCCCTTACTACTCTCTTTACATCATCATTCCACCAATCGCTCCTCTTCCCTCCTGCACCCACTTTCCTGTAACCACAAACTTCTGCTGAACACTCTAACACTACATTTTTAAACCTACCCCATACCTCTTCGACCCCATTGCCTATGCTCTCATTAGCCCATCTATCCTCCAATAGCTGTTTATATCTTACCCTAACTGCCTCCTCTTTTAGTTTATAAACCTTCACCTCTCTCTTCCCTGATGCTTCTATTCTCCTTGTATCCCATCTACCTTTTACTCTCAGTGTAGCTACAACTAGAAAGTGATCTGATATATCTGTGGCCCCTCTATAAACATGTACATCCTGAAGTCTACTCAACAGTCTTTTATCTACCAATACATAATCCAACAAACTACTGTCATTTCGCCCTACATCATATCGTGTATACTTATTTATCCTCTTTTTCTTAAAATATGTATTACCTATAACTAAACCCCTTTCTATACAAAGTTCAATCAAAGGGCTCCCATTATCATTTACACCTGGCACCCCAAACTTACCTACCACACCCTCTCTAAAAGTTTCTCCTACTTTAGCATTCAAGTCCCCTACCACAATTACTCTCTCACTTGGTTCAAAGGCTCCTATACATTCACTTAACATCTCCCAAAATCTCTCTCTCTCCTCTGCATTCCTCTCTTCTCCAGGTGCATACACGCTTATTATGACCCACTTCTCGCATCCAACCTTTACTTTAATCCACATAATTCTTGAATTTACACATTCATATTCTCTTTTCTCCTTCCATAACTGATCATTTAACATTACTGCTACCCCTTCCTTTGCTCTAACTCTCTCAGATACTCCAGATTTAATCCCATTTATTTCCCCCCACTGAAACTCTCCTACCCCCTTCAGCTTTGTTTCGCTTAGGGCCAGGACATCCAACTTCTTTTCATTCATAACATCAGCAATCATCTGTTTCTTGTCATCCGCACTACATCCACGCACATTTAAGCAACCCAGTTTTATAAAGTTTTTCTTCTTCTCTTTTTTAGTAATTGTATACAGGAGAAGGGGTTACTAGCCCATTGCTCCCGGCATTTTAGTCGCCTCATACGACACGCATGGCTTACGGAGGAAAGATTCTTTTCCACTTCCCCCTGGACAATAGAAGAAATAAAAAAGAACAAGAGCTATTTAGAAAAAGGAGAAAAACCTAGATGTATGTATATATATATATGCATGTGCGTGTCTGTGAAGTGTGACCAAAGTGTAAGTAGGAGTAGCAAGATATCCCTGTTATCTTAGCGTGTTTATGAGACAGAAAAAGAAACCAGCAATCCTACCATCATGCAAAACAGTTACAGGTTTTTGTTTCACAGTCATCTGGCAGGACGGTAGTACTTCCCTGGGTGGTTGCTGTCTACCAACCTACTATATATATATATATATATATATATATATATATATATATATATATATATATATATATATATATATGCAAAACAACCACTGTGAAAGAGTAGTGAAATTCCAAGCGCTTTCGTGACTACTCACATTGTCAAGGAACTATGAAAGTAATACATCAAAGGAAGGCAATTAAAGGGCTTAGACTACACCTCACAGTCAACCCCCACAACAAAAAAACACCTGACACGCGACAATACCGGACCCATAAAAAAAGAGGAACACTGCAGTAGGTCCGCTGGTCCAACTAGACAGGTCCTCACGACATCCCACTAACAAAATATTCTACCCAAGAAATAAGGTTTATTATTTGTCCAATGTATTATTAAGCTCTAACCAAATTTTATTAATTATAAATGAGTCTAATTTATATAACCCTAAGAAAATATTAATTATTTTCAAAACTGCTTTTTATGAAACAAGATTCAATTATTTTTCTGTCAACCATGGACTTGCTTGATACAACATTCTCAACTTTTTGAAAATCAATTGGATGGTTAAAATCTCTCACATGAATAAATAGGGCATTGGAATCTTGTCCAGTTCTAATGCTATATTTATGTTGTTTTAATCTAAGTTCGAGACTTTTACCTGTTTGACAGTAATAAACTTTATCGCAAATTTTACAAGGAATCTTATAGACATCCGTCAGCATTTTGGGGGGAATTCTTTATCAAAAGTTTTTTTACTGTATCAAGATTTTTAAATGCAACTTTAATATTAAAATTCTTAAGAAGAGAAGGCATATCAACCAAGTTTTCATGGTAAGGGAGAACCAACATATTTTTAGTTGAATAAGGTTGGTTGTCCCTTTTTGGGTTGTAAAAAGTATTTCTAGCAATTTTAAATGATTTATCAATTACATTTCTCGGGTATTTCATATCAATGGCTATTTCATAAATTTTGGATATTTCTTCATCTATGAACTCTGGACTACAAATACGTCAAGCCCTCAAAAACATTGATGAGAAAACAGACAGTTTAACTCTATCTTGATGGGAAGAATAATAGTGTACATAGGAACAGTTATTTGTAGGTTTTCTCTAAATTTTAAATTTGAATTCATTATTACTCTTAATAATTAAAACATCTAGAAAAGGCAATGAGTTATTTTCCTTAAACTCAACAGTAAAGTTTATAGAATGGGCTAAGCTATTTAATTTGCCAAGGAAATGGTGTATATCTACATTCTTGGGCATAAGACATAAAATATCATCAACATATCTGAACTATTTTGCTCTACTAGAGAGGATTGTGTTAAGCAATCTTGTTTCAAATAATTCCATGTATAGATTACTAAGAACAGGTGAAAGAGGATTTCCCATTGCCATACCAAATTTCTGTGTAAAAATTATCATAAAATACAAATTTTTCATCAACAATGCAAAGTTTAATAAGTTTAATGATGGTAGGAACTGGCAATGGTAAATCATAATTAACGAGTTCTTCAGATAAGAAACTTAATAAATCATCAACAGGAACTTTCGTAAACAAGGAAGTAACATCAAAACTAACCATGTTAAAATAATTTAAGTCAGTCAGGCAGCTTAATTTATCAATTAAATCTAAGTTGTTTTTAACATTAAGGTTAGAAATTTTACCAACAATAGGGCTCAAAATGTTAACAAGCCATTTGGACAATTTATACGAAACTGATCCTATGGAGCTAACAATTGGTCTAATTGGATTACGTGGTTTGTGTGCTTTTATTAGTCCATACATGTAAGGTAAAGATGGATTAGTGGAAGTAAATTGTTTAATTAATTCATCTTTGCCTTTCAGTAGAAGTTTTATTGTTTTATTGAAATTGCTGTTAATGGTTTCTAAGGGATTCTTTCTAAGTTTAGAATAGGTTTCAGTATCATCTAAGAGATTATTCATTTTTTCTTGGTAATCATTTTCTTTCATAATTACAATTGCATTTATTTTATCTGCTTTGGTAAGGCGTAAATTATTATTATTATTAAGTGTATCATAAGACTTAAAGAATCTTTGAGGGCAATTGAGAATGTTTGTTTTAACATAGAGCTATATAACATTCCTTTATTAATATTAATTTCATCAGTGGATAAATCAGAAGATATGATTCATATAATTCATAATTTCTCATTACTTCAAGACCCAAAATTTTTAGGACCACATTTAACTAGCTCTATTTTTATATTATCAATTTAATTCTAAGTTGCCAAAGTTAGGAGACTTGAGCAGCAGCAGCAGCAGCAGCAGCCAGGCCAGGTGTTGAGGCCTCATCATCAGCTTTAGCTACTGCAGAAACTCCTGCATTGTCATCTCTGAAGGATTGAACACATGTGGGGGAGGAGGGAGGGAGGGTTGGGTATTGTGTGTGCCTTGGCCCCTCTTTATAACCACGCTCCCTCCTCCATTCGTTCTCATTTATCCCTGCCCCCACTGTGTGTGTGTGTGTGTGTGTGTGTGTGTGTGTGTGTGTGTGTGTGTGTGTGTGTGTGTGTGTGTGCGCGCGCGCGCGCGTGTGTGTGTGTGTGTGTGCATGTGCATGTACTCACCTAATTGTGGTTGCAGGAGTCGATACTCAGCTCCTTTGTGTATGTGTATGTGTGTATGTATTTATGTATGTGTGTATGTATGTGTGTACTCACCTAATTGTGGTTGCAGGGGTCGAGACTCAGCTCCTGGCCCCGCCTCTTCACCGATCGCTAGGTCCTCTCCCCCCCCTGCTCCATGAGCTTTATCATACCTCGTCTTAAAACTATGTATAGTTCCTGCCTCCACTACATCGCTTGCCGGACTATTCCACTTCCTAACTACTCTATGACTGAAGAAATACTTCCTAACATCACTTTGACTCATCTGAGTCTTCAGCTTCCAATTGTGACCCCTTGTTTCTGTGTCCCATCTCTGGAACATCCTGTCTCTGTCCACCTTGTCTATTCCACGCAGTATTTTGTATGTCGTTATCATGTCTCCCCTGACCCTCCTGTCCTCCAGTGTTGTCAGACCGATTTCCCTTTACCTTTCTTCATAGGACATTCTCCTTAGCTCTGGAACTAGCCTTTTTGCAAACCTTTGCACTTTCTCTAATTTCTTGACGTGTTTGACCAGGTGTGGCTTCCAAACTGGTGCTGCATACTCCAGTATGGGCCTGACGTACACAGTGTATAAAGTCTTGAACGATTCCTTACTGAGGTACCGGAACGCTATTCTCAGGTTTGTCAAGCGCCCATATACCGCAGCAGTTATCTGGTTAATGTGTGCTTCTGGCGATGTACTCGGTATTATACTCACTCCTAGATCTTTCTCCTTGAGTGAGGTTTGCAGCCTTTGGCCACCTAGCCTATACTCTGTCTGCAGTCTTCTTTGCCCTCCTCCGATCTTCATGACTTTGCATTTGGCGGGGTTAAATTCTAGGAGCCAGTTTCTGGACCACACATCCAGCCTGTCCAGGTCTCTTTGTAGACCTGTCTGGTCCGCGTCTGATTTAATTCTCCTCATTAACTTCACGTCATCTGCAAACAGGGACACTTCTGAGTCTATCCCTTCCATCATGTCGTTCACATATACCAAGAATAGCACTGGTCCCAGGACTGACCCCTGTGGGACCCCGCTCGTCACTGGCGCCCACTGTGATACCTCATCACGGACCATGACTCGCTGTTGCCTCCCTGTTAGGTATTCTCTGATCCATTGCAGTGCCCTTCCTGTTATACGTGCCTATTTCTCTAGCTTCTGTACTAATCTCTTTTGAGGAACTGTGTCGAAGGCCTTCTTGCAGTCCAAGAAAATGCAATCAACCCACCCCTCCCTCTCATTTCTTACTTCAGTTACCTTGTCGTAAAACTCTAGTAGGTTTGTGACACAGGATTTGCCTTCCATGAATCCGTGCTGGCTGTCGTTTGTAATCTTGTTCCGCTCCAGGACTTTGCATACTATACACGTCAGTGACACAGGTCTATAATTTAGTGCTTCATTTCTGTCTCCCTTCTTAAAGATGGGGACTACATTTGCCTTCTTCCATACTTCAGGTAGCTGCCCAGTTTCAAGGTCCCGGTGTGTATGTATATGTGTATGTGTGTGTGTGTGTATGTACTCACCTAATTGTGGTTGCAGGGGTCGAGACTCAGCTCATGTGTATGTGTGTGTGTATGTGTGTGTGTATGTATGTGTGTGTGTGTGTGTGTGTATGTGTATGTGTGTGTGTATGTGTGTATGTGTGTGTATGTGTATGTGTGTGTGTGTGTATGTGTATGTGTGTGTATGTGTATGTATGTGTGTGTATGTGTGTATGTGTGTATGTGTGTGTGTGTGTGTG
Organism: Cherax quadricarinatus; assembly: GCF_038502225.1. NCBI lineage: Eukaryota > Metazoa > Arthropoda > Malacostraca > Decapoda > Parastacidae > Cherax > Cherax quadricarinatus. The sequence continues at coordinate 26,606,394 of NC_091298.1, forward strand.
TGTGTGTGTGTCCTCCCCTATTTGTGGCTGCAAGAACTAATTTAAAATTAAGTCCTTTCTAAAATTTTCTCTTATACGTTTAGATATATATTTTTTCGCTTATGTTAACGTAAAATTTAATAATTTTGTACGAAAAGAACCTTAGAAAACTTACCTAACCTTATCCCCTCAAGGGAGGCTCCTTGATGCTGGTGAGGGGCTCTTTATCTAGGGAACTGGATCTGTGCTCCGGTTCCCTGAATTAAGCCTGAATACCTCTCACATCATCTCCCACAGGCGCTGCATAATCCTACGAGTTTAGCGCTCCCCCTTTTTTATTATAATAATAATACCTAACCTTATTATAACAAGCGCAATTTAATTTAGCTTAATCCAACTAAATATATTTTAGATAAGTTTACAATAATTTAATAAATACCCACAGTGAAATATATTATTTTCATTAGGTTCAGAATGATTTTTGCGATATTATTGCATACACAAATTATCGCTTGTTTTATTCGGCAAGAAGAGCGCTGCTATTTAAGCCAAATTCCTAAGTTTTACGTTATTCGGCACGACATTTATAATATATATATATATATATATATATATATATATATATATATATATATATATATATATATATATATATATATATATATATATATATATATACACACACACGTATTTTTGGCTGCAGGGGTCCAGTTTCAGCTCCTGGCCCCACCTCTCAACTTGCAGCTTGCCAGATTCACTCCCTAGCTTTCTGACCTCTGTCGTACCTGCTCTTAAAACTATGTATGGAACCTGTCTCCAAATGTTCGTCAAGATCATTCTACTTCCTGGGCACACTGTGGCTATAGTAGTAGTTCTTGACACCCCTATAAATCATCTGTGGTTTTCACTTCCAGTTATATCCCCGTGTTCCTATTGCTCACTTTTCAAACAGTCTACCCCTGCCTACCATACCAATTGTGAGAATTTCTTATGTTATCATATCTCCATTTGTTCTTCTGTCCTATAATGTTCTCAGTTTGGGCTCTTTTATCCTCTTCTCATATCCTTTACTCCTTAACTCAGAGACTAGTCTCGTTGCATACCGTTGTACTTTCTCCATTTTTAACTCGCTTTATTTAATGTGATTTCCATGTTTGTGTTGCGTACTCTAAGATGAATCTAACATATGTTGTAAAGACGATCTTGGATGACTGTTGAGATTCCTGAAGGCTGCTCTGAAGAGTTGACAGACTGCAGAGATCATTTGTTTGAAGAGTACCTCCAGCGATATGCTTGGCACTATGCTCTGTCCCCAAGACTGTACTCTGTATCTGATCTTATTTCTCCTTTGCCAATCTTCATAACCTTGCATTTGCCGGGGTTGAATTCAGGTAACCACTTACCTGAATAATCTTGCATTATGTTCAGATCCATTTGTTGCCCTTCTTTGTCCTCATCCACATTGTCAACACTCACTCATACATCTGACTCAAACCCCTCGTTTATGTCATTCGCATATATCAAAAACAGTGCTGGTGTTAACGTAGATCCCTGCGGAATCTCACTTGATCCACCAGTGTACGTTCCCTGCTATTCCTGCTGGCATTTTAAGATTTTGCTCTTAATTTCTTGTGATGTACCGTATCAAATGCCTTTTTGCTGTCTAAGAACATTCAATCCACCCTTCCTCTCTTCCCTCCTTTCTTCCTCCGCTCCTTCCTTCCTTCCTCCCTTCCTTCCTTCCTTCCTCCCCTCCTTCCTTCCTCCCCTCCCTCCTTCCTTCCTTCCTCCCTTCCTTCCTTCCTCCCTCCCCTCCTTCCTTCCTTCCTCCCTCCCCTCCTTCCTTCCTTTCCTCCTTCCTTCCTTCCTCTCCTCCTTCCTTCCTTCCTCTCCTCCTTCCTTCCTTCCTCTCCTCCTTCCTTCCTTCCTCTCCTCCTTCCTTCCTTCCTTCCTCTCCTCCTTCCTTCCTTCCTCCCTCCCTCCCTCCCTCCTTTCTTCCCTTTATCTCACTTCAGTCACTGTCATAAAACTCCAGCTGGTTAGTAAGATAACATGATCTATCTATAAACCCAAGATGATTACTGTTTATGAAATCCTTTCCTGGTGACCTTACACTCTCCTGATTATCTTCTCCATTGATTTACATGGTATGCATGTCAGTTCAACGCTGCATTTCTCCTTCCTTAAATATTGAGATTACATTCACTGTTTTCCAGAATTCTGACAATGGTCCAGTTTCCACTGACTTATAGATTCTAGCTAGAGGTTCATTGCTTTTGATTCCTCTCATAGAATCCATGGTAACACCTTGTCAGGTCTCACTGTTTTCTGTGTATCCAGCTTACTCCAGGCTTTTTTTTTTTTAACCTTTTCCCCTGTTGGGTATAGTTTCTAGTACCCATGGGTGTGCCCTTTGCTCTAGAATTTCTCGTATTGCCCCACTTTCCTATGAGACAACTTCTTTAAATCGTTTGTTGAGTATTTCACAGATTTTTCTGTCGATATTCGGTAGCTCGCCTCCTTCCTTCTTGACTCGAAATATCTGATCTTTAGCTCTCATTTTCCTGATATGGCTGTCCAGAAATTTTGGCTCAGTCTTGGTTTTTAGTACAATGCCATTCTCGAATTGCCACTGAGCCTCTCTCCTTTTTCTTGCATATTCAGTTCTGGGTCTTCTGCTAACTTCTCTGTTTTCGATAGTCCTTTGCTTTCTATGGTCTTTTCCAAGTTTGTGTGTTACTCGTTTTATTCCTCTCAGTGAGAGGTCTAAACCTGACCAAAACGTAGTCATATTTTTCTTTCGTATTTGTGTGGGTTATTTGCGTACTGTTCCAGTTACGGTATTCTGTCTATTTATTCTTCTCCACTCAGCATCTTTGTCTAAATCAAAGAGTTTCTTTGTTTTTTGAGATTTCGCACTCTTCTTGGTAAGAAGAATTTCTTAACTGCTTAGAAGTATTTCCCGGCCAGGCACTCTTATCATTTCATTCAGTGACTCCTCCCAGTTTCCTTTTCCAACAGATTGCATTTTAAAATTCTCCCATCCCTTCAGTGCTCTCTCTTTCTGAGTCAAATATCTCGCATCCTCTACCTGCCTCTTTTTCCTCAAAACGGTAGGGAAAAAATAAGTCTGCAACCGAATGGTTGCTAACGCCCAGGTGGCTCTCATATAATATTTAACCTATGTTAGATGTACTTGTGATAAATGCAAGATCCAATCGTGCTGGTTCCTCTCTCTCTCTCTCTCTCTCTCTCTCTCTCTCTCTCTCTCTCTCTCTCTCTCCACCTTTCTTTCCCTCTCTGTCTGTGTCTGTCTGCATCTCTCCATGTTATGTCTTAAACATGCTGATATAAATGGTTTTTCCCTAGTTTCCGATCCTCCATGTAGTTCCAAGTTTTACCAATCAGTTTCCTTATGCTTGAAGTCAACCATGATTAATAACTTCGTTTTAGCCCTACAAGTTCTCATTGCTGCTTCTTTTAAGGTGTCAAGAATCGCCTTGGTGTGTATACTCACATTCGGCTGCAGGGGTCGAGTCTCAGCTGCTGGCCCCGCCTCCTCGCTGGTCGTTACTAGGTTCGCTACCCCCTGGCTTCGAGAGCCACGTCATACCTTATCGTATCCTACTTCTACCACTTCATTCTCCTAATCGTTCCATGTCTTGAATACTGTGTGGCTGAAGAAATAGTTCCGTACGTCCCTGTGACTCATCGAAGACCTCAACTTCCAGCTGTGCCCTCGTGTTTCTGTTTCCCGTCTCTCAAGCTAACCCTATTCACGCTATCAATTCCTTTCAGTATTTTATACGTTTTTTTTATCATATCACCCACTAGTCCATCTGCCCTCGTGTCCTCAGGTTGAGTTCCCTTAAACTAACCTCTCCGGGACTAGTCTCGTTGCAAACTTCAGCACTTTCTCTAATTTCTTGACATGCTAGATCAGGTGTGGTTCCATACCGGTGATTCATACTCCACTATGGGCCTGACGTACACGGTATACAATGTCGTGAATGATTCCATACTTAGATGTTTAAAAAGCCAGTCTTAGATTTGCCGGACGCGCATTTCCTGCAGCAGATATTTGGTTGATATGAGCCTCAGGTGATATGCTTTGTATAATACTAGCCCCAAGGTCCTCTTTGAGTGAGGTTTAAAGTCTTTGCCCCCTCGAACCTCTACTTCGTCTGCATTCCGCTTTGTCCTTCCCAAACTTCATGCCTTTGCGCTTGCTGGGGCTCAACTTCAGTAGCCACTTGTTAGACTACATCTAATCCTAAGGAATGAGAATAACCCTTGTGAATATAAGTACAAATTCAAATTGTTCTAACTTCTTCGCACTCTTGCAATATATGAACACGCCTCTTACGGGTTACTAGGATAATTCAGGTCAGTTTACCGTATACCTGTGCATATACTTTTTACTCCACACTTTGACATTAGCTACATTTACCCCTAGTGAGAATGAACAATTGGGGAAGAAAGTTTGTCAACACTCTCTGCTGGGCAAAAGTAATGATTGCCAGCTCACACTTAGGAAACAGTTATAAAAACTGTTTTTATGAATGAATCAACTCAGCCCGTAACGACGAATGGTGACTGGCTGACAAAATTAATTGCGGTATTTTCTGTGTTTCTAATAATTCCCGGTATGCTCTGTCAGTATTTAAACCCTATTAATATATATATATATATATATATATATATATATATATATATATATATATATATATATATATATATTAGGTTGGTAGAGAGAAACCGCCCAGGGAGGTACTACCGTCCTGCCAAGTGAGTGTAAAACAAAAGCCTGTAATTGTTTTACATGATGGTAGGATTGCTGGTGTCCATTTTTCTGTCTCATAAACATGCAAGGTTTCAGGTACACCCCATCTTACTACTTATACTTACACTTAGGTCACACTACACATACATGTACAAGCATATATATACACACCCCTCTGGGTTTTCTTCCATTTTTCTTACTAGTTCTTGTTCTTGTTTATTTCCTCTTACCTCCATGGGGAAGTGGAACAGAATTCTTCCTCCGTAAGTCATGCGTGTTGTAAGAGGCGACTAAAATGCCAGGAGCAAGGGTCTAGTAACCACTTCTCCTGTATATATTACTAAATTTAAAAGGAGAAGCTTTTGCTTTTCCTTTTGGGCCACCCTGCCTCGGTGGGATACGGCCGGTGTGTTGAAAGAAAGAATATATATATATATATATATATATATATATATATATATATATATATATATATATATATATATATATATAATATATATATATATAGGTAGTAGGTTGGTAGGCAGCAACCACCCAGGGGAGTACTACCGTCCTGCCTAGTGTGAAACGAAAGCCTGTAATTGTTTTACATGATGGTAGGATTGCTGGTGTCCTTTTTTCTGTCTCATAAACAAGATTTCAGGTACGTCTTGCTACTTCTACTTAGGTCACACTACACATACATGTTCAAGCATATATGTACACACACCCCTCTGGGTTTTCTGCTATTTTCTTTCTAGTTCTTGTTCTTGTTTATTTCCTCTCATCTCCATGGGAAAGTGGAAGAGAATTCTTCCTCCGTAAGCCATGCGTGTTGTAAGAGGCGGCTAAAATCCCGGGAGCAAGGGGCTAGTAACCCCTTCTCCTGTATAAATTACTAAATTTAAAAAGATAAACTTTTGTTTTTCTTTTTGGGCCACACTGCCTCGGTGGGATACGGCCGGTCTGCTGAGAGAAGATACATATATACACATTATATATATATATATATATATATATATATATATATATATATATATATATATATATATATATATATATATATATATATATATATATATATATATATATATATATTTGTATATAAATGCAAAACAACCAGGGGGGAGTTGATAGTTCTAAGCTACCAACAGACAGCGCCTACTAATGGGGGCATTAATTATATTGACCTTGCCCAGTCTTTTTGCAGTCTGGAGAAACAAGGGGACCTACCCACTGTAACGTTCAACATTTGCGAAGGCAGAGAATATGGTGTTCTCCTCAGACTTGTGGAACCAAACTGTCCTCAAAGATTTGTTAAATCATACCATGAATTAAGGGAAAATCCTATACTTCACCTTACGACAGCAAAGCAAATACGATAGTAATTACAGACAAGATAGATTACAGCGGAAAATGTATATGTTTTTAGAAGACGGGGAGACTTAATTGCCCCTAAATAAGAACCCTTTGGATCAGGTTAATAGTAAGTTTAATAAGCAACTTTCAGCCCTACTGAGAGGTAATGAGGAACTGATTTAACAGTTATCAGGTAGGTCGCCGCACTTTCTTATGTGTAAGGTTTGATTAAGACCCACAAGCCCGGTTTTCCAGCGAGGCTATTGTTAGCTCGGTGGGAGCGGCGACTTATGCTTTGTCAAAATGGTTGATAAAACTATTAGCTCCAATGCTTGGCAATATCTCGGAAGCCCACATTAAAAAAATGTTGCCCTTAATGAAAAATTGAAAAATGTTAACATGTCTAACGATTTTACAGTAGTAAGTCTTGACTTACCAGCGTTGTTCACCCGATTGACCGTTCCTGATGTAACCTATCTAGATATAGAATTAGACGAGTTCCCCTTGCCATTCGAAAAGAAAATTACGTATTATTAAGTTAATTAGGTTGTATGTAATCGATTGCAAGTTTGAGTTTGAAGGGAAATAATACGCTCAAAGACAGGGAATGGCTATGGAAAATCCATCCTCTTCCCTATGAAGCAGCCTATGTATGGAGTTCTTTGAGATTAAGCTGCTGAAGATATCCTGCCCCGTCAGGCTAAGTGATTCAGATATGTGGATGACAGTTTGTATCTTCGGCCGAATTGTTTGGACCTGAACATATTTTTACTGAGACTTAACTCTCTTGTCCTCTCTATTTCACTCACCGTAGAGACAGAAGTAACTGCAAAATTCCATTCTTAGATGTTCTGATCCACAGGGTGGATAGAATGTTTAAGTTTATAGTATATAGGAAGGCCAAGAACGTGTGCTCATATATCCACTTCAGCCATGAAACAAGAGTAAAATAAGTGTCTCACTGTGTGTTTGAGAGCTTACCAAGTGTAGAGCTCTGAATTTCTTGATGAGGAAATTAAGAAAATCTTTGATATTGCTTCAAAACTACATTACCCTAAGGAGTTTGTAGAAACTGCTTTGCTGGCAGCTAGGAAAATTTATCATAGGACTGAACCTAGAATAACTACTCAAACCAAGAATGTGTTAGTCCTGTCATTCAATGAGAAATTAACAGTCCAGCCGAATGCTCTAAAGGCATTCAGTATAAAAGTTATTTTTAAGAATTCACGCACTGTTAAGAGTATGTTGATCAAGTATTCCCCACAACATTGTGTTAGTGGTGCTTACAGGATTGGGTGCCAAAGTTGCAACTTATCTTATGTGGGTCAGACTGGCAAACTTCTACATGTTAGAATAATACAGCATCAATATTCAATAAGAACAGTTCAAGAATTAAATGAGATTTTCGACCACACACGAGTTTGCAACCAACCTGCTAATTGGCCGTAAGCCGAAATCCTGGTTCCATGCATTTCATGGCTGGAAATAATATTTTAAAATCGGCAATTATAAAATATGATAAACATTCATATATAATGGCAGTTTTGGATTATTCAAGCTTGATACGTTCACAATTGAAGCTAGTGTGCATAACCTAAAACTAGATACATGAGCGAATGCTCTAGATTGCCTTAAATGTCACGGTTCCACTCCATGGAATTAGAATCTGTCTTATTGTCATCGTGGGTTAGACTAGCATTTGTCCAAAGAGTCTGGTAGAATGAACTAGGTCTGCCTGCCCTAGTATAAACTATAAACATCTCCCTTTAGTTTTAAGGGAGTCTGCCGTAGACCTGTTTTCTTAAGATTTCACGGAAAATTCTCAAGACTCTTGCCAAATACATCTTTATTTGGAATGTAAAGTCTTTACATCCCAAAGTCTTACCCAATTTTTTATAGATGTCATGTTACTAATGGTTGGGTTCACTAGGTAATCACTCCATTATCAGTTTTTGTAGACTATCTTCTGTTTCTATAATATTCAATCTTGCTGGCACCTGGCACTGTTAAGTCTGGGGCACTAAGCATTTCCTGGTTCCCTTCCTCATTCTTGGTAAGAACGTTCCACCGAACGAATCTGCTGGGACCTCCTACTCATTTCTGCAACATTGCAAGCTCCTGATAATGTGATGATTGCAACAAGAAACCTAGAGCTATCATTCAGCTCCCCCTGTGGTTGTTTTGCATCTTGTATCACTTGTTTGCGCTTTTTGGAAATTTTATATATATATATATATATATATATATATATATATATATATAATATATATATATATGTGTGTGTGTGTGTGTGTGTGTGTGTGTGTGTGTGTGTGTGTGTGTGTGTGTGTGTGTGTGTGTGTGTGTGTGTGTGTGTGTGTATGTGTGTATGTATATATGCAAAACAACCACTGTGAAAGAATAGTGAAATACCGAGCGCTTTCGTGACTTCTCACATTATCAAGGAAATATCAGTTCTTAGATAATGTGAGAAGTCACGAAAGTGCTTGGAATTTCACTATTCTTTCACAGGAGTTGTTTTGCAAAATTTGATATCACCTATTTACTGTGATGTTATTGCATGCATATGATTATATATATTATATATATATATATATATATATATTTATATATATAAATATATTTATATATATTTATATATATTTATATACATAAATATATTTACACATATTTATATACATAAATATATTTACACATATTTATATACATAAATATATTTACACATATTTATATACATAAATATATTTACACATATTTATATACATAAATATATTTACACATATTTATATACATAAATATATTTACACATATTTATATACATAAATATATTTATATATATTTATATATATAAATATATTTATATATATAAATATATATATATATATTTATATATATATATATATATATATATATGTCGTGCCGAATAGGCAGAACTTGCGATCTTGGCTTAAAGAGCAACGCTCATCTTGCCATATAGGACAAGTGAAAATTTGTTTATGCAATAATTTCGCCAAAATCATTCTGAACCTAAGGAAAAAAATATATTTCACTGTGTTTGTTTAGTATTAAATTACTGTAAACAAAACTAAAATATATTTAGTTGGGTTAGGCTAAAATAAAAAGTTCCTTTGGGTGCAAAATTGTAAATTTTTACATCAACATTAATGAAAAAAATATATCTTTAAACGTATAAGAGAAAATTTTAGAAAGGACTTAATTTTAAATGAGTTCTTACTAATTGACCAGTTTTACATATTCGGCACGACATTATATATATATATATATATATATATATATATATATATATATATATATATATATATATATATATATATATATATATATATATATATATATATATATATAAACACGCAATAAAATCACAATAAACAGGTGTTATCACAATATGTAGAACAACCACTGTTTAAAATATTGGTTGTTCTGCATATATTATATAATTATTGTAACCATGAACAAGTGGTATTTATTCAATAGCGACACTGCAACTAGCAGGGAGATCGAACCCGTGTTTTAGCTCGCCTCATGCTATTGATTAAATGCCAATTGTTCATGGTTAAAATACTATATATACTGCTTGTGGAGGCTAGTACACCAAACAGGGAGTAGAATGAAATTAGCTCTGAGGCACCCACACCAACGTATGTCTCGGATCACGGTACAACACCTAGCTCTGCTGGGTACGTGATTCTTGTAGGACTGTATGGTCCAGTAGGTTAGAGCATCGTGAATTTTCGCTCACCACGAGGCGGGCTAAAACAACACGTCTTCGATCCCCCGAATAGTCGCAGTGTTAATATATATATATATATGTTTTTAGATATTGATGATAGCATGAGTTCTGTTCTTGATTTTTATTAATCATTTCTGTTGCATGCCTCGTTGAGGTTGCATACAAATGCATAACGTGAATGAATAATCCAGCCTTTTTAACAGCCAGTCACAAGCAAATCCAATTATGAGTTTTTAAATACTAAAACGTAGTAATTCCTTCTAGTTTACATAATCTGTGACATAAAGCAATTAGAAATAGCAAGACTAATATATGCATTACTCACCCTGGAGTGTAAAAGTTAAGCACAGAGGAAAGTAGATTCGAAGGGTAATATTTGTAGGATTGATGTTAGACCAAGGTGGATACCTGACTGTTAACACATTGTGTAGCAGACAGTACTCTGCCACAGTGATCGCAGGCAAGCCAAAATTGCCAAGTCGGAAACAGAGAAGAGTGACCTTTCTCCTACAGACATCACTCGCTAACTAGGAATATGTTGGACCATCGTGTGTATATGATGTACCAGATTGGAGGAAGGTAACCCTCACGGTCGGGCCAGATCAGGAACTCCCAAGAGTTCCTGATCTGGCACAAGACGAATCTAAAAAAAGGAAGCTACAGACGCGAACCCATTCACTAATTCAATAATAATAATAATGAATGAATTGAATCTGAACGTGATTTTAAGGACTGTCAATAATCATCTTCTTTCCGTTGAAATACACCACCGAACACTAGAAGCAAAAGAACGGCTCAAAGTGTACACGAGCCTCACCATGAGTCTCCTGTGTACTTTGCATAACAGAACATAGACAAAAGAATAGATATCTTGAATAGTTTGTATGGCATGACAAAATATCCTTCTGTTCGACTTCACATGGCAAGATACGCTGCTAAAAATTGATTGTGTGCAGGAGCTTACTGATCGATCTGCTCATTCATTACTAAAGCAAATTACGAAATGTTAGAACAGACACGTTTCACAGACACACTCATTCAATTTCCCATATAACCGTAACATCTACGAAGAGGTAAAGAGTGGCCACATAACTTGCAACATGTGGGATGGATTCATCTTCACGGAGTGGGAGAGTTGGCCGAGATTGGGTGGTTTCTGTGAACGATTTCACTAAAACATGGCCATCATGGAGAAGTGATATCAGGGGAACCCTGACGATCAGTATGATTACCGACTACTGCTGGACGCTGGTGAGGAAGACTGATACTGAATACAAGCAACAAAGCCTGAAAACTGCAATTAAAATAAGTTTGTATGACTGCATGGAAATTTCTGTTATTTTGGTAATGCGCGTGCATGCACGAACGCACACGTACACACACACACACAGGTCACACAGAGGTCCGTGGTTCGATACCCGGTACTGATGGAAACATTTAGGCGTGTGTAATTAAGACACCTGCTGTCCTTGTTTACTTTGCAGTAAATAGGTACCTGGGTGTTAGCCAACAGGTTTTACTTATTCGGTACGACATTATATATGTCGTGGCGAACAGGTAAAACTTGCAATTTTTGCCTCAATAGCAACGCTTTTCTTACCGAAAATTTGAATATGAAATAATTTCGCAAAAAATCATTCTAAACCTAACCAAAAAATATATTTCGTTGCGTTTGATTATTAAATTAATGTAAACTTATCTAAAATATATTTAGTTGGGTTAGGAAAAATTAAATTGTGCTTGTTATAATAAAGTTAGGCAAGTTTTCTAAGATTATTTACGTGCAAATTTACTAGTTTTTACACTAACATAAATGAAAACATATTTTTAAACGTACAAGAGAAAATTTTAGAAAATTTTATGTCGTACGTATTCGGAACGACATATATATTACCAACAGATATATTTCATTACATAATATAGTACACAAGACTTGAAAGATACATTGCTGGCACAAAAATGTTATATACAGCACATGAGGTGTAAGGGATACATATAAAGTTCATATTGCTACGTGTTTATCTCAGATTTTCACTGGACCAGCTAGCCACATTGTGACTAGCTGGTCCAGTGGCTAACGCGACGGTCTGGAGTTTTGAGACTCTCTGACCGCGGGTTCAATCCTGCCCGTGGTATGGTTTGTTTGCAATCTTGTCATTACCATTTCGTGAGTCATGTCATACACACTTATCAATCACTTAAACATCCAAATTCTGCTGAAAACAATTATACACTACAAATTACCGTGATCACTTCTAAGACGAGTTCAGACACGATACGAGTTTCTTTATGTGACCATTTATCTTATTCAGTCTTCGGTCACAGGATGAAGGGAAAACAATCATAAGTTTTGAATACATCCTTCCACCATTCACCATTCCTTTCCTTCACCATTCTTTCTCTCCCGTGCCTCTGTTTCATTTATACATAAATATAAAAAAAATCTGGAGAAGTCCAATAAAAGTAAGTACTGCGTCTCATTTCTCGCTGGCTACACAAGGTCGCACCATCACTCGTGTTTATTGTCTCGTAATTATTGAGACAAAACCGCCATTCTCTCTCCATTCCTCACCCCCCGTCTCCTCATCCACCCTTCTCTTTCCATTCTTTCACACTCCTCTCTCCCCATCTTTCTTCCTCCCTTCTCTCCCCATTCCGGGTCCTCACACCCTTCCCCCGTTCCGTACACCTCCCCTGCCTCCATTCCCTCAATTCTCACTGCCCCGGCGTTCACAATATGAACGCCGATTGCCTACTAAATTTCACGCTCTGTCCGAGTCGTATTTAGCTCCTGGGTAAACCACCCAGACAGCTGGATGGCTGATATTATTAGTGGTAGTAGTAGTAACAATAGTAGGAGTTGTAGTAATAGTGATGGTAATAGCGATGGAAGTTAGAATGGTTGTAGTAGTTGCAGCTGAGGTAATTATAGTAGTATTTGTAGTGTGAGAGTTGTAGGGGTGGTAGCTGTAGTGGTTGTAGTAGTAATAGTAGTGGTAGTAATGGTAGTAGCTATGGTGATCGTAGTAGCAGTGGTGATGGTGATGGAAGTAGTTGCAGTGATAATTATAGTGATGGTCGTAATAATAGTATAAGTGTTGTTACTAAAATTTATTGTAGTACTTGAAGTAGCAGCAGCAGTAATAGTTGTACCAGTAATAGTTGTACCAGTAATAGTGGCGTGATCTCAGTACTAATAGTAGTAAAAACTGTAGTAATACAAATACTGGTAAATATTAGAAGAATAAATATCAATAAAACTAAAACCAGTATAAAATGCAGTATTATAAGTACGGTATATCCGAGTAGACCAAGAAACTCACTAATCAGAAGGAAAACTTCACGATGTTAGTAATGTAATGAGTGATTCAAACACAAATTGTCAAGAAATAAACAAATGCGGCTGGTCAGTAGCCCAGGACGCAGGCTATTTTCCAGTACTCCGTCCTCGGTGTTCCAGTACACCGTCCTTGTTGGTGTTCCAGCACACTGTACTTTCCAGTGCACCGTCGTCGTTGGTATTCCAGCACACTGTACTTCCCAGTGCACCGTCCTCGTTGGCATACGAGAACACTGTACTTCCCAGGACACCATCCTCGTTGGCATACCAGCACACTACTTTCCAGTACTCCGTCTTAGTTGGTGTTCCAGCACATTGTCTTACTCTTGTTCCAGTACAATAGTTATTGCTATTTCCCAAAAATGTCTTTAATTCTATTGTATTCTTCTTCCTGGAATTTCCGGCTGCAACTTTTATAGACCAGTAGAAGAAAAAACAGTTGAATCTCTCTATTTTCATTGCGTTAACGTGTGACAACAGGATAAGTTTTTTTTTTTTTTTTGCGAGTGGTAGTGTTTATATTCACAACAGTAGAAAACATGATATGAAAATCCTCAGAACACTCATAACAGAAAGCTAAGTCTGACGCCTTCCTGATCTTGCACCGCTGACGCCTTCCTGATCTTGCACCGATGACGCCTTCCTGATCTCGCACCGCTGACACCCTCCTGATCTCGCACCGCTGACGCCTTCCTGATCTCGCACCGCTGACGCCTTCCTGATCTCGCACCGCTGACACCCTCCTGATCTTGCACCGCTGACAACCTCCTGATCTTGCACCGCTGACAACCTTCTGATCTTGCACCGCTGACACCCTCCTGATCTTGCACCGCTGACGCCTTCCTGATCTTGCACCGATGACGCCTTCCTGATCTCGCACCGCTGACACCCTCCTGATCTTGCACCTCTGACATCCTCCTGATCTTGCACCGCTGTCACCCTCCTGATCTTGCACCGCTGACACCCTCCTGATCTTGCACCGCTGACACCCTCCTGATCTTGCACCGCTGACACCCTCCTGATCTTGCACCGCTGACACCCTCCTGATCTTGCACCGCTGACACCCTTCTGATCTTGCACCGCTGACACCCTCCTGATCTTGCACCGCTGACAACCTCCTGATCTTGCACCGCTGACAACCTCCTGATCTTGCACCGCTGACAACCTCCTGATCTTGCACCGCTGACACCCTCCTGATCTTGCACCGCTGACAACCTCCTGATCTTGCACCGCTGACACCCTCCTGATCTTGCACCGCTGACAACCTCCTGATCCTCTCTGGAAGTCCCCATTCCGATCATTTTTCGTTAGTTTTATTTTGTCAAGCCTCATTTGATATAATTGTATGGTAAATTTTCATACGATTTTTACCTCCTTTTTTAACATTACTTCCATTATTTTGTTTTGCATTGTTTCGATAGTTAATGCATCCGTGAAACTCAAGCTTCAAAGTTTAAAAAAAATTCTTTCCTCTATGTAATTTTGTTTGAAAATACATTATGTAAGTGTGCCATAAATACTTCTGCCGCTAGACTCCGTGCACCACTTCTCCAGCTAGATTCCGCGCTGGTGCGGCGGCACCTCTCCCACTAGACTCCGTTCTCATCCAGCAACACCTCTCTCGCTAGACTCCTTGCTGGCGTAGGAGCACCTCTCCTGCTAGACTCCACACGGGCGCAGCAGCACTTCTCCCGCTAGACTCCAGGCTGGCGCAGCGCCACCACTCCCACTAGACTCCATGCTCGCGCAGCAGCACCTCTCTCGCTAGACTCCTTGCTGGCGTAGCAGCACCTTTCTTGCGAGACTCCGTGCTGGCGCAGTACCACCTCTCTTGCTGTGCTCCGTGCTGGCTCAGCAGCACCTCTCCTGCTAGAGTTCGTGCTGTCACAGCAGCACCTCTCTTGCTAGACTCCGTGCTGGCTCAGCAGCACCTCTCCTGCAAGCCTCTGTGATTGGTTAGCATCTGAGAATGAAAAACGTCTTATTGAAAAAGAACACATCTGACTGTTTTTGTGCATGTACACAAAGATTTGCAGAAGAAATTACAAATTTCTTTATTTTTAATTTAAAAACGCTAAGTATCCTTCCTAGTTAGTGTGTAGGAGATTTTTTGGTTTATAACCAAGTAGTAGTCTATAAGCCTTCAACCTAACCAACAAACCTTAGACACTGAGAGGTGGTAAAATATTTTCTCAATGAAGCATGACTCAGATCTGGTCGTTCAGACCTACACTGGTGAAACTGCTACAAGCTTAAAGATCGCATATGTCTTCAAAACTCGGCCTCTCCTCTTTGAAGGTATTCATACAGAGAAGTTTGTATCTTTCACTTTATTTACATGGTATTGTGAGTATCAGCGTATATGCACGGAGAGGTTTTGTATCCGAAGTGTTTACACACTGAGGTGTGTTTATAAATGGCGAGTACAGATGTGAAGCGCGACTGTCTGGTGCTCAGCAGACGGAGGATCAAGCATCCAGCACGTCTTGCGCAGAATGACCCACATGGGTTTAGCGCTTAACATGAATTAAACATTATGAACTGTGAAGGGCGGTATCTATATATAAACATCGCTTTGTGTGAATGTCTCAGTACATACATGGTGAGCCGTGCATCTCTGTTTATAAATTGTGATATACGTACTTCCGTATGTACACATGTAAAGCATCCTTTGGGGTGTACTGTATATCTCAGTATACATGCAGCAATGTTTAATTCATATTTTAGGGATAAAAATATTCATCGTCCTGTTGTATAATTACCTTTCAGCCTTAATGACCCTTGTGCAGTCTTTAGTCTATAAACCCAAACAAACTAACATTCTTCTTAATTATCCAACCCTCCCACAGTCCCTTCCCACGACTTTTCATTCGTTAGTTCCAAGGTATATACTCCTAACAGAGTACGTCAGTGTACCAGTATATTCACCGATTTTTCTTTTCAGTCCATATTGTAAAGAGTGAATTATGGTTGCTCTTTGCCAGTAGGCGGACAACAGCTGCTGTAAATTCTGTTACACCCCACCTCTGCTCTCCTGAAATAAATGTAATCAGTTTTAACTGATTTTCAGTACTCAGTGATTTTAAGCCATTAAGTATTTACCAAGGTTTTAAGCCATTAAGTAGTCATTAAAGATTTCGTGCCATCAAGTATTTACCGAGGGTTTTAAGCTATTAAGAATATATTAAAGATTTCGTGCCATTAAGTATTTACTAAAGATTTTAGGATTTATATTACATATCAATGAATTTAAGCCATTTCAAAATATGGAGAATGTCTATGCCTTTCCCAGCCTTTATTTCGTCAAAATTCGTTGGTTTCCATCAGATAGTTCTGGGATGTATTTAGAAACAATGTTTCGGTAAGTGGTGGACTTTTTTTTTTACTTCACTGCTGGTATATGTAACAACACATTTTATAAGCCAAATATTTTCTTGAGAAAGCTCTTCACTGAGCGAAATTTTGAATTTATATATATTTGTACTTTGCACAAGAGGTCGTTTTATTATATTTATAGGAAATCCTGTCATAAACCATATTATCGTAGTGTTTACGAGTAGGAGCACATCCCAGTCTATGTCTTGTCACCTCACTTTCCTAATACTTTTTCTTAAACATGTTTGGATTTTTGTAGGCAGAGTCGATGAAAACAGCTGAAACAAAAATATTTTGGGGTCATAATGATCTTCAACACAAATGTAATTTTTTTTAGTTAATATGGTATTCAGATTTTATCAAAACTTAGTAGCTTCAAATAATGTCGTTAAAACTGACAAAATGTAATTCAGAATAGTCCTTCTAAACCATCTTAAATCAGCCTAAATTTAGTTAGTAGTAGTTTGCATCAAGGACATTAATTTCGTGACGTTATTGCAACAACGAAACTATACTCAGATTGTTTGGCAATGCCAGTGTTGCTTTATTAGCCAAGACAGCAGGTTCTGGCTAAAACGGACCACAGCTGCAGTGACCAGAACTGGTCACACTATTCCAGAGAGAGATGCTATTGTAACAAACAGAACAGGGTGTCTTATTTCTGGTTTTATGTCCAAAAAAATACCTAGAGTTAGTAGATTGTTTAATTCTTCTGGACAATATCGCCGTTTTCTACTCTACAAAATAAAATTTTAAGTTATATTTTGGTTCTCTAAAGATTATTTTGTATATATCAGTGGCCATGTTTTCGTTGTCTATTGCGTTTTGTTTATCCCCGAAGCTTGTTTAATATTCGCTTGTTAGTGTTACTAGTTTATTTTGATCTTTCTTGTTGCTGGTGGCGAGTGCTGCTGTCAGGTGCTTCACTCCAGCACTAACAGCCCTAGCACTACTATTGCCACTAATACTACTACTGCTGCCAACACCATAGTAAGTAAGTAAGTAAATTTATTCAGGTATACACAATACAGTTACATAGAATTATCATACATAGCAGCATATGTGTAGAGAACCTAGGATAACCCAAAAAAGTCAGACAGAGTGACTTATTTCCATTGGAGTCCTTTTACCTTATTATTATAATATAAAGGTTATAATATTTTCTTATTATTCTATAATGAAGATAACATCTTATTATCATACTAAAAAGACTATCTACTACCCGAGGGTCATTAAGACTATCTACAATACGAGGGTCATTAAGACTATCTACTACCCGAGGGTCATTACGACTATCTACAATACGAGGGTCATTACTAGGGATAAGGTAAAATTTACACGTATTTTAGCTAAAAAATAGAAAATCATTCCCCTCCCTTTCTGTTGCTTCATTCATCAGACACTTTTTTGGCAGTCTTCTTGAACTGGTTCAAGCTATGACTGGCCTTGACATTTGTGGGTAGTCTGTTCCATTCCTTTATTGCTGTACAATAAAAGGTGTTTGAAGCCTGGCCACTGACTGTGGGTACTACAAAGTTGTGCTCTCTCCCCCTAGTACTATGATTGCTGCGGTTCCCAACCTTGACAAAATTGACAGCAAGATATTCTGGACACTGTTTGTGAGCAATTTTATAAACATGATTTAGCTTCAGTTGTTTTACTCTGTCTTCAACATTCAGCATATCCAACTGCTGTAATTCATCCTGGCCTACATGTTCTCTTGGTCCCAGCCCCAGGATGAATCTTACGATTTTGTTCTGGGTGATTTGCAGTCTATCTTTCAGTTTTTTTGTCAAGGCAGAGTACCAAGAAGAGCAAGCGTAATCCATATGGCATTGTATAAGGGCTAGACATAGGGTCCTGCGAGCCTCAGTAGGTAGACACTGTGCTTGTCTATACAGGAACTTCAGCCTGGCATTCGCTTTCTTTACTACACTGTTCCCTATCAATTCTCCTGACATGCATGGGTCAAAGGGGATTCCCAGATATTTAACTGATGAAACCAAAGTGATGGACTCCCCATTACACTGAACATTAAAATTATTTACCCTTCTCAGTTTATGTTTCGTTCCAAAGAGAATGGCTTCAGTTTTCCCTAGGTGTAATGATAGTTTGTTGTCTACTAACCATTTGCTGCAGGACTCCAGTTCCAGTGTTAAAACATTAGCAATATCTTGTGGGTCTTTACCTGTCACTAACAGAGCACTGTCATCTGCATACAGTAGGAGTTTGCACTTGACACTGATAGGCATATCATTGACATAACATAAGAATAGTAAGGGACCCAGAATACTACCTTGGGGAACTCCACATGTTATCGGCAGGGGTTCTGATTCCGTTTTGTTGATTTTGACTATTTGTCTCCTGTTGCTAAGGTAGGACTTAAACCAGTCTACAGAACCTATACCGATAGATTGAAGTTTATTACATAATATATTGTGGTTGACAGTATCGAAGGCCTTTTGCAGGTCTAAGGTTACCGTACCTATGAGGTTCCCTTTTGACATTTCAGTTCTCAGGTAATCCATCAGATTAATAAGGGAGGTATCGGTTGAGTAGGATCTTCTAAAGCCCGATTGATAGCTATGGAGAATGCTGTTGTCATTAAGGTACTTAACTACTTGAGAATACACCGCCCTCTCCAGAATTTTAGATATTATACTGAGTATACTAACAGGTCTATAGTTGCTTACATCAGACCTATTATTTTTCTTGAAGATAGGAGTAACTCTGGCCTCCTTGAACCCCTCCGGTACGGTATTAGTGGTGATTGACAGATTTATTATGTGAGCAATAGGGATTGACAGTTCAAGAGCACCATCTTTTAGGAACTTAGATGGGATGTTATCAGGGCCTGTGCTCTTAGTTGGGTTTAACCTGCTTAGTTCTTTTTGAATGAAGTCATGAGATACACTTACTAGTTGACAACTGTTTGGGGTTACCCCTTTATTGGTATAGTATGTTTGAAACTTATCAGAGTCTGTGTTAAAGGTATTTGATGCAGCTGGTAGTTTACTTACTAGTGTTGATGCAACAGATGTGTAGTAGGAATTAAAGCAATTTGCCACCTTAGATGTTTCGTGGCATACCTCATTATCGATAGTGAGTACTATGTTAGACCTATCTACTGGCTTATGGCTATATCCCAACTGTTTTAGTTGTTGCCAGAGATTTCTGGGGTTATGCTTATATTCTTCAATTTTTGAGCAATAGTGCTTTGCCTTTGCTCCTTTTATAAGCCTCTGTACTCTGTTCCTCACCCTTTGGAATTCATTTAGTGCTGCAATATCCTGTCTGTTTGCTTTAAATCTTTTTAGCAGCTGGTCTCTGAATTTCATATTATCTAATATCTCAGTAGTCATCCAGGGTTCAGTTCTTCGTTTAATCCTAACCTCTTTAACTGGTGCAATATTATTAAGAATGGTAGTGAACATTGTTTCGATTTTTTCCCAGGCATCGTTTACGTCCGTGCAACTTGTTATCTCTGTCCAGTCACAATTGTGTAGCCTATTTACCAGTGTTTCTTTACTGTAGTTTCTAGTTGACCTCATTTTTATTGTTCTGTGTAGGCCTATCCTATCCCTAGTGATTTTCCTGGTGCAGTAAATGATGAAATGATCACTAAGACCTGTGGTAATGACGCCTGACTGACTAATGTTCTCAGCGCGGTTGCAAAGTATGTGGTCAATTAGGGTGGCTGAGAACTGTGTGATCCGGGTTGGTTTATTAATTAGTTGGGTGTAGCTATTTAATCCTAGAATTTGCTTATACCTTTTGCATAGCCCGTTATTCTGTTGCTGAAAACAGATATTGAAGTCGCCCAGTATTATTGTTTCGCAATTGCTTTCAACTCCGGACAAGACTCTGGAAAAGTCTTCTAAGAACTGGTCCTGGGTAGGAGGGCGGTAACTAGTTCCTACTAAGATGGGTTTGGTCTTGGGAAGCAGCACTTCAAACCATAGAATCTCCAGTTTATTGTTATTTAAATCAGGTCTTGGGTTGTAAGCTAAGTCATTTCTAATGTAGGCACATACTCCACCGCCCTTTCTGTTCCTATCTAAGCGTTTTATATTGTAACCTTCTATTTTGACCTCGTCGTCAGTCACCGTATCATCCAACCAAGATTCAGAAATGGTTATAACTGCCGCCCTAATTTTGTTAGCTAGAATTCTAATCTCTGCCAATTTAGGAAGAAGTGATCTTGCATTGACATGAATAAAGTGAAGGCCTGTTTTCATAAAACAATCATAATCATCAATATATGGCAATGGGTCATTTGTATTAAAATTAGGTAAATCAATGTCATCACTGCTAAAGGGTAACTGTGCCAAAGTGCATTTGTTACACACAAAATGAATTCTGGCACCGTTGCTATAATTGTACATACATCCATCATGCACCCACCCCTTACACATTTTACATAAGGTGCCTTTTCTGTTTTTCATGCGTACTTTAGTACAGTGTATGCATCTGTTTGGTAGTGTTTGAGATAATAATGGCTGTATTGTCTCACATTGACCTATGTATGCATTACATATGGAGTTAAGGTTATCATCCCTAGCTACTAGACCGTCATTATTGCCGTCATTTATCTGTCTGTTTTGCCTCTGCACAATAGTTTGAGGTCCTGGATTAATTTGGATATCACCACTTAGGAGCGCTACAATAAGAGCTGTGTGCCATTGTTTTTGTTTGGGTATGCGGTGTTGCCATACCTTGCGGCGATAGTGAGGTTTACTTTTCTGGTAGGATGGCAACTGTTGGGCTTTTACTGTCCAGGGCGCTGTTACTCCATTCACCTTTTCCAACCCCCATGACTGATTTCTTTCTTCATGGAATTGAAGAAGAAATATAAATATAATTATGGCAGCCTGTACCCCCCTAATGCCTGCCATTTTCACTCTTCGCTCTTTTACTCATATACAATAAAATTTATCTCTCTTTTCCAGTCCCTAGTACACTTAGCATCTGCTTTAATTACACTGAATTACTAGTAAATTTCCTCTTCAAAACCCTCTTCACTGCTCACTTTTCCCTTAACGTCACAAAACCCTTACAGTTGACCTCTTCAAAACCCTCTTCACTGCTCACTTTTCCCTTAACTTCACAACACCCTTACATTTAACCCCTTATTCACCCTCCCCTACCCACCTCACTTCACAGTCTGGCTTCACCAATTAACTTCTAACTCCTTTCCATTCTGGTAGATCAGAAAGGTTTAATCAGTGGTTTTATCCTTCCAAATCTCCCTCAATTCCATTTATCGGGGGTTGTGTCGTGTTGTTGTCTCCTGACCTGTTTTGCTGACTCAGCCATTTTTAAAACACTGAGGGGAGTAACACCACCTGACTTTCCTTGAGTTTATAGATATATTTGGCTTTTTCTGCTATGATTCTCTCACTGTACACTGGTCAGCTGAATATAGGTCAGCTACTAAAATATTAACCTTGACTATTTACCTATTCACTTCTTTCCCACGACTGGCACTGAGGGATAACCGTCCTATACCTTGGAGTTTTATACTGTTGATTTGACGATGTCTCCTGTGTTTCCATAACCCTCACCATTAACACCACCACCACCACTCACACCCACTATGACCACAACCCTTATCCCTT
>NC_091298.1:26643577-26686077 GCF_038502225.1 Cherax quadricarinatus
ACCAGTATAATTACCTGGAGTTATTGTGTGACAATTTACCTGAGGCATTTGACAAGTGTGGGGTTACGGTTTTTATGCAGGATGGTGCACCGTGTCACACCGTCAAATCTGTAGTTCAATGGCTTAAGGACTATGAAACGAGGTTCTTTAATGACTGGCCAGTAAATTCCCCAGACCTAAACCCAATTAAGAACCTCTGCTCTATAGTGAAACGAAGTTTACTGGGCAAGGATATCAGTTCCATCCCACTGCTGGAAGCTGCTCTACGTGAGACATGGAATAAAATACCTCACCAAACCCTCAAAAATTTGAGAGTCTTCTTACATGGCCGAGGAACGTGATTGAGCGCAAAGGACGCAACAACAAGTATTAAAACCTCAGTAAGTATGCAAATAGATATAATCTTTCATGGTATGTGTTTGTGTTTTGGAACGTGTGTGGGGGAGAGGCAGCATAATGCCGTGACTAGCACTGTATACATACATGCCACAATTTGTATCAATAATTTTTTTCATTTTATTGTTCATAAGCATCTACAAATTTTTATGTAAGGGTAAAAACCCACACTGTTTATGTCTAGAGAAGGAGATACTGCAAATCAAGTCAGATAAGCACCCGTATCGAGAGTTGAACCCGTCTCATGAGTTGAACCCTCGACCCCGAGGCATAAACTACTACACACAGGTTAAGGTGACCCTGCGTCTAGCAGGAAACTCTGTGGGGAAAAATGAAATATAATTGACATTTTATTTTATTTCCCTGTATTTCCTGTTTTCCACTTCTACTTTCACTTTTTCTTACACTTTCATTATTCTTCTGATATTTTCACTTCATTTAGACTTTTGTTCTTCCTTTACTTTGAGAAGCAATAGCGTCTCAGCTCTAACCTTCTCTCAGCGTCGTTATACCTGATTGGCTGATGCTATCGCCCCCTTACTCTCACAAGACACCTCCTCACTGATTGGTCAGTCTCAAGAAAAAGCCATGGGTTGGTTGTGCACTCTAAACAAGAAGTTTTCTCTGATTTGTTAGCGTAATAACAGTCCTGCTTATTGACTGGCCATTGTACGATCATTGTTCATGGATGATGATGATGTTGATGTTGATGTTGATGTTGATGTTGATGTTGATGTTGATGTTGTTGTTGTTGTTGTTGTTGTTGTTGTACTATTACTACTGTTGTTAATACTGCTGCTCGTGGTGGTGGAGTAAAATTAACAAATTGAGAAAGCCTAGGGAACGAGTGGATTTCAAAATTTGAAGCCGATTGGATGAAGCGTTGTCGACTAAAGAGCAAAATAAAATAGAAAAGTAGGAGGCTAAAATCAGGCAACGCTCTTCAAGGTACCCTTCCGGAGATTTAATAAGAATAATAATAATAAATAAAAAATATGCAACTACTACCGCTACCACCACTACTATACTACTACTACTACTATTAATAATAATAATAATATATTAATAATAAAAGTTTAACCTAAATTATTAGCCGTTTTCCACCTAGGCGAAGGAACCCCCCCCCCAAAAAAAAAAAAAAATGCATTACTGTTACTCCATAGTCGCCTCTCGAGAAGGGCAGGGCTTGGCCGTCCATTACTGACCCAGCAACCCACAACAGTCTCAACACACTTTTAGAGTACAAACACTGTACTTTCCAGCTTTAAATACTGAAGCCCAGCTTGAGTGGTAGGAAACAGAGAAAAGGGAGTTAGTGGAAAACAGTGGTGATGAAAGCTAGAGGGGTTAGGGCTAGATATCGTAGAAAGAGGTTAGTTGGAGATGTGGAAACGGGAGTTAGGAGATACTGTGGAAAGTGAGGTTAGTGGTAGATATAGAGAAGATGAGTTTGTGAGAGATATTGTGGAAAGAACTTAGTGGGATATATAGAGAAGACTTAGTGGGAGATACATATACGTCAGTAGGAGATATGCTTCAGAGGGAGATATAGAGGAGTTAGTGGGAGATATGAAGGAGATTAGTTAGCGGGAGATATAGAGGAGAGGAGTTAGTTGGAGATATAAATGAAACAGATTCGTTGGAATATAAGTACAGCGTTTGACTGGCTCACGACCTGGAGGATCACGTTGACTGGCTCACGACCTGGAGGATCACGTTGACTGGCTCACGACCTGGAGGATCACGTTGACTGGCTCACGACCTGGAGGATCACGTTGACTGGCTCACGACCTGGAGGATCACGTTGACTGGCTCACGACCTGGAGGATCACGTTGACTGACTCACGACCTGGAGGATCACGTTGACTGACTCACGACCTGGAGGATCACTGACTCACGACAGGTAACGCCCAGGTGCGTCATGTTTCAATAGTCCAGTGGCATTTTCCTATCTGAAAACCATTTTATTCACTTTGTCTTGATCTAGGATATATCGCTGTGTGTTTTGTGATGGCTTTCGCTATCACATGGATCATGCTGCTCAAAATTACCATAGCTATGATCCTGACCTTATGTGATTTTTTGGGGTTATGTTCCTGTGTGACCTTTTCTGATTTGAATAGTTTTTTTTCTGATCATGAAACATTTCATGTCCCCCCTTTGACATGACATTTCCTGGTTTTGTGGAACTTTTCTTCAACATTTCCTGACCTAGTATAATGTTATCTACTTTTATGTGACCTCTTCTGACATTCTATGACATTTCCTTAACTTCTGAAAATTTATTTTTTGGACCTTGTGGGGGAGGGGGGGGGCATTCATTGATAGTGTACCTTTTACAGGACTTTTGAGATCTCTTTATAATGTGACTTACTATATGTGACATTTCCTGACCTGTGGCTTTCCTTCACCTGTGACCTTAGCCTACCTTAAATGACATTTTCTGAGCAATAACCTTGTCCGACCATCAGCAACCTTGTCTGGCCTGCGACCTTTCCTTACCTGCAACCTTTCTTGACCTGTATCCTTTAGTGATTTGCAACCTTGCCCGACCTTCCAATAAGATTTCCTAGCCTGTGCCCTCATGTGATCTTACGTGTACACCGGCAGGTGGAGTGGGAGCACAACAGCACCAGACTGAGCATCGCGGGTCCTCGGGGTGGTGTCAGTATCCACACAGAGGCGGGCGGGCGGGTGGTGACTTCCAGAGTGTCGGTGGTGCGGGCGGCGCCGCCCGACGCCGGTAACTACACGTGCCGCCCCCACGCTGCCCTCCCCGCCACCACAACTGTCTTCATCGTAGACGGTCAGTGCCACCCTCACCCACTACAACACACTTATACATTTCCCTCTTTGATTCCATGGATAACGTTCTTTGTCTCCACAGACTCCTCAGTGTACCATTCACTTTTTTCCCCCCTCGTCAGTTCTGTGGTTCACCTCATCTTTCATAGACCCATCTTCCGAGAAGTCCACTCCCAGATATCTGAACATATTCACTTCCTTCATACTCCCTTCCTCCGATCTGCTATCCAATCTTTCATTATCTATATTTTTTATCCTTATCACCTTGCTCTTTCCTATGTTCAACTTTAATTTCCTAATTCATCTGACACGGTTTACGTGACAAATTAAAAGTGTAAAACTTGTGGTTCAAGTTGAGGCTTGTTTCGTAATTGCTATTAAATAAAATTAGTGCATCTGCAATGTGTTTCTTGCTGCTGTGCGCTGTTACCATACTCTTAGAATTACTGAATTTGAACATCTGCTGTGAGCTACTACTATACGTATGAGAGTTAAATAGTGGGAGCAAATGCTGTGTGTTCCCCGTCATGTTTTATTACAGAGGATGGGTTTTGTACAACACAATCAGCCTGAGTCGAGAAACTTCAGAAAACAGTCAAACATTCCACTATGGCTTCAGAAGCTATGGGAGTTTTTAAGGTCTCGTTCCATTACAACTACAGTTAATATTACTTGGGAATTACCATTTTCTCAGGGTGAGGGTAAAGTTTTGGATAAGGATGAAGTTTGGGGAGAAGCAGACTGTTAAAGTGAAGCTCAGGCGTGAAACTGAAGCTTTAGTTGAGAGTGAGGGTGAGGTCCCGAAGCACCGAGGAAAGAACGGGAGGAAGCAGGTGTCTTGTAGCAAAGCAATTATTTGCACAATGTTTCGTTCATAGGTGAGCTTTCTAAAGTCATGACTTGTAAAATCTCACCAGTAAGCTAAACATGTCTAAATGAAGTTCTGCTCTGCTACAGGTTTGTACCATTATTCCAGCAGCCATGTTTCTTCCTGCATAAAAACTTTTTTTTTTTTTTTTGTGTGTGTGTGTGTGTGTGTGTGTGTGTGTGTGTGTGTGTGTGTGTGTGTGTGTGTGTGTGTGTGTGTGTGTGTGTGTGTGTGTGTGTGCGCGCGCGCGCGCAAATATTTGAATTCATGGTGGTCAATAAGTCCAATCTCTCCCTGATCCATGAGCTTTACCATACCTCTTCTTGAATCTATGTATGGTACATGCTTCCACTAGCTCACTTTCCAGACTATTCTACATCCTGACAACTCTTTGGCTGATGAAATGCTTCCTAACATCCCTGTGACCCCTTGTTGCTGAGTCCCATCTTTGGAACATCCTGTCTGTCCATCTTGTCAATTCCTCTTAGAATTTTATACGTCGTTATCAAGTCCCGCCCTGTCCCTCCTGTCCTCCAGTGTCATCAGATCGAGTTCTCTTAACCTCTCCTCGAAGGACATGCCTCTTAGCTCAGGGAAGAGTCTCGTTGCAAATCTTTGCACTTTCTCTAGTTTCCTGATGTGCTTGGCCAGGTGAGGTTCCAAAGTGGAGCTGCATACTCCAATATGGGTCTGACGTACACGGTGTACAGGATCTGGAATGATTCCTTACTGAGATGCCGGAATGTTATTCTTAGGTTCCCTAGTAGCCATATGCTTCAGCAGTTATTTGGTTGATGTGAAGCTCAGATGTGCTCGGAATTATACACACTCCAAGATCCGTTTCCTTGATTGAGGTTTATTGTCTTTGGCCCCTTAGACTGTACCCTGTCTGAGGTCTTCTCTGCCCTTCCCCGATCTTCATGACTTTGCACTTGGGGTTAAACTCCAGGAGCCAGTTGCTGGACCAGTTCTGAAACCTGTCTATATCCCTCTGTAGTCCTGCTGTATCCTCCTCTGACTGAATTCTCCTCATTAACTTTATATCATCATGTCATTCACATATACCAGAAACAGCACCGGTCCTAGGACTGACCCCTGTGGAGCCCCGCTCGTCACAGATGCCCACTCTGACACCTCACTACCTACCATGACAGGCTGTAGTCTTGAAATTAAGACACATGTGCAACATGTCTTGTCGGTATTATATACCATTCTTGCACAGGCTGTAGTCTTCCTGACAGGTATTCTCTAATCAAATGCAGTGCCTTCCCTGTTATCCCTGCCTGGTCCTCCAGCTTCTGCACTAATCTCTTCTGTGGAACAGTATCAAACGCCTTTCACCCCTCTCACTCTTGTCTTACTGCTGTCACCCTGTCATAGAACTATAGTAGGTTTGTGACACAGGATTTCCCGTCCGCTGTCACTGATACGCTCATTCCTTTCAAGGTGCCCCACCACTCTTCTCCTGATAATCTTTTCCATGACTTTGCATACTGTACAAGTTAATGACACTGGTCTGTAGTTTAATGATTCGTGTGTCTCATTTTTTAAAAAATTGAGACTATATTTGGTGCCTTCCATACCTCAGGTAGTCGCCCTGTTTCGATAGAGGAGTCTTTCTGGAGTCCCTTCTGTCTCCTCTATGAACACTTTGAATCTCATGTTGAGCTCCTCACATACTTCAAGGTCATTTCTATGGATCTCTCCTTCCTTCCTCAGCATGATTATCTGGTCCTTGACTGTCGTTTTTCTCCTGATGTGGCTGTATAACAGCTTCGGGTCAGATTTAGCTTTCGCTATGTCATTTTCGTATTGCCATTGGGCAATACCTGTGCATATTCATTTCTGGCTCTACGACTGCTCTTCTTATTCTCCTGAGTCCTTTGCCTTCTATACTTCTATTATCTAGCACAATTGGTTTTGGCCTCTCTACACCTTTGGGTGAACCAAGGGCTCACCCTTGCCTTCTCGTTATTTCTGCTACCTTTGGGTACAAACCTTTCCTCAGCTTCCTTGCATATTGTCACATATTCCATTATCTCGTTTACTGACTTCCCTGCCAGTTCACTGTCCCACTGAACTTCCTGCAGGAAGTTCCTCATTCTTGTGTAGTCTCCCCGTTTATAGTTTGGCTTTTCCCATTCAATTCCTGTTACCCTCTCCACTTGTAACTCTACTATGTAATCAAAGCTCAGAACCACGTGATCACTAGCTCCAAGGGGCCTCTCATATGTGATGTCCTCAGTGTCTGAACTGCTCAGGATGAACATCCTCCCCTCTCTCTCTGGTAGTGTCCCTGACATGTTGATGCATGAGGTTTTCCAGTACCACATCCATCATCTTGGCTCTATTTTTCGGGACCCCCATGTGGCTCCAGGTTTTCCCAATAGATCTCCCTGTGGTTGAAATCGCCCATAACCAGTAACTTTGCTCTGCTGGAGTGAGCAAAGTTACTAATTATGGCCACCTTAGCCAGTGTGTCCCCCATTTCTCTGTTGTTCTCTTCGTATTCCTCTCTTGGCCTCCTGCAGTTCTGTGGTGGGTTATACAACATTGCAATGACTGACTACCCCAGGCTGAATTGTACCTACTATGTAATCCCTTTCTCCAATTTCGTCCACGCCTTCCATTTCCTGAAATCCCCATCAGTTTTTTATGAGGAGTGCAACCCATCCCCCCGTTTCTTCTATCGTTCCTCAGGATCTGATATCCAGGTGGGAAGACTGCGTCTGCTATTGTCTCAGTGGGTTTCGTTTCTGTGACTGCAATGATGTCTGGGGACTGCATTGATTCTTTCATGGCACTCATATTTATTCGTTATTCCATCCGCATTCATATACCAAAACTTCAGCTTTTCTATCACTGTGGTCCTGGGAGAATATTGGGGTTGGGGGAGCAGGAGCCCTGGAGGAGGGCCTATGGGGGGTTGTAGTGTGTTAGGGGTGAGGTTTTTGACATGGGTGGGGACAGAGGAAACAGTGTGTGGGTTTTGGTTTAGGTTGTTCAGTTGCATTGGGGCTGTTGTGGTTGGAGTCCTTCTGCAGGTGTTTCTGGAGTGTGTGTTTGCCCTTCCACCTGGGTCTGGGTCCTGCTCATCTTCATCATTGCCTCTCATTCCTCCTCTCGTCTTTGTACCCTTTCTTTCAGTATCGTCCTTTCTTGTGTTCTGTCGAGATCGAGGTACTCTCTCCAGTACTCCGGAGAGAGTGAGTGAGTGTGTGTGTACTCACCTATTTGTACTCACCTATTTGTGGTTGCAGGGGTCGAGTCACAGCTCCTGGCCCCGCCTCTTCGCTGATTGCTACTAGGTCCTCTCTCTCCCTGCCCCATGAGCTCTGTCATACCTCGCCTTAAAACTATGTATGGTTCCCGCCTCCACTAAGTCACTTTCTAGGCTATTCCACGGCATGACTACTATATGACTAAAGAAATACTTCCTAACATCCCTTTGATTCATCTGAGTCTTCAACTTCCAAATGTGACCTCTTGTGTGTGTGTGTGTGTGTGTGTGTGTGTGTGTGTGTGTGTGTGTGTCTGTGTGTGTGTGTGTGTGTGTGTGTGTGTGTGTGTGTGTGTGTGTGTGTGTGTGTGTGTGTGTGTGGCGAGCGAGTGTGTGTGTGTGTGGCGAGCGAGTGTGCGTGCGCATGCCACAGTCACCATGTTTATTATAGAGGGAGTTGGGAAGGGCTTGCATGTTGACTTAAGTACACTAATGAACTTTTGAAAAACTGGCAGGGAAAGAATACGAGAATACACCTTATTCCGATTATATTATTCTTTCAACTCGACCACGGTTAGAGTACACTTTATTGTGATAGTAGTAGTTTGAATATATTGGATGAACAAGTTAACGGTAAATGCTAAATACAAAATTACAGTGTTTTATGAAAGAGGAAGAACTGAGAGAGAAGATAAGTGTCATATTATTGGTATGAAATATCGACAAATTGATGAATAAGACACAGATGCGACACTTGGGTATTTTTATTGCCGAAACATGTCGCCTGTCGGCTTTGCAGTTAAATATATATTACGAACCCAGGTAACAGAATGGCTTGTAACCTGGTCGTAATCATATTTTGGAGCAAAATAAACTCATCGGCTCTGGTGGCCTGGTGGCTAACGCTCTCGCTTCGCACGGCGAAGGCCTGGGTTTGATTCCCAGCCAGAGTAGAAACATTGGGCGTGTTTCTTTCCACCTGTTGTCTATGTTCCCCATCAATAAAATGGGTACCTGGGTGTTAGTCGACTGGTGTGGGTCGCATCCTGGGACACTGACCTAATTTGCCCGACATGCGGAGCATAACAAGGGGCTTTCTGTATAGTAGTATGTCATTGTTGTCAGCTAGGCCTGTATACCTTGTATATGTACTTGTAGTAAATAAAGATATTATTATTATCAGTAACATTTAACTTGTATTTCCGTCACCAGATATATGTATAATTTACACTATGTACAGGAGTTGAGTATAAGTGTATCACACGGTGACAAAGAATGGCAAACAAAAGACAGAAAAAGCACTGTAATCAACCAGCTGCTAGGCGAGTCTGACAAATCCTGACCACGAGTGATGCCACATCGCCTCAGCACTTGGCGGGATAATGAACCAAGGTACTGATTTAACGATGAGTACCCTAAAAATCGTTAAACCCTTAGCACCCGGTTTGCTGGTTGGGAGGCAGCCTGTGTGTACATATGCCAAATAAATGTAACATACTCTGCATGCCACTCCCCCACCCCAAAAGGCCTCTAATAGCCAGTACTAGGCTTTCACCTCCATGGGTAGCATGTCGCCATGGCAATGAGCAGGAGATACCTCATTTTAATGTGCCATACTTGCTTCAGCCCCTCAGCTTTGCACAAGTAATGTCACGAAGCTGCACAGCAGTGAGAGTTTGCTGATATTCTATACCAGTGCTATTCTTCCATTATGTTATTACCCTGTAATAACACAACATCTTTCACAGGAAATATATCCAGTATATTTACTCTGCACGTATATTCTATGTAAAGGGACAGAAAATACTGCTGCTCCAAATGCTTCTAAAAGAATTGAGTGCAATGACGTTTAGTTCAGAGAGGGGATTTACTCCCTCTCTTATAAGGGAATAATAAGCCCCGGTATCCCTAATCTTTAGTTTTCTTTGAATTCTCCTGTAGGAAGATATGGCAAGTACTGTAGTATGGGGACATATCACGCTCTACTTTCTGGTTCATCTCAAAAGGGAGGATATTTATTTAACCTATGGGTTCAGGCTTAACTGGGCAGTTTGATTTAGCATGGCCAAATTTATGGCAGCAAAAACATGTTACCTCAGGTTTTACTTTGGCTCCCTGCTGATTTTGAGGCTGGTGCCACTTTGTGTAGTGGCGTTGTGGTTCATTATGTAATATTTAACATGTATTTCCTTCATCAGATTACATACATATATATATATATATATATATATATATATATATATATATATATATATATATATATATATATATATATATATATATATATATATATATATATATATATATATATATATATATATATATATATAAAATTATGTACACTATGTACAGGAGTTGAATATAAGTGTACCACATGGTGACAAAGAATGACAAACAGAAGCCAGAGAGAGAAAGCTCTGTAATCAACCAGCTGCTAGGCGAGTTTGACAAATGCTGACCGCGAGTGATACCACGGCGCCTCAGCACTTGGCAGGCTCACCTGTGATTAGACAATGAACCAACGTACTGATTTCACGATGGGTACTCTAAAAATCGTTAAACCTTTAGCACCTGGTTTGCTGGATGGAGGCAGCCTATACGAAAGTGTGTACATACGCCGAATAAATGTTACATACTCTTTGCATGCCACAATATATGAGATGACATTTAATACTGGAGACACTAGAATAAGTCGAAAGGTAATTTTAAAGTGCTCAGTGACTGAGGTAATTTTAAGGAATTCATGGATTGAATACTTTAAAATTACCTCGCCACTTCTTCCAATGTCTTCCACTTTTGTATGTGACTGAAGGAGCCTGCTGTGAACGGGAAAACTTTAGGCAATAAAGATGCCCATGTGCAAAAATCAATTACAATCAGAGAAGTAGGGAAGCTTTCACCTTGTCAGCCGGCAAATAATGAAATATTCAAGATGAATGAATTACCACTTATTTGACACCCATCAGAAACAGTAGAAGTCTCGAAGAATGTACTCTAGAGAAAACATGGTAGTGCTGTGCAGTCTGCTACAAGCAGCAGTTCAACTCATAATGATGATACTACAGTCTGCAAGGAGATCCAGTTACACTGATTTGTGAGGGGCATATGGGTCTGCATTTCTAGCATAAAAGGAAGGGTTCAAGTTGTAATGGGGTTTCCTAGGACTGTATAAAACGAGCAAATGGAAGAGAGACTGACATTACATGTCTTGAAAAAGTATAAAAAGTCGAAAATCTGTGCTTACAAAGGAAGTGATTGTAGGTTGACGAGGAAAGTGTGTTGGAGTGGAATAAGAGGAAAAGAGTAAAGTGGGGTAAGAGGGAGAGTGTACTTGAGTGGAATACGAGAGAGAGAGAGGAAGAATGATAGCAAGGCAGACACTCAGATGGAGAGTGTGAGTAGTGTGTTGAACTGCGTCAGGTGTTGGTGTGTGTGTGTGTGTGTGTGTGTGTGTGTGTGTGTGTGTGTGTGTGTGTGTGTCCACCTAATTGTGGCTGCATAGGTCGATTCATAGCTCCTGGCCAGTCTCTTCACTGGTCGATACTAGGTCACTCCCTCCCTGCTCTGTGAGCTTTATCATACCTCTTCTTAAAGCTATGTATGGATACTGCCACCACAACCTCCCTTTCCAGACTATTCCACTTCCTGAAAACTCTGAGTGAAGAAATATTTCTTAACATCCCCGTGACTCATGTATGTCTTCAATTACCAATTGTGACCCCTTTCTGGTGAAACATCCTCTCTGAAACATCCTCTCCCTGACCATCTTGTCGATTCCTCTCAATATTTTATGTTATCATATCTCCCCTGTCCTTTCTGTCTTGTGTCGTCAGGTCGATTTCTCTTAACTTCTAGTCGTAGAACATGCCCCGTAACTCAGGCACTAGTCTCGTTGCAAACTTCTGCATTTTCTCTAATTTCTTGACTTGGCCATGTGTGGGTTCTAAACTGGTGCTGCATAGGGCACTCCAATATGGGCCTGATTAACACGGTGTACATAGTCCTGAACGACTCCTTACTGAGATGTCAGAATGCTATTCTTAGTTTTGCTGCAGCAGTTATTTGGTTGATGTGCACCTCAGAAGATGTGTTCGGTGTTATACTCACCCCAAGATCCTTTTCCTTGAATGAGGTTTGTAGTCTCTGGCCCACTACACTGTATCCTGTCTGCGGTCTTCTTTACCCTTCCCCGATCATCACGATTTGCACTTGGTGGGGTTGAACTCCAGGAGCCATCTGCTGGGCCAGGCATGTAGCCTGTCCAGATCCCTTTGTAGTCCGATTGAGTTCTCATTTACTTGACATCGTCTGCAAACAGAGAGACTTCTGAGTCTATTCCTTCCACCATGTCATTCACATATACCAGAAACAGCACCCGTCCTACGACTGACCCCTGTAGAACCCCGTTCGTCACAGGCACTCACTCTGACACCTTGTCGCTATACCTGCTATACCTGAACTAATCTCTTGTGTGGAACTGTGTCAAAAGCCTTCTTACAGCCCAAATAAATGCAGTCTATCCACCTCTCTATCTCTCTGTCTTAATACTGTCACCTTGTCACCTGAATCTGTACTGGTTGTCGGTGATAAGCTCATTCCTTTCTAGGTGCTCTACCACTCTTCTCCTGATAATCTTCTCCCTGACTTTGCATACTATGCATGTCAGTGACACTAGTCTGTAGTCTAGTGCCGAGTCTCTTTCTTCTTTTTTAAAAATTAGGACTTCGTTTGCTGGTTTTTATACCTTAGGAAGCTGCCCTGTTTTGATAGATGTGTAGAAGATTGTTGTTAGTGGTACATACAGTGCCTCTGCTCCTTCTCTCAGGAACCAAGGAGAGACGTTATCCTGTCCCATCGCCTTTGAGGTTTCTAGTTCACTTAGCCTCCTCACCTCTTCCTCGGTTGTATATATTGTGTCTAGCACTTGGTAGTGTACCCCACCCCTCCGAGATTCACGAGTCTTTTTCTCCACTGCATACTTCTTTAAATCTCATGTTGAGCTCCTCACATACTTCTCTGTCATTTCTTGTGATCTCGCCTGCTTTCCTCAGCCTGATTACCTGGTCCTTGACTGTAATTTTCCTTCTGATGTGACTGTACAACAGCTTTGAATCGGACTTGGCTTTCGCTGCTATGTCATTTTTGTATTGTCGTTGGGCCTCCCTCCTTACCTGTGCATATTCGTTTCTGGCTCTTTGACTATTCTCCTTATTCTTCCGGGTCCTTTGCCTCCTATACTTCTTCCATTCTCTAGCACATTTAGTTTTGGCTTCTCTACACCTCTGGGTGAACCAAGAGCTCATTTTGGCCCTCTCAATATTTCTGTTGTCTTTGGGTTCAAACTTATCCTCTGCTGCTTGCATTTTGTTGTCACACATTCCATTTCATTGACTGATTTCCCTGCCAGTTCTCTGTCCCTCTGAACCTCATGCAGGAAGTTCCTCAAGCCTGTGTAGTCCCTCTCTCTTGTAGTTTGGCTTTCTCTGCTTTGCCCATCTTGCTTCCCTCTCCACTAGTAAGTACTATGTATTCGAAGCTCAGAACCACATGATCACTAGCTCTAAGGGGCCTTTCATATGTGATGATCTCATTATCTGCATTAAAGTGAATACTAGGTCCAGTCTTTTCGTTTGTCTTCTCCTCTCTCTTTCTGATAGGGTCCCACCTGCTGATGCATGAGGCTTTCCCGTATCACCTCCAGCATCTTTGCCTACCACGTTTCTGGGCCCGCATGTGGCTCCAAGGTTTTCCCAGTCGATTTCTTCATGACTGAAGTCACTGGCTGAAGTGGCCAAAAGGGGCCCATATGGGCCCTTCTGGCCACTTCAACTAGTGTGTCAACCATTGCTTTCTTCCTCTCATCATATTCTTGTCTTTGCTTCCTGCTATTTTGTGATGGGTTATACATCACTGCAATTACCACCTTGGGACCTCCAGTCTGAAGTGTTCCTATTATGTAGTCCCTTGCTTCTCCTCTGTCTCGTCTCTCCAGCTCCTCAAAATCCCAGTGGTTTTTGATGAGCAGTGCCACTCCTCCACCCCCTCTGTTCCCTCTGTCTTTCCTCAGGATCTGATATCCAGTTGGAAAGATGACATCTGTTACCATTCCTTTGATCTCCCCTCCTTCCTTCCTCAGCCTGATTACCTGGTCCTTGACAATGTCGTTTTCCTCCTGATGTGGCTGCACAACAGCTTCGGTTCAGATTTGGCTTTTGCGGCTATGTCAATTTCGTATTGTCGTTGGGCCTCCCTGATCATCTTCGTTTCTGGCTCTACGACTGCTCTCCTTATTCTCCTGGGTTCTTTGCCTTTTATACTTCTTCCATTTTTTAGCACACTTGGTTTTGGCCTCTACACCTTTGAGTAAACCAAGGGCTCATCCTGGCCTTCTCATTATTTCAGTTACCCTTGCGTACAAACCTCTCCTCAGCTTCCTTGCATATTGTTGCCACATATTCCATCATCTCATTTGCTGACTTCCTTGCCAGTGCTCTGTCCCAATGAACCTCGTGCAGGAAATTCTGTGTGTGTGTGTGTGTGTGTGTGTGTGTGTGTGTGTGTGTGTGTGTGTGTGTGTGTGTGTGTGTGTGTGTACTCACCTATTTGTACTCACCTATTTGTGGTTGCAGGGGTCGATTCACAGCTCCTGGCCACGCCTCTTCGCTGATTGCTACTAGGTCCTCTCTCTCCCTGCCCCATGAGCTCTATCATACCTCGCCTTAAAACTATGTATGGTTCCCGCCTCCACTACGTCAGTTTCTAGGTTATTCCACGGCCTGACTACTCTATGACTGAAGAAATACT
Source organism: Cherax quadricarinatus (assembly GCF_038502225.1). NCBI lineage: Eukaryota > Metazoa > Arthropoda > Malacostraca > Decapoda > Parastacidae > Cherax > Cherax quadricarinatus. The sequence goes on from NC_091298.1 coordinate 26,657,671, forward strand.
TCCTAACATCCCTTCGATTCATCTGAGTCTTCAACTTCCAATTGTGACCTCTTGTGTCTGTGTCCCTTCTCTGGAACATCCCGTCTTTGTCCACCTTGTCTATTCCGCGCAGTATTTTATATGTCGTTATCATGTCTCCCCTGACCCTCCTGTCCTCTAGTGTCGTCAAGCCGATTTCCCTCAGCCTATCTTCGAAGGACAATCCCCGTAGCTCTGGGACTAGTCTTGTTGCAAACCTTTGCACTTTCTCTAATTTCTTGACGTGCTTGACTAGGTGTGGATTCCAAACTGGTGCTGCATACTCCAGTATGGACCTAACGTAAATGGTATACAGAGTCTTAAATGAATCCTTACTGAGGTATCGGAACGCTATCCGTAGGTTTGCCAGGCGCCCGTATGCTGCAGCAGTTATCTGATTGATGTGCGCCTCAGGAGATATGCTCGGTATTATACTCACCCCAAGATCTTTTTCCTTGAGTGAGGTTTGCAGTCTTTGGCCATCTAAACTATGTTGTGTCTGCGGTCTTCTTTGCCCTTCCCCAATCTTCATGACTTTGCATTTGGCAGGGTTAAACTCAAGGAGCCAGTTGCTGGACCAGGCTTGTAGCCTGTCCAGGTCTCTTGTGTGTGTGTGTACTCACCTAGTTGAGGTTGCGGGGGTCGAGTCCGAGCTCCTGGCCCCGCCTCTTCACTGATCGCTACTAGGTCACTCTCCCTGAGCCGTGAGCTTTATCATACCTCTGCTTAAAGCTATGTATGGATCCTGCCTCCACTACATCGCTTCCCAAACTATTCCACTTACTGACTACTCTGTGGCTGAAGAAATACTTCCTAACATCCCTGTGTGTGTGTGTGTGTGTGTGTGTGTGTGTGTGTGTGTGTGTGTGTGTGTGTGAAATTAGCTCTGAGGCAACTGCACCATCGATTGTCCTCGCAACTTGAAGGAAGCCTAGTTCACTAGGTTCAAGTTGTTTGTAGGATTGTATGGTCCAGTAGTTTAGAGCGTCGTGAATTTTCACTCGATCCGCTCCAGCGAGCCGCATTGTTATACATCATTAAATGTTATGCATCATTAAATTCTTCATTATTAATAAAATTTGGAAAGTATTTAATGATACATTAGACAAGTAAAAAATCTTAATGCTTGGGTAGAATATCAGTTGTGTTTCATATTGCTGGGTGTTGTGACGTGTCTGTGTAGTCTTGCCCTTATATGCCTTCTTGTTGACGTTTTATTTTTATAGTTCCTTGATAATGTGAGAAGTCAGGAAAGCGCTTGGAATTTCACTTTTTTTTCACAGTGGTTTTTCTGCATATATAATACGTAAATAAGCACACATGTAAATATGCCTCTCGCACTGTCTCCAGTATTTTGTGAGGACTTATGCAATGTTGCAATATACAGGACAAGTGGAAACACTTAAGAGGTGTGAAGCCCGTGTTAGCGTGGTTGGCACCGCTCACTCACACTCACCCATCATTATTTCCTAGAGCACGGACGGGGATGTGACTGGGGTACGGTACTGTCAGACACTAAATAAGAACAACAAACTCCAGAACGTTCTAAGGTCTGAGAGCAGCATTTCTTCTTACCAAACATTTATTAACCGCTGGATCTAATAGTTGTTCTAATGTAAATGCAGAAATGTGTATTCATTCTTATACGCAAACAAAAAAACACATACCGAAAAACACACACATGTACACACACGTGCAAGCGAACGAGTGCGCACGCACACGCACACACATGCACGCGCACATATGCACGCGCACATATGCACGCGCGCACGCACGCACGCACGCACGCACACACGCACACGCAGTATAGTCAGACAGCGTATAGTCTTGGTGGCCAAAAACTGCAAACCTCACTCAAAGAAAAAGATCTTGGGGTGAGTATAATACCGAGCACATCTCTTGAGGCGCACATCAGTCAGATAACTGTTGTAGTATATAGGCGCATGGCAAACCTAAGGATAGCGTCCCGATACCTTAGTAAGGAATCGTTCAAGGCTCTGTACACCATTTACGCCAGGCCCATACTGGAGTATGCAGCACCATTTTGGTATCCACACCTGGTCAAGCACGTCAAGAAATTAGAGAAAATGCAAAGGTTTGCAACACGACTAGTCCCAGAGTTAAAGGGAATGTCCTACGAAGAAAGATTAAGGGAAATTAGCCTGACGACACTGGGGGACAGGAGGATCAGGGGAGACATGATAACGACAAATAAAATACTGCGCGGAATAGACAAGGTGGACAAAGACGGGATGTTCCAGAGATGAGACACAGAAACTAGGGGTCACAATTGAAAGTTGAAGATTCGTAAGAGTCAAATGGATGTTAGGAAGTATTTCTTCAGTTAGAGTTGTCAGGCAGTGGAATAGCCTAGAAAGTGACGTAGTGGAGGCGGGATTTGATAACGCTCATGGAGCAGGGAGAGAAAGAACCTAGTAGCAATTAGTGAAGAGGTGGGGTCAGGAGCTATGAATCGACCCTTGCAACCACAATTAGGCAAGTACAAATAGGTGCGTGTACACGCACGCGCACACACACACAAGGGTAAACAATTATGTATAGCCTTCAGTAATCCTCTGCTGGACGAGGCCGCGCCAGTGCTGTAGTCAACAGTCCATGAACGCTACGACGGATTAATCCGGACTGCCGAATTGCTAACTTGGTTGGCGACCTCTGATTTCCTTGGGAGGGTGATCACCCATCCAAACACTAGCCAAACTAAGTGGCACTGGCATGGACCGTTGTGTTCGAGTTTGTTGGCACACAACACCCACGACGCTGACTGACTCACCTCTGGTACACAAACTAGAATACTTCCCCAATATTAAGGTTCCATTGTTGCTTTATCAAGTATCATATCAAATTATGATCTACAATACCGATAAATTGATGAATAAGACATGTGCAATGCTTAGGTATCTTTAATGCTGACACGAATATCCTGCACGGTTGGCTTCAGTCGAACACAGGCGCAAGTGGCCCGGTGGCCTGGTGGCTAAAGCTCTAGCTTCACACACGGAGGGTCCGGGTTCGATCCCGGCGGGTGGAAACATTTCGACACGTTTCCTTACACCTGTTGTCCTGTTCACCTAGCAGCAAATAGGTACCTGGGTGTTAGTCGACTGGTGTGGGTCGCATCCTGGGGGACAAGATTAAGGACCCCTTAGACAGTCCTCGATGACGCACTGACTTTCTTGGGTTATCCTGGGTGGCTAACCCTCCGGGGTTAAAAATCAGAACGAAATCTTATCTTATCTTAAGTAACACTAGAGACTAATAGTTGTAATAATTTTTTTCAAGATCAGTCCGTCGGTAGCGTTTACCATCAATTTTATAATTGACACATTAGCACCATTGTATCTTGATGCGGGGGAATTCTTCTGCAACTCCTTCGCTAAACAATTGTTTAGTATAACCTGCTTCCGGCACACACCCACTGCTTCACCTACGTAACACTCGCCCACCTTTTGTTTTTGAGCAACCGCTCACAGGATAAGTTGGGCGTGCACGAACATTAGTCGGAGAGGAGGACAAAAAGTATTTGAGTAATTTCGTGTACATATTCATGAATGTATGACGACACGTTCATATATGCTGTGTGTATGTGATTCAAAAATAAATCACAGCAGTTAATCAAAGAACACTAGAGGAAGCTAGCCTCAGTTCCCAGTGAACACAACTAGGTGAGTGTATACTCATTCAAAGGGGCAAGGTTACTAATTCTGAGATTGTCAGGTACTGTCAAGGTGGATGAAGTCAAACCGATTGAAAGAGATAGGACGAGAGACCACAAATGGAAATGAAGCATCCGAATAAGAGTTATAAAGGAAGGAAATTCTTGAGCGTTAGGGCAGCAAATGGAAAAAAAGAGATTAGAGGTAATATGGCAGGAAGGTTAGATGAAGTGATATACAAATAATCCGCACACTGAAGAAAGTTAAAGATCGAAATGTCTTTGGTGGAGCAAAGGAACTGTGTATTGTTCCAGTTACTGTATTGTGCCGTTTTATCCTTCTAACATGGAATACACGTTTTAGACTGTCAAATCACACAAGAGATTTGTAAACAAGTTAGTGTATCTGGTATTATGGTGACTTCTGCTATGGATTATAGAGTACCTAGCAAATGCAAGTAAACACGAGCAGGATATACAAGGACGCAGAAATATAACAATCAATGTTTCTATGAGGATCAGTACATAGACCAGTCCTGTTCTTAACTTGGCCATAGACCTATCTAGAGAGACTCGCATCAATTTTTACATATATTAAACTAATGATACATACGTAATTAGAAGACTTAATAGCAGCTACAAAGGTGCATAATAAAATTACAGAAAATGTCTAAGAAGTAGCTATTTGATTTGGAAGGAAGGAGAACAGAGACCTGTCGCACAATATAACAAAGAATTTCTAGTACAAATGTAATACGAAAAATCACTGGATAAATATCACAGCAGATAAATCAACAGAGGTACACATAAACGGGATAACTTAGCAGGATATGCATGGTCAGTTTATGTACAGTCATCAGAAATATCAACAAAGAAACCTTTCAGTTTTTTTGTAAACCACATATGTAAGATTAATATTAGCACATGTAACAGACCTATAGACAACACCTAAAACAAAAGAAAACTTGAGAAGATTCAAAAGTTTACCAACAGGATAGTTTCTACCTGAATGGACAGAGATGGAACTGACTTATAGTTGCATCTGCCATCGTTATACGACACAAAAATTAAGATGCGAGAACACACAGGAAAACTTAACACTCAACGAGATGAAACTTTTAACATGAGGGTAGTATTTGCGTGCGTGCGTGTGTGTGTGTGTGTGTGTGTGTGTGTGTGTGTGTGTGTTGTGTGTGTGTGTTGTGTGTGTGTGTGTGTTGTGTGTGTGTGTGTTTGATAAAGCTCCATGAGTTTTATCAAACCTCGTCTTAAAACTATGTATGGTTCCTGCCTCCACTACGTCACTTGCCAGACTATTCCACTTCCTGACAACTCTGTGACTAAAGAGATATCTCCTAACATCCCTTTCGCTCTTCCGAATCTTCAACTTCCAATTATAACCCCTTGTTTCTGTGTCCCATCTCTGGAACACGCTGTCTCTGTCCAGTTTGTCAATTCCTAGCAGTATTTTGTATGTCGTTATCATGTCTCCCTTAACCCTCATGTTCTTCGTAGGGCATTCCCCTTAGCTCTGAGATTAGTCTTGTTGCAAACTTTTGCACTTTCTCTAATTTCTTGACGTGCTTGACCAGTATGGGCCTGACGTACACGGTGCACAGAGTCTTGAAAGATTCCTTACTAAGGTATCGGAACGCTCTTCTCAGGTTTGCCAGGCGCCCATATGCTACAGCAGTTATCTGGTTGATTTGCGCCTCGCATGTGCTCGGTATGATGCTCACCCCCAAGATCCTTTTATTTGAGTGAGGTTTGCAGTCTTTGGCCACCTAGCCTATACTCTATCTGCGGTCTTCTTTTCCCTTCCCCGATCTTCATGACTTTGCATTTGGCGGGGTTAAATTCCAGGAGCCAGTTGCTGGACCAAGCCTGCAGCCTGTCCAGGTCTCTTTGTAGTCCTGCCTGATCCTCGTCCGATTTAATTCTCTTCATTAACTTCACATCATCTGCAAACAGGGACGCTTCTGAGTCTATCCCTTCCGTCATGTGATTTACATATACCAAAAATAGCACTGGTCCTAGGAATGACTTATGAAACCCCGCTCTTCACAGGCGTCCAATCTGACACCTCGTCGTGTACCATGACTCGTTGTTGCCTCCCCGTCAGGTATTCTCTGATCCGTTGCAGTACCCTTCCTGTTATGCATGATCCTCTAGCTTTTACACTAATCTCTCGAGAGGAACTGGGTCAAAGGCCTTCTTGCAGTCCAAGAAAATGCAAGCTACCCACCCCTCTCACTCGTGTCTTACTTCCGTTACCTTATCATAAATCTTCAGTAGGTTTGTGACACAGGATTTTCCTTCCCTGAATCTGTGCTGGTGGTTGTGTGTGTGTGTGTGTGTGTGTGTGTGTGTGTGTGTGTGTGTGTGTGTGTGTGTGTGTGTGTGTGTGTGTGTGTGTGTGTGTGTGTGTAGGGACATGTCGTGCACGAGTCAACTGTAGTGCTCTACGAATATAAGTGTTTCTGAGGGCTACCCAAGGGTACTGCAGGGGTTATTAATTCAAATTCAAAGTTTATTCTCTATAAGGATTACAATGCTGAGTTTACAGAAATTTGGTTATTGTGTGGTTTACATGTAGTAAAATAGTGATTACAGAGTGTACCACTAGAACGCTTAGCATGGCTAGGCATTTCGGGCAGACTTAGTTTTATTCTTAATTGTAAAATATTACAAATTATGAGGTAAGTTGGTATTATGGCTAAGTGACTAAATACTAGTTTGTGAGTTTAGCAATGTAAATGCTTTTGTTTTGGCACAGTACATAGTTTCAGTATTGGAGTATCACAGGATTCACTTGTTTGCACAGAACTGCTTAATGCCTCAAATGACGTAGTGGAAGTTTTAGCAGTAAAGGTCGAGAACCAAAACCTAGTCATTGTGGTAGTCTACAAGCCTCCGGATGCAACATCCCAGCAATTCCAGGAACAGCTGTTAAAAATTGACCACTGTCTGGAAAATCTTCCAGCTCCTGCACCCAACATCTTGCTCCTGGGGGATTTCAACTTAAGGCACCTAAAATGGAGGAATATAGCAAATAATATTGTTGCAGTAATAACACCAGGAGGCAGCTCTGATGAAAACTCACACTCACACGAGCTTTTAAATCTCTGCACAAAATTCAATTTAAATCAGCAAATAATAGAGCCTACTAGACTGGAGAATACACTAGACCTCATATTCACTAACAATGATGATCTGATAAGAAATGTCACCATATCAAAAACAATATACTCAGATCACAACATAATTGAGGTTCAGACATGTATGCGAGGAGCCCCAGACCGACAAAATGAGACTAGTCACGAGGGAGCATTCACCAAATTCAACTTCAATAACAAAAACATAAAGTGGGACCAAGTAAACCAAGTCCTAACCGATATAAGCTGGGAAGATATACTAAGCAACACAGACCCCAACTTATGCCTAGAACAGATTAACTCGGTGGCACTCGATGTATGCACAAGGCTTATTCCTCTAAGAAAAAGGAGGAGTAGATGTAAAATAGAAAGAGACAGGCGCTCCCTTTACAGGCGACGGAAAAGAATAACAGAGCGGCTAAAAACGGTCAACATATCTGAAATGCGCAGGGAGACACTGGTCAGAGAAATAGCAAGCATCGAACTTAAGCTAAAAGAATCCTTTAGGAGTCAGGAATCGCGGGAAGAACTAAAAGCTATAAATGAAATCGAAAGAAACCCAAAGTATTTCTTCTCCTATGCCAAATCAAAATCGAGAACAACGCCCAGTATTGGGCCCCTACTTAAACAAGATGGGTCCTACACAGATGACAGCAAGGAAATGAGTGAGCTACTCAAGTCCCAATATGACTCAGTTTTTAGCAAGCCGCTAACCAGACTGAGAGTCGAAGATCAAAATGAATTTTTTATGAGAGAGCCACAAAATTTGATTAACACAAGCCTATCCGATGTTATCCTGACGCCAAATGACTTCGAACAGGCGATAAATGACATGCCCATGCACTCTGCCCCAGGGCCAGACTCATGGAACTCTGTGTTCATCAAGAACTGCAAGAAGCCCCTATCACGAGCCTTTTCCATCCTATGGAGAGGGAGCATGGACACGGGGGTCGTCCCTCAGTTACTAAAAACAACAGACATAGCCCCACTCCACAAAGGGGGCAGTAAAGCAACAGCAAAGAACTACAGACCAATAGCACTAACATCCCATATCATAAAAATCTTTGAAAGGGTCCTAAGAAGCAAGATCACCACCCATCTAGAAACCCATCAGTTACACAACCCAGGGCAACATGGGTTTAGAACAGGTCGCTCCTGTCTGTCTCAGCTACTGGATCACTACGACAAGGTCCTAAATGCACTAGAAGACAAAAAGAATGCAGATGTAATATATACAGACTTTGCAAAAGCCTTCGACAAGTGTGACCATGGCGTAATAGCGCACAAAATGCGCGCTAAAGGAATAACAGGAAAAGTCGGTCGATGGATCTATAATTTCCTCACTAACAGAACACAGAGAGTAGTCGTCAACAGAGTAAAGTCCGAGGCAGCTACGGTGAAAAGCTCTGTTCCACAAGGCACAGTACTAGCTCCCATCTTGTTCCTCATCCTCATATCCGACATAGACAAGGATGTCAGCCACAGCACCGTGTCTTCCTTTGCAGATGACACCCGAATCTGCATGACAGTGTCTTCCATTGCAGACACTGCAAGGCTCCAGGCGGACATCAACCAAATCTTTCAGTGGGCTGCAGAAAACAATATGAAGTTCAACGATGAGAAATTTCAATTACTCAGATATGGTAAACATGAGGAAATTAAATCTTCATCAGAGTACAAAACAAATTCTGGCCACGAAATAGAGCGAAACACCAACGTCAAAGACCTGGGAGTGATTATGTCGGAGGATCTCACCTTCAAGGACCATAACATTGTATCAATCGCATCTGCTAGAAAAATGACAGGATGGATAATGAGAACCTTCAAAACTAGGGAGGCCAAGCCCATGATGACACTCTTCAGGTCACTTGTTCTATCTAGGCTGGAATATTGCTGCACTCTAACAGCACCTTTCAAGGCAGGTGAAATTGCCGACCTAGAAAATGTACAGAGAACTTTCACGGCGCGCATAACGGAGATAAAACACCTCAATTACTGGGAGCGCTTGAGGTTTCTAAACCTGTATTCCCTGGAACGCAGGAGGGAGAGATACATGATTATATACACCTGGAAAATCCTAGAGGGACTAGTACCGAACTTGCACACGAAAATCACTCACTACGAAAGCAAAAGACTTGGCAGACGATGCACCATCCCCCCAATGAAAAGCAGGGGTGTCACTAGCACGTTAAGAGACCATACAATAAGTGTCAGGGGCCCGAGACTGTTCAACTGCCTCCCAGCACACATAAGGGGGATTACCAACAGACCCCTGGCAGTCTTCAAGCTGGCACTGGACAAGCACCTAAAGTCAGTTCCTGATCAGCCAGGCTGTGGCTCGTACGTTGGTTTGCGTGCAGCCAGCAGCAACAGCCTGGTTGATCAGGCGCTGATCCACCAAGAGGCCTGGTCACAGACCGGGCCGCGGGGGCGTTGACCCCCGAAACTCTCTCCAGGTAAACTCCAGGTATGGTCAAATGAGTCAGTGAGTGTAAGTGTGAACCACCAGGTGGTATTCGTGTAGTTAGTTGACAGGGTGTATCAGGGAGATAAGATGTTTTATAATGGTAGTTTTGAAGGTGATGAATGTGTCTGCAGTTCTAGAGTTCTCAGGTAGGGTATTCCAGATTTTAGGGCCTTTGACATACATTGAATTTTTGTAAAGGTTTAGTCGGACACGGGGAATGTCGTAGAGATGTTTGTGTCTGGTGTTATGCCTGTGGGTTCTGTCACAACTATCAAGAAAGCGTTTTAGGTCAAGGTTGATATTAGAGTTTAAGGCCCTGTAGATGTAGATTGCACAGTAGTAAGTGTGCATGTACTGAACAGGGAGTAAGTTTAGGTCTATGAAGAGTGGGGGGGGGGTGTTGCCAGGGATGGGATTTAGTGATTATTCTTACTGCAGCTTTTTGTTGGGTTATTATTGGCTTTAGGTGTGTTGCTGCAGTTGATCCCCAAGCACAAATAGCATAGGTGAGGTATGGATAAATAAGTGAGTGGTATAGTGTGAGAAGGGCATTTTGCGGCACGTAGTATCGTATCTTGGAGAGGATCCCAACCGTTTTGGATACTTTTTTGGTTATATGCTGGATATGGGTGCTGAAATTCAGGTTGTTGTCAAGGTATAAGCCTAGGAATTTGCCCCCATTATTTCTGGTAATTAGAGTGTTGTCAATCTTAATGTTAATTTGTGCATCTCCTGCTCTGCTACCAAACATAATATAGTAGGTTTTGTCAGTGTTAAGCGTAAGTTTATTGGCTGTCATCCAAGTCGATATTTTGATCAGCTCCTCATTCACAGTGGTGTTGAGGGTGGCAAGATTAGGGTGAGAGATGACATAAGTCGTGTCGTCAGCAAAGAGAATGGGTTTCAGGTGTTGGGATACGTTTGGAAGGTCATTGACGTATGTGAGGAAGAGCAGGGGACCAAGGACACTTCCCTACGGAACTCCAGTATCAAGTGGCCGTGTTGCTGATGCTGTGTCTTTAATGGTGACATACTGATACCTATTAGTAATGTAAGATTTGAAATAAGCAAGCGCATGGCCTCTTATACCGTAATGATCAAGTTTGTGGAGTAGGATGTCGTGGTCTACTGTGTCAAAAGCTTTTCTTAGGTCAATAAAAATTCCTAGTGGATATTCCTTATTTTCCAATGCTGTGTAAAGCAGATCTAGCATTTTTATGATTGCATCATTAGTGCTTTTATTTTTCCTGAATCCAAATTGGCAGGGGTTGAGTATGTTTTGAACCTTTATAAATGAATACAGTCTCCTGTGCACGAGTTTCTCAAAGATTTTGGATAGCAATGGTAAGTTAGATATTGGCCTATAGTTGTTTAAGTCTGTAGGGTCACCACCTTTATGTATTGGTGTAACCCTTGCCATCTTGAGTAGTTTCGGGAAGGTGCTAGTCTCTAGTGACTTGTTAAAGAGTAATGAAATAGCATGCGAAAGGACATGGGCCGCTCGCTTGTACAGTAATGGTGGGACATGAGACAGATTCCCCGAGTTATTTTTAAGTGACTTTATAATCTCGGTGACTTCCGTGGGCTCAGTTGGTGCAAGATAGAAGGAATTAGGGAAATTCCCATCTAGGTAGTCCCCGGCATGGGCATTGGTATGTGGGATTTTACTGGCGAGATTAGATCCTATGGTTGAGGAGAAGTCGTTTATCTTGTTAGCTGTGTCAGTGGGATGTAGTGGTGTTTCATTAGGTTTAGTTAGGACAATATTCTTGGTTTTTCTCAGTTTGTGGGTCCCTAGAATCTGAGAGAGTGTTCTCCAGGACTTTTTTATATCTCCTCTAGTGTCTGTGAATCTACTGGAGTAGTATAGTTGTTTGGCTTTCTTTATTACTTTGGTGAGAGCTGATGAATAGTGTTTAAGAATATCTTTGTGTATTGTCTATATTGCTTTTCATATTGGTGTTTCTTGTCATTGGATTTCAGAATGGTGCTGGTTAGCCATGGGCAACCAAGCCGTTTGTTTGTGATCTGTTTTGTTTTTATAGGACAATGTTTGTTGTATAGTCTAAGTAATTTGTTAAGAAAAATGTCTGTCCAGTCATCAATACCATTGGCCTTGGAGAATTCTGTAGGCCAGTCAACAGTCTCTAGGTCAGCTGTGAACTTCCTTACTGAGGCCTCGTCATGGAGTCTAAATGAGACTTTGTTGTATTCAAGTGGTGGTTTACTAATGTTTGTCAGGAGGAAGGTAGGGTAGTGGTCTGTAGTGCTATCTGTGATTATCCCTGATTTAAGGGGGGCTAGTATATTGGTCCATATGTGGTGTATTATGGTTGCACTTGTCTCAGTGAGCCTGGTTGGTTTAGTTATTGTTGGTATGAGAAGTGTGTTGTTCATATTGTTGATGAAATCAGTTACAGGCTGATCATCTAGTAAGCCAAGGTTGATGTTGAAGTCTCCAGCTAAGAGAAGGTGGTGCTTATTCATTTGTCTGTTTGTTATTAGTGACTTTAATTTCTCACTGAAATTTGGGATGTTTGTGTGAGGTATCCGGTAAATGGCACCGATTGTTATAGGCGTCTTAAGGTTTTTTACAGTAAAATTAGCAAAAATGTATTCCCCATATTCATCACTAAAGCAAGTGGTGCTAATACAAGTTAATTGGTTAGAGTAATAGATTGCAATACCACCCCAACTTGGTTTGGTCTGCAGTTGTGAATTGCTGTGTATCCTGGTAGAGGGTAGATATCTATTGTGTCCTGCTTAAGCCAGGTCTCAGTAAGAATAATGCAGGAGAAGGGTGTCTTTAGTGATTCAAGGAGTGCTAGGAGGTCATCATAGTGTTTGCTTAAGTGTGTCAGGGTAAAGAACAATCCTTGAAGCGATATACAAGTTGCTCTGAGCCATAAGTATGGGGAGAGCCACAGTTTTATAAGTGAACTAGAAAGTGATAACTGGTGGAAAAGTCAGAGTGGGCAGGTCTAGTGTGCTCCAGGCAATATTGACACTTGTCACCCAAGAAAGATAATAAAGTGAAATGTGTGACCAATAAAAGAAATACTGTGAATAGGTATATTATATATCGACAAGAAATGGAAGTGGATATACGCCAGGACATCACATCGAGTTGGACAATCTACAGGCTGCATCACAAGAATCTCACCTATGCGTGGTTTTTGGGAGTTGGGTGTGAGTTCCAATTACCTGCCAAGCTGTTTGTGAACGATCCAACTCTCCTAGTACAATAAAGAATAAGATATCAAGTACTCAATAACGAATAGCAATTTGTAATTTAAATTAGAACAGGGCAAGCAGAGAGGTGAAGCATAGAAAACTAATCTAGAAGGTGCGTGTGGATCAGGTCAGGTGCGTGTGGGTTAGGCCAGGTGGGTGGGGGTCCGGCCAGGTGCGTGTGGGTTAGGTCAGGTGGGTGGGGGTCAGGTCAGGTAGAGCACTGAAGACTACGCGTCGCACACATACACACTCATACACTGTAACACACAATTCCACCGACTACTTTTCACACACAAACCCACACTCATAGTTCCACACACACACACACACACACACACACACACACACACACACACACACACACACACACACACACACACACACAGGCAGGAACTGACAGAAACTGGCAGGAAAATCAGTTAAAGAAATGATGGACTATGTGACAACAAAATGCAAGGAGGCAGAGGAGAGGTTTGTTCCCAAGGGAAACAGAAATAACGGGAAGACCAGAACGAGTCCTTGGTTCACCCAAAGGTGTAGGGAGGCAAAAACTAGGTGTACTAGAGAATGGAAAAGGTACAAAAGACAAAAGACCCAGGAAAATAGAAAGATCAGCCGAAGAGCCAGAAACGAATATTCGCAGATAAGAAGGGAGACTCAGCGACAATAAGGAAATGACATAGCATCGAAAGTCAAGTCTGACCCGAAGCTGTTGTATAGCCACATTAGGAGGAAAACAACAGTCAAGGACCAGGTAATCAAACTGAGGAAGGATGATGGGAAGTTCACAAGAAAAGACCGGTAGGACTTCAGGAAATCAGAACAGGGAGGTACGCCAACAAGTGTTGGATGAGGTACATATAACCGAGGAAGAGATGAAGAAGCTATGTGAACTTAATACCTCAAAGGCGGTGGGACCAGACATCTCTCCTTGGGTCCTTAAAGAGGGAGCAGAGATGCTGTGTGTGCCACTAACAAAGATCTTCAATACATCCATTGAAACTGGGCATCTCCCTGAGGTATGCAAGATGGCAAATGTAGTCCCAGTTTTTAAAAAAGAGAGAGACACGAGGCATTAAACTACATGCCTGTGTCACTAACATGTATACTATGCAAAGTCATGGAGAAGATCATCAAGAGGAGAATGGTGGAGCACCTGGAAAGAAACAAGTGTATAATCGACAACCAGCACGGTTTCAGGGAAGGAAAATCCTGTGTCACAAACCTACTGAAGTTTTATGACAAGGTGACGAAAGTAAGACAAGAGAGAGAGGGGTGGATAGACTGCATTTTTTTTGGACTGCAAGAAAGCCTTCGACACAGTTCCTCAAAAGAGGTTAATGCAAAAGCTAGAGGATCAGGCACACATAACAGGAAAGGCACTGCAATGGGTCAGAGAATACTTGACAGGGACGCAACAACTTGTCACTATGCATGACGAGGTGTCAGTGGGTGCCTGTGACAAGCGGGGTTCCACAGGGATCAGTCTTAGGACCTGTGCTGTTTTTGGTTAATGTGAATGACATAACGGAAGAGATAGACTCGGAAGTGTCCTTGTTTGCAGATGATGTGAAGTTAATGAGAATCAAATCGGTCGAGGATCAGGCAGGACTACCAAGAGACTGGACAGGCTACAAGCCTGGTCCAGCAACTGGCTCCTTGAATATAACCTTGCCAAATGCAAAGTCATGAAGATCGGGGAAGGGCAAAGAAGACCGCAGAAACTGTATAGTCTACGTGACCAAAAACTGCAAACCTCGCTCAAGGAAAAAGATCTTGGGATGAGTATAATACCGAGCACATCTCCTGAGGCGCACATCAGTCAGATAACTGCTGCAGCGTACGAGTGTCTGGCAAACCTAAGGATAGCGTTCTGATACTTTAGTAAGGAATCGTTCAAGCCTCTGTGCACCATATACGTCAGGCCCATACTGGAGTATGCAGCACCAGTTTGGAATCCACACCTCATAAAGCATGTCAAGAAATTAGAGATAGTGCAAAGGTTTGCAACAAGTCTAGTCCTAGAGCTCAGGGATTTGTCCTACGAGGAAAGGTTAAGGGAAATTGGCCCGACGACACTGGAGCACAGGAGGGTCAGGGGAGACATGGTAACGACATATAAAATACTGCGCGGAATAGACAAGGTGGACAAAGACAGGATGTTCCAGAGATGGGACACAGAAACAAGAGGTCACATCCCTTTGACTCATCTGAGTCAAAGGGATGTTAGGAAGTATTTCTTCAGTCAGAGTTGTCAGGCAGTGGAATAGCCTAGAAAGTGACGCAGTTGAGGAGGGAACTATACATAGTTTTAAGACGAGATTTGATAAAGCCCATGGAGCAGGGAGAGGATCCAATAGCAATCAGTGAAGAAGCGGGGCCAGGAGCTGTGACTCGACCCCTGCAATCACAAATAGGTGAGTGTACACACCCACACATTCCTACATATACAGACCCTCCACACACACACACACACACACACACACACACACACACACACACACACACACACACACTGCCCCCTGCTCCCTCCCCCACCTCTCTCCCACTCCCTCCCCTGATCTCCCTTCTCTCTCTCTCTCTCTCTCTCTCTCTCTCTCTCCTTCTCCTCCTTCTCCTCCTCCCCCTCCTCTCCCTCTCCCATTCTCTCTCCCCCTTTGCTTCTCCCTCCTCCTCTCTCTCTCCCCATATTTCCCCCTCTTTCCCCCTCCCCACCTCTCTCCCATTTCCCCACTGTCTCCAGCTTCCTCTTCTCCCTCCCTCTGTCCCCCCCACACAAACACACCACAAAGCAACCATACACAAATACATGGTTTTACATTCTGTGGCAACCAAAAAAAAATGAGTTGCCAGAGAGCAAGTCCTAAAACCAGGGGACTGAAGGGTTAGTCTGCGAAGGAAGATTGGGAAGCAGAGCTCATGAAAAGGGAGCATGAGTGGGAAAGGAAACTAGAAGAGCTTAACATAAAAATGGAGGAGAGGACAGCTGCAGAAAGCAGGAAGTGGGAGATACAGTGATTAGAAGAGGAAGTGAAAAATCTAAAGCAGCCTAAAGAACTAAAGAGCAATGTGGGTATGACATCAGAAACTGCTACTTCAGTCACAAACAAGGGGACTGTAGGGAGCGAAGGAGTTAAACTGTATGCAGAGGCCCTATCAGACCATCATGGAGCCCATGGATGAAAAGAGGATAACATAAGGAACAATCGAGGGGTCTGTAGAAAATGAAAAAGCTAAGCTATACATAGAGGCTCTAACCGCAGTGCCAGGGAAAGCTGAGAAGGAAAAATGACAGAACACTGGGCCCAGGGACAACAGTGAAGAGACTGAAAAAAGGAAAGCTGCAAAGGAGGCAACTAAATCCAATCAGGAGATACATAGGGATATGCAGTGGGAGAATGAAAAGGAGACATGTCGGCATACCAGAGGGTGTATCTCGATGGCGAGAGAACATGAGAAGGCAGAAACTGAAAGAGAAGGTACAAAGATGAAAGGAGGAAAGAGAGGTGAAGATGGAGATGGTCAGGAAAACCGACTCAGGAGGAAGTTCAAATACAACCTCCCTCACAACCATCTACAGAAGCCCCCCCCCCAACCAGGACATCCCCAATGCAACTAAACATTCTAACCCAAAACACACATGCCATACCCAGTGCCCCCACCCACCTCATTACATACTCCACCTTCACAGCAACTCGCCCATAATTCCTCATCAGGTCTCCTGCTTCCCCAACCCCAACGTACCCTCCAGACCACAGTTTTAGTAAAGAAGTTGAAGGTTTGGTATACAAATGCAGATGAAATAACAAATAAATGTGAGGAATGGCATAAATAAATCAAAGAGACATCCACAGACATAATAGCACTCACAGAAACAAAACTCACCAGGATAACAGCTGCAATCTTTCCACCCGAATATCAAATCCTCAGGAAAGATAGAGGGAGCAGAAGGGAAGGAGAAGTTGCACTGCTCATTAAAAACCGGTGGGGATTTGAGGAAATGGAAGGAATGGATGGAATGGGCGAAAGGGACTACATAGTAGGAACAATCCAGTCTGAGGGTCATAAGGGGGTAATTGCAGTAATGTTCAACCCGCCACAGAACTACAGGAGGCCAAGAGAATACGACGAGAGCAACAAACCAATGGTAAACACACTAGCCGAGGTGGCCAGAAGAGCTCACATGGGGAGAGAAAAGTTACTAGTTATGGGTGATTTCAATCACAAGGAGACTGACTGGGAAAACCTGAAGACCTATGGGGGTCCCGAAAATGGAGAGCCAAGATGATGGACGTGGTACTGGAAAACCTCATGCATCAACATGTAGAGGCACTGCTAGAGAGAGAGAGAGGTGAGGATAATCCAGCAAGACTGGACCTAGTATTCACCTTGAGTAGTTCGGATATCGAGGATATCATGTACGAAAGGCCCCTTGGAGCTAGTGATCATGTGGTTTTGCGCTTTCATTGCATAGTTGAGCTACAAGTGGAGAGGGTAGCAAGAATAGTACGGGAAAAAACAAACTACAAAAGGAGGCACTACGCAGGCATGAGGAACTTCCTACAAGACGTTAAGTGGCAGAGAGAATTGGCAGGAAAACCAGTAAAAGAAATGGACTATGTGACAAACTGCAAGGAGGCAGAGGAAATGTTTGTTCCCAAGGGAGACAGAAATAATGGGACGACCAGAACGAGTCTTTGGTTCACCCAAAGGTGTATGGAGTCAAAAATTAAGTGCACCGATACCTCAGTAAGGAATCGTTCAAGACTGTACACCATATACGTCAGGTCCGTATCGGAGTATACAGCACCAGTTTGGAATCCACATCTGGTCAAGCACATCAAGAAATTAGAGAAAGTGCAAAGGTTTGCAACAAGACTAGTCCCAGAGCTAAGTGGATTGTGCTACGGAGAAAAGTTAAGGGAAATCTGCCTGACGACACTGGAGAACAGGAGGGTCAGGGAAAACACGACATATAAAATACTGCGATGAATTAACAAGGTGGACAAAATAAGGATGGGACACAAAAACAAGTTCTCACAATTGGAAGTTGAAGACTCAGGTGAATCAAAGTGAT
Source organism: Cherax quadricarinatus (assembly GCF_038502225.1). Taxonomy (NCBI): domain Eukaryota; kingdom Metazoa; phylum Arthropoda; class Malacostraca; order Decapoda; family Parastacidae; genus Cherax; species Cherax quadricarinatus. Next base: position 26,675,295 of record NC_091298.1, read on the forward strand.
GTTAGGAAGTATTTCTTCAGTCATAGATTTGTCAGGAAGTGGAATAGCCTAGAAAGGGACGTAGTGGAGGCAGAAACCATACATAGTTTTAAGACGAGGTTTGATATAGCTCATGGAGCAGGGAGAGAGAGGACCTAGTAGCAATGAGTGAAGAGGCGGGGGCCAGGACCTATGACTTGACTCCTGTAATCACAAATAAGTGAGTACACACGTACACACACACACGCGTACACACACATAAAGGATAAACAATTGTGTCCAGTCTTCAGTAATCCTCTGCTGGACGAGGCCGCGCCAGTGCTGTGGTCAACGATCCATGAACGCTACGAGGGATTAATCCGGATTCCCGAATTACTAACTTGGTTGGCGACCTCTGATTTCCTTGGGCGGGTGATCACCCATCCAAACACCTGCCAAACGGAGTGGCACTTGTATTGACCGTTGTGTTCGAATTTGTTGGCACACAACACCCACGCCTCTGACTCAATGACTCACCTCTGATACGCAAACTAGAATACTTAGCCTATATTAAGATCCCATAGTGTTGCTTTGTCAAATATGTCAATTTATGATCTATAATACCAACAAGTTAATATGACACGTGCAACTCTTAAGTATCTCTAGTGCCGAAACGGGGCCTGGAGCTAAGGCTCGATCCATGCAACAAATAGGCAGGTGCACGCGCACGCGCGCACGCACGCACACTCGGAAAGCTATACTGATATACAGACCAAGAAAGACCTCTCAAAGGAATTTAAGGTTTCAATAAATGGACTTCACGAACATTAGAAAAATGATAATTGAAGACAGTAATGAAAAAGAAAGCAATAAGTTCTTTTTACCAAGTAACAGGGCATTACCGACCTATTAATGGCTTCTGCAACAAACAAGCTAAGGACAGAGCGCAAACCCAAAATCATTAGAAGAGAGAGATTTAGTGAAATGAAAGGCGTATATATTTTGTTCACTGATAAAGAATTTATAATTTCCAAAAGGCTACATTTAAGTGTCATTACACACGAGAAGAAACTATACAGTTGAACAAACTTAATTAACAAGATTTTTTAATGAATTTGTATTAGCTGAAAATTGAGTGTACTTGAAGAAAGTAGAGGAGAACAAAGAACTCGAAGACAGAGGCAGGAGAGGTCTTTTCCCAGTGAGAGTCAGGCAGCAAGAGTGATCTCTGCAGCAACACGTCCCAGACTGCAAACTGGGAAGAAGCAAACATGCTGGGAGCCAATAATGACTATCGAATCTACCAGCACAGATTATGCAATTTATGTGACATCCTACCTATAAATTTAACTAAATATGTACTATACAACATATTTTCCTTTTAACTAATAATTGGAAATAACATGAGCAAAATAAGAGATAAAAAATGTATAACTGTCTACATACTTATACTTAACGTGCATTTTTTTTTATCTCTTATATTGCTCATGTTTTCATTAATAGTTAAAAGGAAAATATGTTGTATAGTACATATTTAAATTTATAGGTAGGATGTCACATAAATTGCATAATCTGTGCTGGTAGATTCGATAGTTATTATTGGCTCCCAGCATATTTGCTTCTTCCCAGTTTGCAGTCTGGGACGTGTGGCAAGCTGGAAGCTGACCTCACAGTTGCTGCAAAGATCACTCTTGAAGCCTGTAGATGCTACATTAGTTAAATGAAAGGAATATATAGTGAGTTAGGGCAATGTTTGAGGAACTCAGTGATATAATCTTACATGAAGTGAAGAAAAGGAATACGAAACAAAATTCTAAAGAATGACTTAATGGAAGGTGCTGGAGAGGTATGAAAAATAAATATAGGAAACGGGTATACCTGGAGATACCTGGAGACGGTTTCGGGGATCAACGCCTCCGCGGCCCGGTCTGTGACCAGGCCTCGTGGTGGATCAGAGCCTGATCATCCAAGAACTTTTCTAGAAATGAATATTCAGATATATGAAAAGAGGAAGAAAGAAAAACCAAGTAGAGGTTAGAAGCAAGGAATAACGAATTTTTTTATTCAGGCATGTAAAAAGTAAACTAGATATGAACAAAATGTGAATATAATAATTGTATACAATACCGACTGACCACCTGAAAACGAAGTCTTCAAGGGTGATGGACTGATTACATCGTCTTGACATCTCTACTGCTTCTGCTGCCTCTTTTGTATTGGACTGAAGAAGCCAACTGTGTAGGCGGAACGTTTCGGAATAAAGATACCTAACTGTTGCACAAAATGCAAAAAAAAAAAAAAATAAAGACAATAATAAATTACTTGAAGTTGAATAGGAAATGTGTGAGGTATTAAAAAATAAGTTTTCAGAGTGTGTTTACATATATTTTAAATGCTAAAAATTTAATCCCAAGTAGATATCTGAAATGAATGATATGGAGATATCTACAAATGAAGTAAAGAAATTACTTTTGGATACCGAGTAGAAAAAATGTATATATGTTGGTAGAATTACCGACAATATGTAAGGTAAAAGGACCCAAGTGCAACTAATGTAACATTTTATTCTGGCAACGTTTCGCTTTCCAGGAGCTTTGTCAAGCCGGCTTGACAATGCTCCTGGAGAGCGAAACGTTGCCACAATAAAACGTCACATTAGTTGCACGTGTGTCCTTTTACTTTACAGAAAAAAATGTAGGACTTGCCGAGAATGCACAGAAGACCTACCACATTCCCTTCAGTTTTTTAAATTTCATTACTAAAGGGTAAATACGCAGACAGATGAATGATGACACATTATGCCCGTATTTAAAAATGAATTATTGTCCAGTTTTGCTGACAAGTCTTTTAAAAATACTGGGTAACAGATGAAAACTGATGGAATAATTTCAGAAAATCTTACTAATAATCAGTTCTGTTTCCCGCCTGAAAATTTATCCATTTCAAATTAAGTTATGACAACAGAGTCACGTAATTATATCAAGAAGTGCAAGGACTGATTGTATTAAGCTAGACAAAGAAGCCTCGGATAGAGTTTCCCAGGAAAGACCAGTTTAGAAACCACAAAATAAAGGGATGAAAATAATTAGTTTCCCAGGAAAGACCAGTTTAGAAACCACAAAATAAAGGGATAAAAATAATTATTTTATACTGGATTAAACTTTCTGTTTAAGAACGAAATGCAAACAGTTATAAGAGGAAAAATATCTTTTTTGATGCTGAAATCTTTGGTGAAATAATAAATAAAAAACAACAATACAGGATGATATGAATAAACAGAGAAAATGAAGCAATTGATGATGAAATTTAAAGTAGAGAAATCCCATATAATGGAAATGAGAGAAAGCTAAATCAGACAGAACATAAGAACATAAGAAAGAAGGAACACTGCAACAGGCCTACTGACCCATGCGGAGCAGGTCCTTGTCCCCCCCCGGATTAGACCAATGACCTACCCCTCGGATTATCCCAATGACCACCCAGTCTAGTCATCCCCACTCAAGGATGGAGCAATGTACCAGACCCAGCAGCACAAGCTAGTCAGGTCCAACTCACACCCACCCACACCCACTCATGTATTTATCTAACCTATTTTTAAAACTACACAACGTTTTAGCCTCAATAAATGTACTCGGGAGCTTGTTCCACTCATCCACAACTCTATTACCAAACCAGTACTTTCCTGTATCCTTCCTGAATCTGAATTTTTCCAACTTGAAACCATTGCTGCGAGTCCTGTCTTGGCTGGAAATTTTCAGCACACTATTTACATCCCCTTTATTTATTCCTGTTTTCCATTTATGCACCTCGATCATATCCCCCCTAATTCTACGCCTTTCGAGAGAGTGCAGATTCAGAGCCTTCAGTCTATCCTCATAGGGATGATTTCTGATACATGGGATCATCTTTGTCATCCTCCTTTGTATGTTTTCCAGAGCATTTATACCCATTCTGTAATACGGTGACCAGAACTGAGAACCATAGTCTAAATGAGGCCTAACCAAGGATATATAGAGTTGAAGAACAACCTGAGGACTTCTATTATTTTTACTTCTAGATATGAAGCCAAGAATTCTGTTAGCTTTATTGCGAACACTAATGCACTGTTGTCTTTGTTTTAGGTTACTGCTAACTAGAACTCCTAAATCTTTTCACAATCGGTAGTATTAAGATCTACATTGTTTAGTTTATATGTGGCATGGTTATTTAACTGTCCAACATTTAGAACTTTGCATTTGTCAATATTAAACTGCATCTGCCACTTCTCCGACCATTGCGTCAGTCTATTCAAATCATCCTGGAGTGCTCTAATGTCCTCATTAGAATGAATTAGACGGCCTATTTTGGTGTCATCAGCAAATTTGCTTATGTCGCTATTTATTCCCTCATCTATGTCGTTTATGTAAATTGTGAACAACGGGCCCAACACTGACCCCTGAGGAACACCGCTTGTGACGTGCCCCCATTCTGATTTCTCCCCATTTATGCAAACTCTCTGCTGTCTGTCAGCCATGCCTCTACCCAGGAAAAAATTTCTCCTCCTATTCCGTGTGCCCTAAGTTTCCTCAATAGCCTCTGGTGTGGAACTCTATCGAAAGCCTTACTGAAGTCCATATACACAATATCATATTCATTACCATGATCTACCTCCTCAAACACCTTAGTGAAAAAAGTTAGTAAATTCGTAAGACAGGAACTCCCCTTTGTAAAACCGTGTTGAGAATCATTAATCAATCTGTGCCTGTCAAGATGGCTACGAATGGCTTCGGCAATTATTGATTCCATAAATTTTCCCACTATGGAGGTAAGGCTTATTGGTCTATAGTTCGAAGCCAAGGACCTGTCACCTGCCTTGTAAATAGGTATTACATTTGCCATTTTCCACTTATCAGGCACTATGCCAGTTTGTAGTGATATGTTAAAAAGATTAGCCAAAGGTATGCTAAGTTCCTCTTTACATTCCTTTAACACCCTTGCAAACAGTTCATCAGGACCTGGGGATTTGTTAGGTTTTAGTTTCTCTATTTCTCTGAGGACCATGTCACTAGTTACCGCAATCGTACATGGTTTATTATCATCCTGTTCTACGTAATCTATTATTTCAGGAATATCGCTAACATTTTCTTGGGTGAAAACTGAGAGGAAGTAGGTATTTAGAATTTCACACATATCCTTATCACTGTCAGTGATCTGACCAGAGTTACTCTTAAGTGGGCCAATCTTGTCCCTAATCTTACTTCTGTATACCTGAAAGAACCCTTTTGGGTTAGTCTTTGAATCCCTTTCGATCTTAGCCTCAATCTCTTTTTGCTTTTCTTATTCCTTTCTTTATTTCTCTCTTTAATTGAATATATTGATTTCTTAACTGCCCATCCCCTCTTTTGATACGCCTATATATGCTTCTCTTTTGACCAATGAGATGTTTTAATCTATTGTTCATCCATTTGGGATCATTTTTGTTAGATCCAATTTCCCAACTCGAAACAAAAGTTGTCTGGGCAGCTAGAACTATGCTCTGTAAAACGTCATATTGGCAACCAAGATCACCTACCTGACCCATAGTCAGGACATCCCAATTTAGCCCACCCAGGTAATTTTTCAGTCCCATGAATTCGGCCAAGCGAAAATCTGGGACAGAGATTTGATTGCAGTTATCTGGGTAATTCCATGATATATTGAAACTAAGTGATTTGTGATCACTTTCCCCAAGCTCATCATTAACCTCAAGATTATTAATTAGTGAATCTTTGTTGGCAAGAACCAAATCAAGCAGATTGTTTCCTCTAGTTGGTTCTGTCACAACCTGTTCTAAAAAACAATCCTGAACCCTATCAAGAAAGTCACTAGACTCAAGATTTCCTGTCGTATTGTTCCAATCAATTTGTCTAAAGTTAAAATCACCCATTATCACAACATTTTCATATCTAGATGTCTTATGAATTTAATATTAAACAGGTACACTATAAAAACAGCCAGTGTCCCTGACAGACATAAGAAAATAATCAGAGAAATAGTGAAGCATTTGAAGAAAAGTGGTTTAATTAGCAGCAAACATAACTGGTTTTAAGATGGTAAATCTTGTCTCGCAAACCTGCTGGAGTTCTATAACAAAGTAACGAAAATAGAGAGAGAGAGAGAGAAAAAAAAAGAGAGAGAGAGAGAGAGAGAGAGAGAGAGAGAGAGAGAGAGAGAGAGAGAGAGAGAGAGAGAGAGAGAGAGAGAGAGAGAGATTGAAAAAGAAGAACTGCAGGGAAAACTGACAGTGAATGTGCAACAATGGATGCAAGAGTACCCAACAGGAAGGAGATGATGAGTCATTGTCTGAGATATTCCAGAATTTAAATGTAAAAAAGGCAGGATTAAACAATGATTATTACTGGAACCAGTACTGTTCTGCTTTTAGTGAATGACTTACCAGAAGTAACAGTTTGATGTTTCATTGTTTGCTGATGATGCAAAAATGATGAGAATTGAGACTGAGGACTGGAAAAGGCCGCCCATAAACGTCGACAAACTGCAAGATTGGACAGACAAGTTGCTAATGGAAAAAAAGTTAAATTTTTGGAAAATTGGGAAAGATGGAAGAAAATCTGAAACTCATCATTGTCTTGGAGAACACGAGGCTACAAATTCAAGAAGGATGAAGGGTCGAGCAGAATGCCTAACATATCGCAAGAGATACACATTGACTTTCAGGTATATCAAAGCAGTATTCATGACCCAGTATATGATGCATCTTAATCTAGTCTTGAAATATGCAGTCAAAGCGCGCGCGCACACACACACACACACACACACACACACACACACACACACAATGAAGCATATTCCGGAACTGAAGAAAGTGAATAGGTTTGCAATATGACTTGTCCTGGAGGTCAGAGGAATGAACTCTGAGTAGTGGATAAAGGAATAAAAGAACTGAGAAATACTTGATTAATTAACATGAACTCATTTAAAATTAAGTTCTTTCTAAAATTTTCTCTTGTGCGTTCAAAGATATTATTATGTTAATGTAAAAAAATATTTTTGTAGCAAAATAACTTTAAAAAACTTAATCTTATAACAAGCACAATATAATTTAGCCTAATCCAACTAAATATATTTTAGATAAGCTTTCAGTAATTTAATAATAAACAAATATAATGAAATATATATTTTTTTCATTAGGTTCAGAATGAACCTAACGAATATATAAATATATACATATATATATATATATATATATAAATATATATATATATATATATATATATAATACATTATATATATATAGTAGGTTGGTAGACAGCAACCACCCAGGGAAGTACTACCATCCTGCCAGATGACTGTGAAACAAAAACCTGTAACTGTTTTGCATGATGGTAGGATTGCTGGTTTCTTTTTCTGTCTCATAAACACGCTAGATAACAGGGATATCTTGCTACTCCTACTTACACTTTGGTCACACTTCACAGACACGCACATGCATATATATATATACATACATCTAGGTTTTTCTCCTTTTTCTAAATAGCTCTTGTTCTTCTTTATTTCTTCTATTGTCCATGGGGAAGTGGAAAAGAATCTTTCCTCCGTAAGCCATGCGTGTCGTATGAGGCGACTAAAATGCCGGGAGCAATGGGCTAGTAACCCCTTCTCCTGAAGACATTTACTAAAAAAGAGAAGAAGAAAAACTTTATAAAACTGGGATGCTTAAATGTGCGTGGATGTAGTGCGGATGACAAGAAACAGATGATTGCTGATGTTATGAATGAAAAGTTGGATGTCCTGGCCCTAAGCGAAACAAAGCTGAAGGGGGTAGGAGAGTTGTTTCAGTGAGGGGAAATAAATGGGATTAAATCTGGAGTATCTGAGAGAGTTAGAGCAAAGGAAGGGGTAGCAGTAATGTTAAATGATCAGTTATGGAAGGAGAAAAGAGAATATGAATGTGTAAATTCAAGAATTATGTGGATTAAAGTAAAGGTTGGATGCGAGAAGTGGGTCATAATAAGCGTGTATGCACCTGGAGAAGAGAGGAATGCAGAGGAGAGAGAGAGATTTTGGGAGATGTTAAGTGAATGTATAGGAGCCTTTGAACCAAGTGAGAGAGTAATTGTGGTAGGGGACCTGAATGCTAAAGTAGGAGAAACTTTTAGAGAGGGTGTGGTAGGTAAGTTTGGGGTGCCAGGTGTAAATGATAATGGGAGCCCTTTGATTGAACTTTGTATAGAAAGGGGTTTAGTTATAGGTAATACATATTTTAAGAAAAAGAGGATAAATAAGTATACAAGATATGATGTAGGGCGAAATGACAGTAGTTTGTTGGATTATGTATTGGTAGATAAAAGACTGTTGAGTAGACTTCAGGATGTACATGTTTATAGAGGGGCCACAGATATATCAGATCACTTTCTAGTTGTAGCTACACTGAGAGTAAAAGGTAGATGGGATACAAGGAGAATAGAAGCATCAGGGAAGAGAGAGGTGAAGGTTTATAAACTAAAAGAGGAGGCAGTTAGGGTAAGATATAAACAGCTATTGGAGGATAGATGGGCTAATGAGAGCATAGGCAATGGGGTCGAAGAGGTATGGGGTAGGTTTAAAAATGTAGCGTTAGAGTGTTCAGCAGAAGTTTGTGGTTACAGGAAAGTGGGTGCAGGAGGGAAGAGGAGCGATTGGTGGAATGATGATGTAAAGAGAGTAGTAAGGGAGAAAAAGTTAGCATATGAGAAGTTTTTACAAAGTAGAAGTGATGCAAGGAGGGAAGAGTATATGGAGAAAGAGAGAGAGGTTAAGAGAGTGGTGAAGCAATGTAAAAAGAGAGCAAATGAGAGAGTGGGTGAGATGTTATCAACAAATTTTGTTGAAAATAAGAAAAAGTTTTGGAGTGAGATTAACAAGTTAAGAAAGCCTAGAGAACAAATGGATTTGTCAGTTAAAAATAGGAGAGTTATTAAATGGAGAGTTAGAGGTATTGGGAAGATGGAGGGAATATTTTGAGGAATTGTTAAATGTTGATGAAGATAGGGAAGCTGTGATTTCGTGTATAGGGCAAGGAGGAATAACATCTTGGAGTGAGGAAGAGCCAGTTGTGAGTGTGGGGGAAGTTCGTGAGGCAGTAGGTAAAATGAAAGGGGGTAAGGCAGCTGAGATTGATGGGATAAAGATAGAAATGTTAAAAGCAGGTGGGGATATAGTTTTGGAGTGGTTGGTGCAATTATTTAATAAATGTATGGAAGAGGGTAAGGTACCTAGGGATTGGCAGAGAGCATGCATAGTTCCTTTGTATAAAGGCAAAGGGGATAAAAGAGAGTGCAAAAATTATAGGGGGATAAGTCTGTTGAGTATACCTGGTAAAGTGTATGGTAGAGTTATTATTGAAAGAATTAAGAGTAAGACGGAAAATAGGATAGCAGATGAACAAGGAGGCTTTAGGAAAGGTACGGGGTGTGTGGACCAGGTGTTTACAGTGAAACACATAAGTGAACAGTATATAGATAAGGCTAAAGAGGTCTTTGTGGCATTTATGGATTTGGAAAAGGCGTATGACAGGGTGGATAGGGGGGCAATGTGGCAGATGTTGCAAGTGTATGGTGTAGGAGGTAGGTTACTGAAAGCAGTGAAGAGTTTTTACGAGGATAGTGAGGCTCAAGTTAGAGTATGTAGGAAAGAGGGAAATTTTTTCCCAGTAAAAGTAGGCCTTAGACAAGGATGTGTGATGTCACCGTGGTTGTTTAATATATTTATAGATGGGGTTGTAAGAGAAGTAAATGCGAGGGTCTTGGCAAGAGGCGTGGAGTTAAAAGATAAAGAATCACACACAAAGTGGGAGTTGTCACAGCTGCTCTTTGCTGATGACACTGTGCTCTTGGGAGATTCTGAAGAGAAGTTGCAGAGATTGGTGGATGAATTTGGTAGGGTGTGCAAAAGAAGAAAATTAAAGGTGAATACAGGAAAGAGTAAGGTTATGAGGATAACAAAAAGATTAGGTGATGAAAGATTGAATATCAGATTGGAGGGAGAGAGTATGGAGGAGGTGAAAGTATTCAGATATTTGGGAGTGGACGTGTCAGCAGATGGGTCTATGAAACATGAGGTGAATCATAGAATTGATGAGGGAAAAAGAGTGAGTGGTGCACTTAGGAGTCTGTGGAGACAAAGAACTTTGTCCTTGGAGGCAAAGAGGGGAATGTATGAGAGTATAGTTTTACCAACGCTCTTATATGGGTGTGAAGCATGGGTGATGAATGTTGCAGCGAGGAGAAGGCTGGAGGCAGTGGAGATGTCATGTCTGAGGGCAATGTGTGGTGTGAATATAATGCAGAGAATTCGTAGTTTGGAAGTTAGGAGGAGGTGCGGGATTACCAAAACTGTTGTCCACAGGGCTGAGGAAGGGTTGTTGAGGTGGTTCGGACATGTAGAGAGAATGGAGCGAAACAGAATGACTTCAAGAGTGTATCAGTCTGTAGTGGAAGGAAGGCGGGGTAGGGGTCGGCCTAGGAAAGGTTGGAGGGAGGGGGTAAAGGAGGTTTTGTGTGCGAGGGGCTTGGACTTCCAGCAGGCATGCGTGAGCGTGTTTGATAGGAGTGAATGGAGACAAATGGTTTTTAATACTTGACGTGCTGTTGGAGTGTGAGCAAAGTAACATTTATGAAGGGATTCAGGGAAACCGGCAGGCCGGACTTGAGTCCTGGAGATGGGAAGTACAGTGCCTGCACTCTGAAGGACGGGTGTTATTGTTGCAGTTTAAAAACTGTAGTGTAAAGCACCCTTCTGGCAAGACAGTGATGGAGTGAATGATGGTGAAAGTTTTTCTTTTTCGGGCCACCCTGCCTTGGTGGGA